>NW_006160049.1:1560904-1601927 GCF_000334495.1 Tupaia belangeri chinensis
ATACACATATATATATGTATATACATTTACAAATCCTGAGAATGACAGTATAATGAAGTTGTTAGATATGAAGAAATTACTTAGAGTCGGCTCAGCATCTCAGTGGGATCTCTGTGATTCTGGGGATGCTGATTACTTAAGTTAGCAGGCAACTGAACAGATCAATAATAAAATTACAAGATTGTAAATGACTAAATGACCCAAGGCAACAACATGCTTAACCCACTGTCTGGAACATAATTTGCACTAAATATATGTTTGTCTTCTTACTGTTTTCAAGTGATTGAAAAAATAGATAAATATTAGTTGAAATACATTTTCCATACAAGATTTTTTTAGGCTTTTCTATAAGAGAAATATTAATTGTAGCTCATTATTTTTTAAACATTTGGTGAATTATAAATTCAGTAACTTCTAAATACTGAAAAAATATATGTTTAACAAATTCTATACAGAGTTTAAAGATAACATACTTTAATTAGGGTCAATTATGCCAATACTGACTTCTACTAAGCATTTAAATAAATTAAGTAAACTGTAATGTTTCCAAGATGACTGCAACTGCACAACTTTTATTTTTTCATATGCTCCCAATGACCTCTCTACTGAACCTCAGATTTTTGTAAATAATTACTTTTAAAATTTTATTTATTATTATCATTTAATTTGCTACTGAACACATGCACTCACCAGAGAAAGACAGACAGAGAAGGAGGGGGAAAGTAGGAAACAAGCCCCAGGTGAAGGGCTCTAACTGCGGTTGGCCATGTGGGTGTCCAGTGCCTTATCCAACACGCCACTTGGTGGTCTCACTCAGACATTTTTGACAATAATACCTTTATTCTAATTGACCCATCTGACTTTTAAAATTTCATAGACCTTGCAGTTCTACAATAAAATTTTTATATTTTAACAATGTAATGAAGTACTGAACTCTCTTTTGTCTCATAAATGTTCTGTTTTACTTTGGGAAGTCCTTTAAACTCTCTGTTTGTAAAACTGTGGCTTAGGGTAGAAATCTCTTTCTATCTCTCTTTTTTTTTTTTCCTTGGGAGTGTTTCCAAAATTAAATGGTTTGCTCAATGTGAAGACATCCTACATGTGCTCTTTTATGGAGGTATGACCATGGAAAGGCCAAAACTAATTATGATCACAATGACACTGGCTAGGAGAGCCTAAAAACTTTTATTTCAATACATAGGTGAGAAGTCGGTATGTGAGAACTCCATTATTTTCCTCTGAAAAATACAATTTATTCCAAATATTCTTAAGTTGATTCTGAAAAGTGGCTCTCTCTTTTTTTTTTTTCTTGGGAGTGTTTCCAAAATTAAATGGTTTGCTCGATGTGAAGACATCCTACATGTGCTCTTTTATGGAGGTATGACCATGGAAAGGCCAAAACTAATTATGATCACAATGACACTGGCTAGGAGAGCCTAAAAACTTTTATTTCAATACATAGGTGAGAAGTCGGTATGTGAGAACTCCATTATTTTCCTCTGAAAAATACAATTTATTCCAAATATTCTTAAGTTGATTCTGAAAAGTGGTATTTATAAATAAATAGTGTTCTACTCCTTCAGTGATTGGAGATTAAAACACAATATCACTTTATTATATTTCTTATTTTTAAATAATTTTGAATAATTATCATGAAAGCAAACTATATTTTCCATTTATTTTGTGACATGAAATATAAATTATTTATATATATATATAATATGTATACATATATATAGTGCTCTATAAACAAGGGGACTTCAAAAAGTTCATGAATAAATGGAATTTAAATATGAGTTTATTTTGGTGCACAAAAGTTTAAAATGTATATGTTTTGTTAGTAGCCAATCGATAGTTCCATTGCTATAGTGTCAAAAGTATTTTCTATGTCCTACATAAGCATTAACATTTTTATGCTAGATAAAAATTGTATTTAGTGGGACCAGCAGTTAGTGTAATGGCTATGTCCCTGTATTCCCACGTAGTCGACCTTGGTTCGAGTCCCAGACCTGGTGGCTTAAACTCACGCCGATCGCGTGTGCGTGCGAGCCCAAGATCCCGAGAGGAGAATGGAGGAGAAGGGATTGCGGCGTGGCCATCCCCCCTGGGGGGGTGATTTCTCGCTTTCTGTCTCTCTGTCTCTCTCTGTCTCTCTCTCTGTCTGTCTGGCGAGCGCACGCGCCCTATTGCAAAAACCTCTTCAAAAAAAATGTATTTAGTAAAACTAAGGTCTGTTTATATTCTTTATAATCTATTCTTAGAGAACTATTTCATTAAAAATTAAAAATATACCATGATTAACAGAGAAACTATAAAATGTTCAATATTCACATCCTCCCATTTTTGTCAAAATACTTTGGATAAAATGGCTTATTTTAACCAAACTGCTTTGTCTTTGTTTGACAACTCTGCTTTTGATCTGGTTTTACTCATCATTGTCTCAGGAAATGCCACAGTGTAACAGTGTATTTTTCTACTCATGCACTTTAGGCCCACAAGAGAACTGTTCTGACAAACACTGCATCTTCCGGACTTTCACTTGCCTCTGATAAAGCTTGGTCAGGCTGAGACTCTCAATTATGAAGACTTGAGAACAGTCTGTCCCTGTAATATCTGTATCATGACAAATTGATACAGCTTTGTTTTTTTTCTCTAACATCTAAATCAGTAGTTGTTCTCAAACTTCTGGTCTATTTTTACTGTTTTTCTCTAACATCTAAATCAGTAATTGTTCTCAAACTTCTGGTCTATTTTTACTGGTCATACTGGTTACTCAATTTTATATTAAGTGTATTTTTATTATTGATTTATTCAATGTTTAAAATTTAATTCAATTTTAAATTTTTTAAGTTTTTGCTGGTTAAAGAGGACTGCTGTGTTAATCAACCATCATAAAAATATGTGATACATAATGTGAAAGTCCTGAGCAGTAGTTCAGAAGGATCTTTAGCAAAGGCTTTACTCATGTGCTTTTCAATTTTCAAAATGTTTTATTAAGGGAACATATAATATCAGTAATGTGTAAAATGAGACCTTCTAATACATATTTTAGCCCTTTGTGAGAATGAGGTTTTGTTCAATGCACAAATATTATGTCATATCAGCTTTATAAGCCTGTAAGGTATATACTTGAATTTTGTCTGTAGATTACCTTACCTTATGATCAAACTGTATTTGCTCAGCCAATATTATCCCCACTCTCTCTTTCTACCCTACTGTGTCTCATTTAATTTTACTGGGGATTAACTGGTCTGAGTCATTCTTGCTTATCTTTCTAATCCATTGTCAATGCATGAATTCTACATAGTATGTCTGTCCAGGTCCTACTGATAACTTTTCAAGTTTTCTCCTACCTCGAATGCCAGTATGATTCAAGTAAACCCAGCACTTACCTATCAAAAACTTAGAATTTAAGTCTCTTTATTCTTTTTTTTTTTTTTGGAGAGGTTTTTTGCTATAGGGCGCGTGCGCTCGCCAGCCAGCCAGCCAGACAGAGAGAGAGACAGGAAGAGAGAAATCACCCCTCAGGGGGGATGGGCACGCCACAATCCCTTCTCCTCCATTCTCCTCTCGGGATCTTGGGCACGCACGCACACACGCCTGGTGTGAGTTTTAAGCCACCAGGTCCGGGACGTGAACTGTGGTCTAATACGTGGGAGTCCAGGGACATAGCCATTATGCTAACTGCTGGTCCCAGTTCTTTATTCTTTAGGAGTCCCCAAACATATGCTTTGGAAGTCAAAAACCACATAGACTTGACTTTTTGTTTTGGATTTCTACTATATATGATCCAAATTTCACTTGAAAGAGCTGAATAACTTTAACTATCATTAAGAAATAAAACAAAATAATGTACAGAGTACAAAAATAAAAAAATTAATATTTCAAGGTATACATCTGTGTGTGTATTACATTTACTCTATTATATTTTTATATTTATCTTACAAACACTTTATATTAACTTTACATTGCTTTTTCAGATATACATATGTGTGTGTACATATATTTATATTTACTAAGGCTATTATAATGTACTTTCTCTTGTAATTTTATTTTTATTTTAGTTTTTTTTTCCTGTCTACTTGTTCATTTTTATCCAGCTTCTGATTTGTGGTTGTTCTGTAATACTTATGTTACCTATTACCCTTGACCTCATGACCTTACTGTTTTGACTAATATGAAACTTGACTTAAAAATTAGACTGCTCCATCAAATTTGAGTATTTCACATATGTCATTATACTGGAGTACTACAATTTAACAACTTGGTGAAGGATGTAGTGAGGAATATATCATAGTCTGTATTGCACTTAAAAATTCTCCAACAAACATAAACTTGTCCAGAATGTTCTTCACAGCTCACTTGAGAATATTGATCTGTTCTTAACTTTCACTATTTTACGTAAAACATAACCTCCCTTTGACTTCATCTCTCTCCTTTACCATAGGTATTATTCCTTTTTGTGTGTGTGTTATATAAGTTAGTAATGCTCACTATATACCACATTCCACAAGCTGAAGTCACATTACATCAAAATCCCAGAGTAAAGTTTACAAAGACAAAGGTTCACCCTTCACTCAAATGCGTTTTTTGATCTTTTCTTTCCTGACTATGAGCTACAAGTACATTTGTTATTTTAACAATGTGAGCAATATAAGTAAGCCCGCCTTTTACATAGAAATACCATTATTTTGTGGGATATAATATAAATATAAAATAAAATAACATAAACATCAAGGTGTGTCGGGAACCAGCAGTTAGTGTAATGGCTATGTCGCTGGATTCCCACATAGTCGACCACGGTTCGTGTCCCGGACCCGGTGGCTTAAAACTCATGCCGGGTGCGTGTGCGTGCATGCCCAAGATCCCGAGAGGAGAATGGAGGAGAAGGGATTGCGGCATGGCCATCCTCCCGGGGGGTGATTTCTCGCTTTCTGTCTCTATGTCTCTCTCTGTCTGTCTGGCGAGCGCACGCGCCCTACAGTGAAAATCTCTCCAAAAAAAAAAAAAGACATCAAGGTGGGCCATCTTGTTTAAGGTTATTATTCAACCTACACTTTCCAGTGAAAGATTTTTTCCTTTTTTTAAGTAATAATTTTATTAATTATTATTACTTTTAAAAATTTGATGAGCAAAATATATATATAGAGAGAGAGAGAAGGAGAGAAAGTGAGAAAGCAAGTCACCAGGTATGGGACTCGTACCATGTTCTGCCATGTAGGAGTCCAGTGCCCCAACCATCATATCACTGCCAGTCCTAAGATGTTTTTCCTTTCCTTAACAGTACTCGATTGTGCTGCTTCGATTTATTATTTAAGGATAGTCTTTAAACAATCATAATTTCTTGTGACAAGGAAGTATTCAAAACAGATCCTATTTTTATTCGTCATATTATATCTTTAAAAATATTTAAATTACATTTTCTTTCTTTTGCTATAAAAAACCTGGAGGACTAAAGTTCTATGATTTGGTATTGCATTTGACTGGCATTTAAGGTGCTTTTATCCTTGTATTTGATTTTTTTTTTTTTTTGGAGAGGTTTTTGCTTTAGGGTGTGTGTGCTCACCAGAAAGAGAGAGAGATAGACAGCAAGAAATCACCCCCTGGGGGGATGGCGACCCTGCAATCCCTTCTCCTCCATTATCCTCTTGGGATCTTGAGCATGCATGCACACACACCCGGCATGAGTTTAAGCCACTGGGTTTGGGACTCGAACCACGGTTGACTACATGGGAGTTCAGCTACATAGCCATTATGCTAACTGCTGGTCCCTTCTTGTAATTGTTTTGTAAGTGAGTTCATATTTTCCACCATTATATAAGTCTTCATTCTGGATCAGGTATATATCCTTTCAAAAAGATTTTTACTTGCTTCAGCCAGATACTCTAGACTACTTAAATGTTTGAAATGTCCTGGAATCCATACGGAGTATAAATTTGAAGCCTATACCTATAAAATAAAGAGGAAATTATGTAAGGCCCACATTATGGGAATTTTAAGAAATTGAGAGTTCACTTAAGGGATTCTTTATCTTTCATTTAGTCTGCTTTGTTTCTTAAATGTTTATTTTTAACAAGACTCTATTTTGAACACCGAAGATTTGTTGATAAACTGGGTATAATAGTTCCCTCTGGAGAATTCAAAATCTGAGAACGATGACTCTGTCCAGGAAAATAGTGAGCTCTGAGTAAACTGTGGCATGTATGCTATCTCTGAAGGCAATGCCACATGATTAAAAATCCTCGTAGCTCCCTCGAACATTCACGTGAAAGAAATTTTATAATTCAAACTAAAAGATATATAATTCTATTAGTTAAAAGTGGAGGTACAGCTAGTGTCATTGTGCTTAAGGTAGCTGGACCCTACATGGCCAGCTGTACAGTTTGAGTCTGGGACCCAGTGATTTGAAAAACACACCAGGCGCATTTCCATGCCCAGAATCCCAAAGGAGAAATGGAGAAGGGATGGCAACTTGACCATCCCAATGGAGGGTAATTTCTCACTTTCTCTCTCTCTCTCTTTCTCTCTACTCTCTCTCCAAAGAGTATATATGGTCTCTAGAAAAATGTTTTTTTAATTTTATTTAAATTTATTTATTTACATTCATTCACTATACATTATTACAGCAAACAAAATGAGATTTTCCATCCAGAATACACTGTATATTGGCACAATCAAGCATATCAATACATGTGTTATTGTCAACAAGTAATTTCCCATTTATTGTTTCCTGTGTATTTTACTTTTTTGCCCATCCTTGATTCCCTATCTCTCACCCTCTGCTGTGTCTCACCCTTCTCCCACAGTCTCTGATATCCATGGCTGCTTTCTATGCCTTTTCCCCCCATTTAATTTATTTGCTAATAAACTTAATTAATCTAAATACTTCCAATAGCAAGCCCAGCTGATATATGCATATCCATGAACTGAGCCACCCTGAGGAGGCATGATCATTAGTTAAAGTGGCTGGATCCCAAATGGTAGACAACGGGTTTAAGTCTGTGATCCCGGTGGCTTGAAAAACACACTGGCAGGCACACCTGTGTGTGTGTGTGTGTGTGTGTGTGTGTGTGTGAGTGTGCCCAAAATACCAACAGGAGGAAGAAATGGAGGAGAAGAGATTACAGCATGACCATTCCCATGGGGAGTGCTTTCTCACTCTCCCTCCCCCATCCCTTTCCAGTGAACACATATGCAGTCTGGAAAAAAGTAGGAAAAAATATCAATAAAATTGATGCTGCAATGTTTTGAATTTTTAGTATAAAGTAGCTAAGGTGCATAAGCAGCCCATGAGAACAAATGCTCAGTCTGATCCTCCGCATTCTAATACCCGTTAAACCTTCCAAAATTATTTGTCAAATTAAACTTAGTTCTTTGTGAGAGTTTTTTTCATTCTAAACTTTGGTTACATGGTTGTCCAACTATTAAGTGTATTTATGTTTAAAATATACTTATCCTAATATCAGGTGAATGTTATGGTATGTAAATCATTCTTCATTAAGTCTGTTTTAAAAAGTAAAGTGCAATTTTATAAAATTGCACATCCTCATCCTAACATCATGAGCTGCCACGAGCCTCACATTTACATTGAACCTCGGTGATTTCCACTTAGACATTAGCTCAGTTCTCCTGGATGTTCATTTCTGATCTTATCCGATAGACATTCCCATTAGTCAAAAATATTGTATAGGTTGGCCTTTCAGTAGATTAATCGCTCTTGAATTATGTATCAGGGAATTTTCTGAATAGTGCTATACTATCTATAATGACCTTTTCTATTTTCCAGAATGGATATAGAATTTATTTTATAGTTTTCACTTTTTATTATTTTAATTGTCAAGAATTTATATGTTAAGACTTGAGTTTTAAATTATAAGTCCAATATCCTTTCAGTAAATATCTTGCTCAAAGGTCTACACATTATGTATCACTGTAATTTATGCTTGGTTAGTTGCTAGGGCTGTTGTAACACAGTAGCAGAGACTGGGTGGCTGGAACCAGCAGTTGGCCTAGTAGCTATGTTGGTGGACTCCCATGCAGGCGACCATGGTTTGACTCCCGGATCTAGTGACTTAAACTCACGCCAGGCGCATGTGCATGCAAGCCCAAGATCCTGAGAGGAGAATGGAGGAGAAGAAGGGATTGCAGCGTGGCCATTCCCCCTGGGGGGCTATCTCCCTTTCTGTCTCTCTGTCTCTCTCTGTCTTTCTGGTGAGCGCACGAACCCTATAGCAAAATCCTTTAAAAAATAAATTAATAAAAAGAAAAAAAAAAAGAGACTTGGTAGCTTAGGCAACAAAACTTTATTTTCTCACAGTTCTGGAGGCTAAAATTTCCAGATCAAGTTGTAGACAGAGTTTTCTGGTTTCCAAGGATCATGAGGGAATGAGCTGTTCCAAGTGTTTTTTTCCTTCTTATGGATGGCCATTTTACCCTGTCTTCACATCATCTGTCCAACAGATGTGTTTAGTTTCCAAATTTAATCTTTCTCTAAGGACACCAATCATATTGAATTAAGACCCACTCTAATGACCACATTTTAACTAAATTATTTCTTCAAAAACTCTCTAACACAGTCACATTATGAGGTACTTCTGACTACTACTTAAACATATGAACTTTAGTAAGGAAAGATACTCATGCAAATATTTTCACTTTGTTTTGTTTTGTTTTCTACAGGGTGCAGAGCTTGCTGGGTAAAGATATACAGAGAGACAGGGAAAGTGAGAAATTAAAAGAGAAGAAATTGCTATGCTGCAGTCTCTCCTCATAGGATTTTGGGCATGCATGCATACATGCCCAATGTGTTTTTCAAGCTGCAGGGCCAGGGACTCACATGGCACAGTTATCCATTTGAAACACAACTGCCTTAACTTCCACTCCACCTGCTGGCTAAACTTCACCTTTCTAAAACAAATTTTAACCAGTGGTATTATTTGAACAACCATTATGCTGGGTTAGAGATGTACCAGAAAAAATAATGAGGAATCTTACTTTATAAGGAAACTCTACTTTTAATCAAAATAGTTCATTTTGAGGACCAGTTCATGGGGTAAAATTTTCACTACTGGACTCCCATGTAGTCAACCACAGTTCAAGTCCCAGATCTGGTGGCTTAAAACTCATGTGAGCTGTTTGTGTGTGCATGGCCAAAATTCTGAAAGGAGAATCGAGAAGAGATTGCGTTGTGATCATCCTTTCCAGGGGATGATTTCTTGCTTTCTGTCTCTCTGTGTCTCTCTGTCTCTCCATTGAGCACATGTGCCCTATAGCAAAAATCTCTTCAAAAAAAAATAGTTCAATTTGATTATCAGTAGAAGCTCATGCACCAATATCTTACCTTGCTTTTATATGCTTACATCAGTAAGTGATGTCTTCCTTAGGGTTATCTCTTACAAAAAACATATTAAATTATAAGCAATTAAAAATATATAAAAATATATATATATATGTGTGTGTATATAAATGTGTATGCGTGCATATATATACACACACTCATATGTGTATTTAAAAATGAAGATCTGTTTAAACCATTTTGATGATACGAGAAAAAACATTACAGGCCAGAGACATGGTCCCCACAGCTGAAAGGTTCCAAATACTACCATGTGCATGTGCCATGCCATAACTATTTTAAGTTTTAAATCTAGCAGTGTGATATTTATTGACACCGCGACTACCAGCTGTGAAAAAACATGATTTTGTACTCGGCTTTTATTCCTCTTTGCAGGCTGCTGCTAGTGCTGTCAGATTGTCTAACTGTAACTGAGATCTCGGTGTGAAGGGCTTACTGATGATACCTAAGGGCATTTCCAAAGTAACCAGGAAAAGCATAATCATCAAGGGCATCTGGCTCCCCAGATGCGGGAGAGTACGTGTATATAAGGACCTGCTCTAAGGGATCTAATGCGCTCCGATGAGCAGTACTCTCCAGCTATAAATCAGTTGGAAAGAGACTTTAAAATACATATGCACCAAAGTTATCAGTAGAACTGAACTGGTAATATCATTGCAGAGAGATAAAGTTAGTCATTTTACGACCATGTCAACATTTATCAATTCATCATGATGTCTTTAATGAGAGGAAAGAAGCACATTTTCATCCAGTCTCATTTATTTAAAATGACTAGTTGAATATATTACAAAGATAAAATGCTAATGTTCAATAAAAAGAAATTTGATATTTAAATTAATGTAGGCTCCTGGATTTTTCTTAGGTATATGATAAAATCTATTACATTTGGGTTCAGTTATACTTGGTTGCTTCAGTCACCTCAAATTCGTCACCGTTATAGAGAACTAAAAAATAGTAGAAGGAAGCAGAATTTGTAGTAACTGGACTACTGGGTAAGAATAGAAATTTTATAGGTCTGGAACATTCCATTTCCAGGATTATATCATCTCTTACATAGAAGCAACAAGAAAAAAATATCTTTTATCACAAATTCAACTTAAATTAAAAATGTCATTAAAGGAAAAAATCAATAGGATTTGTGTTAATGATTATAGTTTCTTATGGAAAAAATGCAAAAGTAAAATATTTATGTTATGCAGTTTATTATTTTATTGTAAAGCATGGGAGTGAAATTATAAAGCAGATTATTGACACGTGGAATATCACATCTATGTTACTTTAGGTCATAATACTTCTTATAGAGTAACAGCTTAGGTTTTCTCAGGAAAGTTATTTATAATAATGGCATATTTCATTTTTAATTTCCTTGATCTCTTAACATAATTTGAAATTCACTACTCCTTGTCTGTGACTATGCTACAGTGATATTAATCTACCATTTAAAAATATGAGGTAAATTTACTACAAATGCTACATGTAAATAGTAAAAGAATAAAAGATATGAATGGAATTCACATACAATTCAAATACATACATATTTTCATGTTTGGTCTTAGGCCTGGAAAGGTCCCATAAGATGAAATAGTTCTATCCATGTTCTATTTTTAAGAAATTTTTGCTATAGGGTGTTTGCATTCATCAGAGAGATAGAGAGACAGAACGTGAGAAATCATTTCCCAGGGGGGATGGTCATGCCACTGTGCCTTCTCCTCCATTCTCCTCTTGGTATTTGCTGCACACAGGCATACGTGCCTGGTGTGAGTTTTAAGTTGCCTGGTCCAGGACTTGAACCATGATCAGTCATGTGGTAGTTCAGCATTTTAACCATTATGCCACCTGCTGACCACATGCTCTTTTACTAAGGCAGCATATTTGTGGCATTTGCAAGTGTTTTATAGAATTACAAGTTCCTTTCAAAACACTTCACGACTTTATTTAGGTTTTGCTATGCTGTTTGGTTTATAAGGATTTAAAAACCTCAGAGAGACTGAGTTGCTCAATATTGCATAACCAGCAAAAAAGTTATTTGTTTATTGAAGACACACCTCTTTTTAGAAATGTACTGTACCCTCTGTGGACAATCATGAATAATTTGCTTATAGTTACTGGCTCTACTTTCTCCAATCAAATTGCAATAGGATTTCACTAATACACCTACAATGACATGACTCCTGATGGTCAATAGCGAGCTACTTGTAGATTCAAAAGTT
Source organism: Tupaia belangeri chinensis (assembly GCF_000334495.1). NCBI lineage: Eukaryota > Metazoa > Chordata > Mammalia > Scandentia > Tupaiidae > Tupaia > Tupaia belangeri. Next base: position 1,572,470 of record NW_006160049.1, read on the forward strand.
AGTTTATATACTTATAGAAAAGGATGTATGCATGCTCAAGACAGAGAAAGCACCCCTCAGTAAGGTGTGGTCCTGCTGCAATCCTTTTTTCTCCATTTCTACTTCTTATCTGGATTTCTAGATTTCCGCCATGTAGGTGCACATGGTCAGTTTGTTTTTCAAGCTTCTGGGACCAGGACTCCAACTATGACCAACCATGTAAAATCTGGCTCTCCATACATAGCATTTAACTGCTGCACTTTGGGGTAAGCCTGTTAATTCTTTAAATAATTGTACATCTTTGCACATTAATGCTTATAGTAACTCCCTTCCTTTGGTTTATATATATATCAAATTACTAAATTTATGGCCAGTACGTGGCATAGTGGTTAAGGCACTAGTCTCTCAAATGAACCACCACAGTTCACATCCCAGAGCCGGTGGCTTAAAACTCACACCAGGTGCGTGTGTATGTGTGCCCAAAATCTCCAGAGGAGAATGGAGGAGAAGGGATAAAAACAAGGCCTTCTCTCTCTCTCGGGGATAATTTCTCACTACCTCTTTCTGTCTCTCTGATGAGTGTATGTGCCCTATAGCAGAAATCTCTCTCTTTAAAATAAAATATTACGTATTTCTTAAATATGACCAGTCATTTTTGGTTTCCTTGATGCTTTAACTTCTGCTCTTTGAATACTGATTTTCCTCAGAGCTCTGCATTTTGTTTCTTCATTCTCCATATTGTCTCTGAGAATCACATTCTCTTTTAGGATTTCAATTTCTTCTATGTGCTCAGGAGTTCTAACCTCTGTCTAAGGTTCAGAGTCCTCTCTTGAGTTTTATTCTTTACATTGTATCTATCGTTATTGTACTTTAAACAAACAAATATTATTATTCTAGTGTCACTGGTATAAAAAAGAAGTCATAAATGATATATATGTGACAATATCTTTTTTATAGTGAAGACATATGGAAAAATACAACTAGATAAGAAAATTAAGCACTGTAACACTCCAGAGTCCCTCAAGCCACGTTCTAGTCACCGTCTACCTAATGGCCAAAGAAAACTCCCATTATGACTTTTATTACCATCTATTAGTTTTGCCCAACAGTTTATATAAATGAAATTATAAGGGATATTTCTTTGTGTATTTCTGTGATATTCACCCAGATGTCTTGTGTAAAAGTGGCATATGTTCAATATATTATAAAATTTTATTTTACTCATGTCATTTTAAAAGATTAACTCAACTGTTGAAGATAACTCATTAGAAGATAGTTAAGGTTGTTTCCAGATTTGGCAATTATTTATAGATCTGCAAATGTTAATTGCTATGTCTTTTGGTGCAAATGTGTATGTGTTTCTTTAAGATATATCTAATAATGAAATCACTGGGTTTTAATATATGTTTATGATCACATTAAAAGACATTAACAAAGACTTTTTAAAGCAGTTATAGTAATTTATAATCTCACCACTATCATATAACATTTCTAGTGATTCCTAATGCTTGATAGTATTTGTTATTATTTTTTTCATTTACTATTCAGGCATGTTTGAATTGGTATATCTTGGATTTTAATATTTCCAATTACCAAATAAGTTATGATGCTGAACACCTTTTCATATGTTTACTCCTTGTAAATTGTTATATTTTAAAATGAATACATTTTCCAAATAAAATATTTCCTTTAATATTATTATGTTATAAATATATTCATTAATCAGTTTGTCTGAATGTATTGTGATGCAATGACATAATAAATTTATTTTTATTGATCTAATTGCCTAGTAGTTCCATAAATGTATTAATAATAGCAGTAATTTTACATAGAATTTAAATATAAAATTTTTCTATCAGAACATTTTAATACTATATTATGAAATTTATGAGTCAGGCAAATTACAAAGTTTTTGCTTGTTTGTTTTTCCCATTACAATTTATTTAATGTAGATTATAAACAACGATGTCAAAAAGTCTGTAACACCTAAATTTTCAAATTGGGTCACATGTTGTGAAAAGTTGTCATTGTATTTTTGGATCAAAGTAAACATTACATACTCTTCTGTGTCACTTTAAGTAGTTTGCAAAACCTGAAAAGATTGCCACACAAGTCTCCAAAAAGACTTCCATGCAAGTTTTTCTTTTTCCTGAAACCCACTTCCTGTCATTTCTTTCACAAGGTAATGAGATATAAGCTTCTTATAGCCAGCCTTGTTTTCAAATCAGCAGTTTAAAGAAATGCAAATAAACAAAAGTAAATAAGATAAATATGATTTGGTAATATTTTTAAGAGAAAGATTGATTCCCAAGAAGTCATTGACTCTTTTCTTATTTATAACTTTAGACCTCTCTTTATCAAAACCTCCATTACTTTCCACCAGAATATTGCATTATCTTTTAAAGTTGTGTTCATTCTTCCATTGATTCCAAAGAAGTCATTGACTCTTTTCTTAACTTTATAACTTCAGACCTCTCTTTATCAAAACCTCCATTACTTTCCACCAGAATATTGCATTATCTTTTAAAGTTGTGTTCATTCTTCCCTCTCTTCATAACCAAAATAGCAAAACAAAAACATACGTTAAGAGAGAATAAATGTCCTAAATTTTTATGACGTAGGGTTTCTAAAATGTAGGAGTTGCTGTCATTGTTCTCATCAACTGACAAACTAGTCATCTGGAGGACCACAATGAACAAATTCCTGATAGGTTTTCACCTCCATTTACTGAACATTATTCATGCTCCAGAATTATTAGCACTGTAAAGTCACTTCTGAAAAACAACAATATAGTTTTCAAAAATTCTCAAATTCAAAATCATATTTCGTTTTCTAAAGGAAGAGATCGCCCCTTCTCAGGAAATTTTAACAGATGTTAACCTCGAGGCTGTCCAAATTATTCACAGACCATTGTGCTTTCCAGCCAGTGTCTAGAAGTTATTGTCGGTTTTATTTGTCACCACACTCACTTTGACAGCTGAGCTAAATCTCATCATAACCTTGCTGAAACATTTAAGAGAAGACAATTCTGTTCTGCACATATCTGGGACAATATTATTCTGCCTTTTTTCCCTTTAATATATTAAAAAATAAAAAAATAATAAGTTATGTGTTTAATTCTCCCGTGAGGGAGAAAAAGAGACAGAGAAACAGCCCCTGAGCAGATTCTCCACTTTGTAATCCACCTCCAGCTTTAGCCAGCCCTGGGTCATGGGCATGTGTGTGCCTGGCCTATACAAGGAGGTCCTCAGAGGCAAATCCACAACCATTCAAGTGAGAAGTTCATGCAGAGTGTTGCATTTTACCCCTGTGCCACTGCTCTGCGTCAGAGTCTCAAAATATGCCATCACTTGCTTATTTTAACCAATAACTTAATAAATCAGGGATACAAAGTAAGAAACAATCCATGCCAATGAGCTCTAGAAAGGTTTCATGGCATTAGTCTATCAGGTTATACTCTTGGATTGTAGAAATGCCCTGGATATCTGGGACATAGGAGTAACCATTTCATAAATGCCTGACTTTCCACTGGATATGTTTTAGCATATTTTACCATAGAGTTTTATAGCTTATCATCTACATCTCATAAGTGGGTGTAAACGGAGATTTAGCTGGCACATAATGGGAACTCTTGTGGCAGAGAAAAAATTAATTTATTATTTTTTCTTGGTTATTGTTTAAAGAGTACAAAAATATTGTTATTTTTACTTTTTTGTGATTGTCTTATAGAAGTAATTAATCATGATCTGAAATGATGTATAGATAATAAAAGGTAAATCATCTATCATCACACTAACATTTTGTTTGTCTTTGCTATGGGGCATGTGTGACTGCCAGGGAGACCCAGAGAGAGAAATGAAAGAGAGAAAAAAATGAGAAACCATCACGCAGTTGGGATGGACATGCCACGATCCCTTCTTCTTGGTTCTTCACTATGGATTTTGACACTTTAACATGTGTCTGACATGTTTTTCAAGCCATGGGGGCCGAGACCTGAACTACACAGGGGACCCCATACCTTAACCACCAGTATTCCTGGCTGGTCCTACAATACTATTTTCAAATAACATGAAACAATGTTTCTTATAGAACTTATTATACTTTATGTGTTTAAATGGACATAGACATAAGCAGGTATTTATTTTGATCACTATTAGGAAAAGCTGTTTACATCCACAGTTAATCTTGATCCCTGGAACTATACAGTAAACAGTTAGACAATGAGATAAAATTAAACCTGGTATAAATCTCTAGCTCACAGTAAATATTTAAACACTTTTTTTATTCTATACAAATTTAAGTAGCACCAATTTTCTTCCAAGTATAAAACTATTCTAAAAGAGAACTCAGTGTCTTGTGCAACAGATATACAACAAATCAAAAGTTTCATAAAAAAATACCAGAAGAATTGCTGTATTGGGAAAAACATTAAAGATTCCTTATTCATGGCATCAAAACTGATCTTTGAAGATAAGAAGTAAATTGTCAGGTTTAGAATGCTGAACACATATACAATCAGAGTAATTAGTGTGATTGTTAGCTTTTACTCAAGTAATTCGAACGAGAGGGTGAATAACACTGTAATTCTAAAATCAAGATAAACGTGAAGGGAAAGAAAGAAGGTAGGCAGGACAGCTAGCAGGTGGCGTAGTGTGGGCCAATCACTGAATTTCCACGTGGTCAACAGCCATTGGAGTCCCAGACGCGGTGGCTTGAAACTCATACGAGGCTTGTGTGCATGTATGCGTGCGTGCTCAAATTCTTAAGCGGAAAATGGAGAAGGGATTGCAGTGTGTCCAACCCGCACGGAGGAGGGTGTGTGTGTGTGTGATTTCTTGCCTTTCGGAGGCGGGGGGGTGTGATTTCTTGCCTTTTCTTTCTCTGTCTTTATATTTCCAGCAAGTGCACCTGCCCTTTAGCAAAAATCTCTCAAAAAATAAAGAAAGAAAAAAGAATGAGAAAGGAAGGAAAGAGAACAAAGGACGGATGGATAGTGGATATTATTAAAGTTATAAAGAAAGAAAATGAGAGTTTAATTAGAATATCAATGTAAGTGAGAAAAAAGTCTAGATTTTTATAGTTTAAATAGTTTTCTTGTGTATTATCTGTTTATAATGTACTAAAATTGTACATTAGTATATGTGTTTTTATGTGTAATACAATGCAAGTGACACTCCAAGCTGTTCCTGACGTTTAGAAATTGTAAGAGTAAGATCATTTCAATGAAATAGTAAAAGTATGAGGAGAGGCAACTTTTGGCAAAGAAAAAGAGTTTCATTTTATACAAGTTGTCACATCTTACAAATGGAGTGTGGGAAATTGAGGTTACTGTGTTCTAAATTGTTCTGTCCTGTCTCTCTCCTTTAGTGCTGATACCTGGAAATTACTTCTAATCAGGTGGTTTTACAGTCTTAACAGGAAGAAAGTAATCAAAAACGACTAAGAAAAATTGAACAGTGTGACTTGTTGGGATGTGTTTCATGAGTATTGCCATTCAGGAAGTTGCTCGTTTGCCAAACTGCTGAATGTGGTATTTTTAGAGCAAAAATGGATTTTTCTCTTCTAGTAAAGGAATTCGGTACCATTCCTTGAACTACTGTATTTATTACTGAAATAGATTTTTATTTAATGAGTGGAGACTGCTTTTTTGTTTCATCGTATGCTTAATTCAAAATTTTGTTGTAATTGCTCATGTAATGCAGTGCTTTACATTTTATAAATTTAATACAAATACAGAGTCTATGGTACTATCTCCCAAGACCAAATATGACAATGGAATTAATGAAAAATTTTGAGGTCTCATAAAAAAAAAAACTTTTTATTTACTTAAAAAGATCAATAAGGAAAAGAAATGTTTTACTAAAAGTTTATGAAATAAGGTTTAGAAGAGTCCAGTATAATCCAACAGAAGTGCAAGAAGTTAGAAAATTCACACACATATATTCAGTGAATCCAATTCTTTGTAAGGTTTGTCTGTGTTCTCCTCACACTACTGCAAGTTATCACTGTCTGTATATTTCCATTCTTCTCCTGTGCATATATGTGTGTCACCTCCACAAAATACATGCTAATGTTTTGTGAGGCAATTTATGTTTTTTTACTCTCTTACTGTCTTTCTCCTTTCTCTTATACCTTTCATAATCATAAAGTCTGTCTATTATAGGTAGTGGACACAATGAGTTCAGGTTGGAAAATAATGAATTAATGACGGTTGCAAGTAAAAAGATAAAAAAAAATATCAACCTTAAGACATAAAACTAAAACAATTCCTTTTATGGGTCAGCAAGTGGCATAGTGTTTAAGGCACTGGATTCCCACACTATCAACCACAATTTGAGTTCCAGACTCAGCGGCTAAAAACTCCTGTCAGGCATGTGCGTGTGCGTTCTCAAAATCCCAGAAGGAGAGAACAGAGAAGGGATTTGTGGTGTGGCCATCTCCCTGGGGAGGAGTGATTTCATACCTCCCCTCTCTCTTTCTCTCTCTGGTGGGCACATGGGCCCTATGGGGGGAAAAATTCCTTCTAAAAGATTGACCAAAAAAAAAAAAAAAAAAAAAAAAGGAGGGGAGAGTAGTATATCTACTATAACAGGGGCTTGAAATGCTGAGGATAGCTAAAAATAAAAAGTAATGATCACTACATTTCATCCTACTCATAATCATTTCTAAGTATCAAGATCTCTAATAAATTCTTAATAAACATTTGCTGTGTTTGAAGAAAAATGTGGCTCTGATAAAGAATAATGATATACAATGGATTTCTTCAAATCCTTACCACATGTTTGCTTTTGTAGCAATCCTTCCTTCTCAATAAATAGAAAATTCATCCTTCTAGTTTTTCAAGCCAAAACTTGAGTTAGTCTTAAGAACTGAGACTATCTTTTCCTCTCCAAAGCCCAAATTAAATATAGCAGAAAGTATTCTTTGATAAAAATTCTAAACATTGCTCTTCAATTTTACTGCTACTAACTGCTCTTTTTAAAAATACTGGATGCTCCTAGGCTTTGTTGTCATGTTTTAAGGATGTGTGTCCTGTCTTGACATGTTGATAGGTTCATGTACCTACCATTTGAACAGAATCCCAACGTGTTTCCTGACTTTAAGTTTTAAGCAAAGTTTCTTGGGATTTCTTTGATTTAAGTTAAAACTGCTTTTTTTAAAATTACCAGATGAACTGGTTATTGAAGGTTGTTAGATTATTTAAGAAGTTGTGTGATCAATACAATGTGGGGGGAAAAGGAATGGAAGACAAGTAGACACCAGAGATAGTGTGAGAAGAGGGTAGGGAAGGGTAGAGGGTCAGAAATAGGGTTTATATATATATATATATATATACCTGAGCATAGATTAGATGATAAGCATTTATTAAGCCATGGAGAAATAATTATTATTGAGTGATACATGAATGATCTATCTCATTCATTCACATGTGGCTATATTTCAAATTATGTAAATGCCATTTCATTTCAGTTATTTATATTGTGTAAAAAGCCACTCCAAACTTAATGGTATAAAACAACGACTTACTATTTCTTTCTTTTTATTTAATTTCCAGAAGGCACATGTGCTTCTGAGAGAGAGAGAGAGAGAGAGAGAGAGAGACTAGAATTGGAAAATTTTTGACAATAACATGTATGATTAAGCCACTATGCAGTATATTCTGTGTGGGAAATCACACTTTGTATGCTGTGAAGATGCTTAGGAAATGAATGTAAATTAAATTAAGTTAAAAAGAGTTTCAGGAAAAAGAAAACCTAAAAAAAAAAAAAAAAAGAATACTGGGTGCTGAGGTCAGCAGATGGCAAAGCAGGTTACATCACTGGACTCCCACATGACTGACTATGGTTCGAGTTCCTGACCCGGTGGCTTGAAAATCACGCCAGTGATTGCGTAGGATCCTGGGAGGAGAATGGAAGAGAAGGCATTGCAGAGTGACCATCTTTTCTCACTGTCTCTGTCTCTCTCTCTCTCTGGTGAGCACACTTGCCCTAAGGCAAAAACCTCTGGGTAGGGGCAAGTATTGAGTGCAGACAATGGGATAGCACTAAATTATAATATTCTGCAATGCTGACCTGACCCATATAGAAAGGTTCTGGTTTTGGACGCCTCTGAGTGTGCTGGTGCAATATAAACGTAATCCAAGGCTGACTGAGACTGAGAGTGGGTCACAGCTTCAGGGTCCTCTTGGGGGTGCTCTCTCTCTGTTTCTTTCTCTCTTTCTTCTTATTTCTCCCTCTGTTTCTTTTCCTTTCTAACTTACTACTCTCATAGTAGTTAAGGCACTGCACTCTCACATGACCTACCCCAGTTCGAGTCCCGGACCTGGTAGCTTAAAATTCATACTGGGTGCATGTGCATACATGCCCAAAATCCCAGGAGGAGAATAGAGGAAAAGGGATTGTGGTTTGGCTGTTTCCCCTGGGGGTGATTTCTCGTGTTCCCCTCATTGTCTGTCCCACTCTCTAGGTGAGAACACACATCCTAAGCCAAAAACCTCCCTCCCCCCAAAAATAGTACTCAAGCCTGGGAGGAGTATGAAGAGATTGCAGTATGGCTGTCCCCCTGGGTAGTGATTTCTCTTTTTCTCTCTCTCTGTCTCTCCAGTGAAAGTGCATGCCCTAGAGCAAAAATCACTCAAGAAGATACGTAAATAAAATAAACAGGTTAACTTTCAAAAATAATAATAATGACCAAGTCCCATCAATTATATAAAAAGACTGTGCAGTAAGAGTTAGACTTTGAAACATAAATAGATGATAGATAGATAAATAGATGTAGATAGATAGATGATAGAGATAGATATCCATCTATGTAATGCATTTATCAATATCTGTCTATTCATTTATTTCTTCCTATGTTATTCTAATGGGTAGATAAAGTTGAGAACTACTACCTTGCATCATTTTAGACACATACATTTGCTTTCTTACTGCTTATCTTTCTTAACACAATGCAAACTTTTACAGGCAAGGGGCTTGACTACAGTGACAGGACTTAGAGACTGAGTAAATATGTGTTAGTTTACTGATTAATAAACAAATACCCTTTAGTCAATATTTGTATAGATTATTTTCTCAGTGCCTCTGGCAACTGATACTATATTAATAATTTTAATAATTTAAGAATTTTGATCTGATATATATATATATATAGGTTTGAAGTTTTTGCTATAGGGCATGTGTGCTCACCAGAGAGACAGAGAGGCAGAAAGTGAGAAATAAATACCCCCTCCCATTGGAGATGGCCACACCTCAATCCTTTCTCCTCCATTCTCTTCTAGAGATTTTGAGGGCACACACACCTATCCTGAGTTTTAAGTCTCCAGGTCCGAGACTCAAACCTGGTAGACTATGTGGGAGCCCATCAATGTGACCATTTAGCCATCTGCTGGTCCCTACCTTATATATTTTTATGAGTTATTAAAAATTTAACTTTATTTATGTGTTTGCTTATTTTTAATTTGACCACAGGGATACAGTTCAAGTGCCAGAGAGAGAAATTGAGAAAACAAGCCACCAGGTCCAGGACTCAAACCGTGGTTGACCATGTGGGAGTCCAATGCTCTTAACCATGACACCACTTGCCAGCCCTCCGCCTTATATTTTTATTTGCTAAAATATTTAGCAAAGCATAGTTGGTTCCTAAATGTGGTGGACAGATTTCTAAGATGATTCCTGTCCTGTGGTGTACATCCTGAGTGTGGATAAAATTTGTGAACACAGTGAGAAAGTCTTTTCTTTGGTACATTATGATGCTGGAGGCTTACAGTAGCATCCTAGAGTGATGCTCCTCTGCTAGAACTGAAAAATTATGCTACTGCACTGTAAGGAAGTCCTGCCTGTGTCTGGGACCTGAGGGAGGCTTCTAAGAACTGAGAAGGACCCCAAGCAAACATCCAGCAAGAAAATGGAGATCTTAGCTCCATAATCACAAGGAACTGAATTACGCAGACACCTGACTGAGGCTGGGAGACTATCCAGATACTCAGGTGGGCATGTAGCCCTGGCTGACTCCAGAAAAGAGACTCAGCAAATAATGCTTTGAAAATGTGGGCCCAGCAGTTAGTGTAATGGCTATGTCACTGGACTCCCATGTAGTTGACCGCGGTTCGTGTCCCGGACCCAGTGGCTTAAAACTCACGCCGGGCGTGTGTGCGTGCATGCCCAAGATCCCAAGAGAAGAATGGAGGAGAAGGGATTGTGGTGTGGCCATCCCCCCTGGGGGGTGATTTCTTGCTTTCTGTCTCTCTGTCTCTCTCTCTCTGTCTGTCTGGCGAGCACACACACCTTATAGCAAAAACCTCTTAAAAAAAAAAGGAAAAAAAAGATACTTCATTTTCATCTTGGGCTTTTATACTCTTCTGACACATTATTATGTAATCAAATAATTCTTTTTCTTCCAGCAAAAAGCACGAATGCAGTCCCCACTCCCAAAATTATCCAGCCAAGTTTCCCCTATTTGGGGAAATTGCAGGGGCCAGCACATCTGGAGTGCAATGGATAAGCCTCACCTTGGGAATACCACCTTCGTGATCAAGGTATCTCCCTTATTTATACCCTTCTGACACATTATTATGTAATCAAATAATTCTTTTTCTTCCAGCAAAAAGCACGAATGCAGTCCCCACTCCCAAAATTATCCAGCCAAGTTTCCCCTATTTGGGGAAATTGCAGGGGCCAGCACATCTGGAGTGCAATGGATAAGCCTCACCTTGGGAATACCACCTTCGTGATCAAGGTATCTCCCTTATCAGGTAAGTATAATAAGCAAATAAATTTTAAAATCTAGTTAATAAGCAAGTGCTATCTATTTATTTGCTACAGGACATGTGCACTCACCAGAGAAAGAGAGAGAGGTAAAGTGAGAAATTAACTACCCCGCCCCCACTCACCCACGCCCCCCCTGCCCCCCTCCAAGGAGAAGGGCCATAGAACAATTCCTTCTCCAGTCTCCTTTCCGGACTTTAGGCATGATTATCATATCATTTCAATTGTACCTGGCATAATTTTCAGGTGGCCAGGTCTGAGACTTGAACCACACAGTTGGCCATATGGGATTCAGTTGACTTACCCTCTCCTGGCCAGCAAGTGCATTTTTGAGAGACTGTAAGATTATATGAATGTGTTAAAACTACAACTCTGCTAGCAGGATGGTACCATGGAAACAATCTGGAATTCCTAATTAAAAGAAACATTCACATTGCTCTTAATATAGTTCAGGCATTTTTCTAAAGGTATAATCTACATCTATTCATTTAATCATTGCAAAATCTCTGTGAGTTAGCTATGATTATTCACTCCAAGAACATGAAGAAGCCGAAGAGCCATACCCCAAGGGTACAGAGGTAATGAAGGTCAAAACCGCAATTTGAAACCTGGCTTTCCCGTCAAGAGTCTGTTCTCAAACACTAGGCCTGCTTTTTTCGTTGTAACCCTTAAACTCTAATATTTTAAGAGTAGTTTATTTCAACGATTTCGTCATCTTTTCGGTTTCTTGACATGCAAAAATGTGTTAATGGCTACAAACAGTGTTATTGAGAAGATTCACATATGTGTGTGTATCAAGATTAAAATGATCAAACCAATTAGATTGAAATGATAAAGCCAATTCATTTTCAAGTTCAAAAGTCCATCCTCATACACTGTGAGGATTATTTCTTTGCTTGGTTCTACTCTAGCAAATATGTTAAAAAAAATAGTAAAGATGTGTCAGATAGTGGTGCAGCAGTATAGTACAATTCTCTGTGAGGAAACTGCACATAGAAAGTTCCTGGTTCAAGTCCAGAGACCTCTCTGAGTATGCTGGGCAAGTGCTTGCTCATGATGTAGGGCTGAATGAAGGGTGGAGGTGGGTCACAGAATTCAATGTCTGGTGAGGCATGCTCTATGAGCACACTCATTCTCTGTCTCTACCTAACCATGAAATAAACAAATAAATAAATGTAATAATAAATAAAGTGTTGAATTTCCAACTCCCATGATTAAATTAGTAATTTTTTTTTTTGGAGAGATTTTCACTGTAGGGCGCGTGCACTCACCAGACAGACAGAGAGAGACACAGAGACAGAAAGCGAGAAATCACCCCCCAGGGGGGATGGTCACGCCGCAATCCCTTCTCCTCCATTCTCCTCTCGGGATCTTGGGCACGCACGCACACGCGCACGGCGTGAGTTTTAAGCCACCGGGTCCGGGACACGAACCGCGGTCGACTATGTGGGAGTCCAGCGACATAGCCATTACGCTAACTGCTGGTTCCCCCTTAAATTAGTATTTTTAATGTTTTTTTTTTTTATTTCAAGCTATAGTTGTGGTTCAGATGTTTAACCTTTAAATCACTTCATTTGTATGACCAATTAAAAACATAAAATATGGTGCTTCTAACAAATCTAGAGTACTTAAACATATGAAATAGTTCATAGCCATATGGATCTCTAATCAAAGATATACAAGAATGAATGTCAAATACATTCGTATTTACAATGTTTCCTAACTCCTCTGAAAAATATTTTAAATCTTTACCCTTTAAAAAATAATATTTAGGAAAGTTATTTGCTGTAAGAATTGTTTTCCATTTGATACATCAATAAATGCAAATTTACAGTGTTGAATACCCATTTCGATGTACAGCGCAACTATATCTACATCTAGGCCTACAAATGAGAGTCGATCAAGTATGTTTCTTTTCAATTCATCCTAATTAAATGAGGACAGCATTTTTAGTACCATTTTACACTTTTTTTTCTTTTTTTGGGGGGGACAAGATTTGCTATAGGGCACATGTGCTCTCCAGAAAGACAGAGCGACAGAAAGTGAGAAATCACCCCCCAGGGGGGATGGCCACTCCACAATCCCTTCTCCTCCATTCTCCTCTTGGGATCTTGGGCACATATGCACATGCGCCCAACATGAGTTTAAGCCCCTGGGTCCGGGACTCAAATCACGGTTGTCTACATGGGAGTCCAGTGACATAGCCATTACACCATCTGCTGGTCCCTTCTTACACAATTTTTAGTGCCATATTATCAACCTAGGAAGTTGATACCTTGATTTTGTATCTTTTCCATAGGAAATTGTACCATATCATCTGATTTTTTAAAAATATTATTAGTCAATTTTATAATATTTTAAATTTCCTTATTGGATTTTTCCCTGAAAAATTAGAAACCCACAGTTTGCATGGTTATTTTGAACTGAAGTAAATAAGTTTCAAGACTATTTCCTGATTTTTTTTAATTCACATTTCCTTTTCTTCTTAATAGTTCTAAATTTACAAACTGTAACATTCAGGTAGAACTGATTCTTCCTCCCTGAAATTATCCTCCCACTCTCAAAGTGGTTTTTCAGTAGGCTGCCCACATGATTTGTTGAGTTCAATAGACAGTCTGTGTTTTCCAAACAGAAGGTTGTGTGTCATATTATTTAGCACTCTGATTGACATGGAAACACAAAATTATGAGGCTAAGACCAATTTTGTCCTTAAAACTTCTAAAAATATTCATCCTTCAGTTGGAAATAAGATCAACATGACTCACATGAAGACAATAGAGAGAGTTTGGAGAATGAGAATTTAAAAATAAAATTCTGTTTTGGGAACCAGCAGTTTGCGTAATGGTTATGTCGCTGGACTCCCACGTAGTTGACCGCGGTTCATGTCCCAGACCCGGTGGCTTAAAACTCACGCCAGGTGCGTGTGCATGTGTGTCCAAGATCCTGAGAAGAGAATGGAGGAGACGGGATTGCGGTGTAACATTCCCAACCTGGGGGGTGATTTCTCGCTTTCTGTCTCTATGTCTTTGTCTGTCTGGCGAGGGCACGCGCCCTATAGCGAAAACCTCTCCAAAAAAAAAAAAAAATTCTGTTTTTTTTTTTTTTTTTTCATTCTGAATCAAATTTCAACTGCTACCTCAAGTTATATCTTACTGCTCAAACTCAAATTAGTCAGTTAGTAGAGTTCCTTTTTTAAAACAGTTTGAGTCGTGTTCACACCATGCATAACTAACAGCAAGAAAGACAACTGGAATATTCTGTGATATTTTTCCTTCCTATGTAAGGAAATGACTTATTAGAAATGACCTTGGGCACAGTCCTTGGTAAAAATGTTGATCATTGATGGATTACAATAACCCGTCATCTGCTGAATTTCTTGGCAATATATTTTTCCCCTCCCTACAAGAAAATTTAATTTTAGCCCTTGTCGTTTGCCATTAGAGCCTTCAGCAGTAAATGAACACAGTGAGATGCCTCATTTATAGTTTTGATGACCATGAAAAGTCTCTGATAGGGCAAAACAGGAAAAGAAAAATTAGATGAGTATTCCCAAAATGGACCTCATGTAAGCGTACCTGGCTGGGGAATGTTAAGAGAATGTTAAATATTATATTATGACTTCAAGAGATGCTTTACTCCAAATTTCAAGTTCCCTCAAATATAAATGTTGACTTTTTTTCCTATCCTTAAGATAACAACATAAATAATTAGGGTCTATTTATCTATACTACTCATATCTTGATAGTCATTCCTGAGTAAGTAAAGCCCCAGAAGTTGGCAAATTTGAACAATTTTTATCCATATCTAAAGGTATGATAAGACAATTGGATATCAGAGAAAATGAAATTATTCAAATGGATGTCAGAATGCCTGCCTCCTGTTCAGAATCTGATCAAATGGGCTTTGAGATTTTCATCCAAACCTGTAGGTCTTTAGTCTATGATTTTCTTCTCTAGAACATTAGAATATTTTGGGGCCAACAGGTGGCATGGTGCTTAAAGGTGTTGGACTCCCACATGGCACCACAGTTCGAATCTCAGACTTGGCAGCTTGCTTTCTCACTCTCTCCCTCACTCTGTCTCTCTCTGATCAAATTGAAAAATGATAATAAGTAAATAAATAGTTATTTTTTTAAAAAGAATATTCTAAGGTATTTTCAGGTTCAAAAATAATGTGATCATAAAATAAAACAAGACATATTTTCTTTAGTTCAATGTTTAGTTTTGGGACTTGTCGTTTTCTGCCTGTTAGGTTTTCCTGGTTTTAAGGATTCACAGTTCTCAGAAAAAGTGAGATCCTCAGTAGATCCATAGAGACCACTGTGCTGTTCATTTATAGCAGAAACTGGTGACATTCTCTCATGAAAAAACTCAGTCTCAGGAATAAAGAATATTTTTGGCACATTTTCAGCTCATTTGGATCAGATTGCTTGGTCTTAATCATTGTGCTTTTTCAAGCATCATGCTCTGTTTAACTAAATGCCAGATGTAGGGCATATGAAATATTATTGATATTAAATGTCAAGAAGATAACAAAAAAAACCCACAAAAATAAAAGCAACAGAAAAAAATAAAAATAAAAATAAAAGCAACAGCAACTTTTGGGAGGTGAGAAAAAAATATCAAGTCTAATTAACTCAAATTCCCAAGAACATAGATCATTCTTTTATTTCATATTTTCATTACATTAGTTCACCTGCATTTGCACCTGGATGCAAATAAATATATATGTGTGTGTGTGTGTGTGTGTGTGTATTTTATATATACACACATATACAATATACACACATATATACACTTTATATATAAATATACATACATATGTAATATACATACATACACATTTATATATTTATATATATACACACACACACACACACATTCATATATATATGTGTATATGATATTTACGCACATAACCACATTTTTGCCCAGTCATAGTGGTGAAGAGTGGGATTGTTGTTTTGCCATGCAGGAGGCCATATGGGAAGGCTGTGGGTTTACATTCTAGGACTACCTGAGCACTCAGGGTGTGTCAGTGATCCTGGCTGGCTGTGGGACTGGCGGCAGGAAGGGCAAGGGGTGAAAAACGATTGAAGATGCCTCCCTCTCTTTCTCACTCTCTTGCCCTCTCTCAAAAACTAAATAAACTTAAAATGTTTTTTTTTTTTTAATCTAAGAAAAATAAAAGTACATTTGAAAAGATGAAAATGCTAAGTCCTGGGCTAGACACTCGATTGAACACTATGTACACCTGGCTCAGAATCCTCATGGGGATACAGATACAACCTTGTTAACATTTTCATTTTATCATTGAAGAACTTCTGTGGTTAGGGTCACAGAGCTTGTTAGAAGAACATTATTCAAACATAGCTGTACACATCCCCAAAGCTCGTGTCCTCTCTGCCATCTAGCTGTCCTAGAAAAATAAAGTTGACGTTACAAATTCAATGATAGTAAGGTATGTTCTTCCTGATATTTGCTTCATATTTTGTGGTGGTGAATGCGCTGCATTTTAAACAGGACTGGGATTTCATTCAGAAGATTCGGAGATACAAAATCACAGTTACACAGACTGTTCTCTCAAGGAAGGTCAATAGAATACCTCAAGTCCCACAGTGTTAGTCAGCTGGAAATACTGTTCATCTATTTCATTTTTCTTGTCATAAAAAAAGTAATGTTTTTCTAATGGAAGTATTAGAACAACGTGTATAACTGGAATACAAGTAAAAATTAACCTGAGCACTAATCTTTCACAGATTCCTTTACGTATTTATGCATATATTATATATGCACATACACACAATTTCTTTCAATATTTGTGCTATACATTTAGAATAATTAAAATAGCTTTAAATAGTAAAATTAAGAAAAAATAAACTATGATACTCAAAATATATTGACTATTGATACTATTGGCATTAATTTTTTCTTTCAATGGCTGACTAGCCAAACTCTCTTCTTTGCATAGATATTACTTGTGGAAAACTTCAAATGCTAATTTTAAGAAATTGCCTTATAAACTGTAAACACTATCAATTGTTGACTTTCTAGCTTCTCAAACAGTTTACAACATATTGTTTAAATGCATTACTTATTTTTAACTTTAAAGGTTCAACTTAACTTCTGCTGTGGGGAAAAAAAAGTTCCAACAGTTCTAAATATTTTATCTACATACTTTCATACTCTCACTTTCATTAGAATTTATATAGTATGACATCTAAACCAACTTGATCTTTTGGCTTATGAACTTGTTCTGATCACATGTATGATTGCAAACTTATTTTTTTTTAAGTTCATTGTAACAACTTAGAAATAAAGCTCTGACTACAAGAGTAGGAGGTATATTTTGTTCTTATTTTACTCTGGGAAGAAAATAACTACTTTTTGTGTATGTTCAAGAAGATCCAGAAAATTATACATAGACCATCATAATTACATTCATCACATAAAAGTCTGATCACATGTATGATTGCAAACTTATTTTTTTTTAAGTTCATTGTAACAACTTAGAAATAAAGCTCTGACTACAAGAGTAGGAGGTATATTTTGTTCTTATTTTACTCTGGGAAGAAAATAACTACTTTTTGTGTATGTTCAAGAAGATCCAGAAAATTATACATAGACCATCATAATTACATTCATCACATAAAAGTATAAAATGTTTTTTAAACCATCATAATTACATTCATCACATAAAAGTATAAAATGTTCTTCTTTTTTTTTGGAGAGATTTTCACTGTAGGGCGCGGGCGCTCGCCAGACAGACAAAGAGAGACATAGAGACAGAAAGCAAGAAATCACCCCCCAGGGGGGATGGTCACGCCGCAATCCCTTCTCCTCCATTCTCCTCTCGGGATCTTGGGCACGCACGCACACGCGCCCGGTGTGAGTTTTAAGCCACCGGGTCCGGGACACGAACCGCGGTCGACTACGTGGGAGTCCAGCGACATAGCCATTACGCTAACTGCTGGTTCCCAGAAGTATAAAATGTTCTTTAAAACAATTTCCAATGTAATAGCAGTTTAATTTTTACTATTGAAATGGCATAAAATTTAGCAAAGTAACTTCCTTTTTCTATTTCTATCATTAATAAATGTTGATTTATATGCTAACATAATTGTTTAAAATTAGGTGAAATCAACAAAATATGAATAATAAAAATTAATCTACCCTTATACTTCAGACAGATTAATTGTATGACAATAGTTTCCAAAGGAGCACATCTCAAAACATAATCTCCTTTCATTTTAGATACGTAATTGAAAACTATAAGGTAATGTATTACGAGAACATACTATGTTGGCGATCAGGAGCCCTAAACTGCAGTTGCAGTGTTGCTTTTCACTACTTGAAGAAAGCTGTTCATTTCCTTCATTACAAGATATAATTAATATCTCTATTTTTGTGTACTTGCTGGTTATTTATATTTCCCACAAAAATGTTATACTTCTTGAGATCAAATATCATACCCACTTTGTCATTATTACACCCATAATTACTAGCATGAAATACTAAGTGGATTAAAGACTGGACCAGAATTTTCCTCCAAAATTTTTTAAACCTCATACCTATAAACTCCTGCTATACTAGGTTACCTTTGATCCTTAAACATTAGCAGCAATGTTAAAAATCATGATGATAATGTGCATGGTATCCCTAATTGGACTGGTGAGAAATGTATTCATTTTAGAACATTCACTTTACAAGCCAAGTAATGTATATGATTGAATGTATAAAATAAATTAAAATAAAATTTTTTAAAAAATCACAGCTCCCAGAATTGACATTAAAACTAAATAAATTTTAAAGGGGATATAATACACAAAGAACTAAGATGCAATTAGCTCTGTTGTGTCCTAAACTCTGCTATTGAAATGTTAGTCTTCCTGAGATCAGAATTTATGAGCAGTTAGTATACACATAAGGAATTTTTTCAGTCCAGTAAAATTGTCTCTAGATATCAATGAAGAAAACAAATGAATTTCATTTCCTGTCTTGATTTAGTATGGAAAAGAGTTCTCCATCCCAGGATTTTTCAGCATCTACTGCCCACTGCTTCCCTTTATCTCTGTCTCCATGGTCCTGGATCCACTTTGTCATTATTACACCCATGATTCCTAGCATGAAATACTAAGTGGATTAAAGACTAGACCAGAATTTTCCTCCAAAATTTTTTAAACCTCGTACCTATAAACTCCTACTATACCAGGTTACCTTTGATCCTTTCATAAGCTTCATTCAAAATCACCTATGCCCTAGATACACAAGGTATTTATTTTTATATTCAAGGTTATCCCAGATGTCACAATTGAAAAAAAGCAGCCTAGCAATCACACATGTGACCATTATAGCTGTGAGGAACATAGTCTCTCAAGATTTGAGAAATATACTCAGGAAAATATAAGGTCCTATCTAATAACTACATTGCAAACATATAGGCTCATCTTCATAGAGGACAATCTATTCAATGTATGTTTTCTCACCTTCTCTTTCTTATATTTAATATCTCTTTTAATACTTGTAATCATTACAAATTTCAGATCTTATTTCATCTACTTTTAAGTCCTTTAAGATTTTAAGAAATAAAAAGGCTCCTTGTCCCTTAAAAAATTACTCTCAGGTGTAGTTGTTTCTTAAACTTCAGTAAAAGATCTCAGTGTTAGGCTTCGATAATGAAATTTCATCTATTATTCATTAAAATTTGCTTATTCAGTTGGAGTCAGCAGGTGGTGCAGTGATTAAGATTGTGGAAACTCACATGATAAACTGCAGTTTCAGTTTCAATCCTGAAAATCATGCTGGGCACATATATGTGCATGACCAAATCCTGAGAGGAAAATGGAGGACAAGGGATTATGGCATTTAATTGTACTTTTTTAAGACATTCTATACCTTGATCATGTATGTTCTTCTTAAAGGAATGTATGATCTCTGTTCATTTATAAAATGGGAAACTAAAGTAATAACCTGGGATTCACAAAGTGAGCTCCATTGCAACCACATAAAACATAGAATGGGATATTCTACATCCTAATCACCTGTATTTTACACAGATATCTACAAGGGTCAAAAAATGTCATTGAGTGACACTAACAGCACCCTTGAGTAGGGGGGATGATTTCACTTTTCTATCTCTCTGTCTCTCTCTGGTGAGCACACACGCTATGGCAAATGCCAAAAAAAAGTGTTCATTTGGGAGGCAGGATGGAATTGACACAGTCCTGAAAACACATTTATAGCTAAAGTGAGCCTTACTGTATTGGATTTAATAAATCTCGGGTGAAAAACAATTTTCACTATTACCCCTTAAAAGTGAGTAACATTAAAATAATTAAACATTTAAGTTTAAAGTCTAAATAAATGAGGAATAATTAATTTACAGAATGAAAAGCACCTGTTTCTAAACTCTTATATTTACATATTTAGTAATATATGAACCAATTATAATTTATTTGGTATTTATTTACTTATCTATCCCCAAAGAGCCTGGTATAAGTGTTCATAATATTACGAACACAGTTTTGTTTGTTTTGTTTTAATGTTTATTACTAACTATAATAGGTATAATTAATTTTAAAACAATTGATTTCAAAACAAGAGTTGTCTAAATGAAGAAAATAAATTACAGCATGTTTCTTACTTTAAGGCACATGTGTACATATTTCATATTCAATTTATAAATAAGAAGCTCAAGTAAGGATGGAGAATTAAATTATGTCTAAAGACGTCTGCTTGCATACTTAGGCAAAGTAGTTTAATTATAGGTAAACATGAAAAATCCAGACGCACAAAAAAGGTATGTGCCGAAAGGCTTAAAAGCTTAATGAAAAGGTAAATATCAATTTATAGGTCAATATCAATTGGTCTTGGCATGGATATTTTAATAGATCTAGAGACTCCTTGTTGTCTTGGAAAGTCCTTAAGCCAAAAAAAGCAAAAATGTTTCAAAATTTCAAAAAATAAATAACCACCCAACAATTAAATATTACCATACTTCCATTTAATTAAGAGAGTTAAAGCTTTAGCTGCCCACATCATTCCCTACTTCTGCCAGATTTCTGGAAAAGCATAGGCACTATGCCCTTTATTTCTTTGAGTAAATGTGACCTGCCTATGAGTCACCATTTACTGGAAGCTATGAGAAATTATATATTAAAATAATGTGAAACTGTATTTCAACTTACGTAATTTATTCTTTTTTTTTTAGTTTATTTATTTATTTAATGACAGAAGAAGAGAGAGAAAGGAAAGAGGGACACATACAGTGCCCTCCAGAGGGCCTTAATCACAATCCACCCAAATGCTCAGCCAGGCCTATCATGGGTCCACACATGCCTGGCACACTCAGGGAAATGTCCTGATTCAAATGAGGAAACTTCCAGGACGGTGAGCCCGTGAAGCATCCCATTTCACTGATATGCCACCGTTGGGTCCCCTATGATATAACGACATTTTTTGACTGTTGTAGATATCTGTGTAAAATATAGGTGATTAGAATGTAGAATATCCCATTCTACGTTTTATGTGGTTGCAATGGAGCTCACTTAGTGAATCCCAAGTTGTTAAATTCTTTAAAATTCTCATCCACTTATTTCCTATTAGATGTGTGCATTTATTTCTCATGTATTCATCACTGGCATCCACTGGATGAACATACAATGAAAATCTAAGCAAAATGCAATGCACAGAGATGGATGAGATGTTTCCAAAAGTGGAAAATTATCTGTTGGTCTTGAGTATGGTAGTATCTTTGACTGGACTAATAAGCAGTGCATTCATGCTGGAAAGTCATTTTTTTATACAGCAAAGATGTATAGCGATTAAATGTAACAAGCAATCAAGAAAATAAGTTTTTTTTTAAAAAGACACGTTTCCTCTATGGTTCAAGTAATGTACTGATATATAGATGGAAACAAAAAAGCCTTATGGGCAGAGAGGGTGGTTATTTGTGGTTAGAGCAATGATAAACCTTCAGTGAGGAGATAATCTTTGTGTTGAGTTAGAAAAGATCAAGTAAATTTCATAGAATTCGAAAGTTTTTTTTTTTTTTTAAGAGAAAGTTTTGCTATAGGGTGCATGCACTCACTAGAGAGACAGAGAGAGACATAGTGACAGAAAGCAAGAAATTCTCCCCACCCCCAGGAAGAATAGCCACACTGCAATCCCTTCTCCTCCATTCTCCACTGGGATTTTCGGTACACACACACACACACACACACAGACTCCTGGCATGAGTTTTGAGCCGCTAGACCTGGGACTCAAACCATGGTTCACCATGATTAAGTGGGAGTCCAGTGACATAACCATTATGTAATCTGCTGGGCCCCAAATTAGGAAGCTTTGTTTAAATTTAACTAACTGCAGGTTTCTTTCCTTTTCTTCTTCATCTTCTTTATTATTATTTTTTAAATCTCTATGCCATTTTTGTTTCCCTGACTTGGACTTTATCATTTAACAACCGTAGTTTCCAATTATATCCATATGTGCTTAACTTAATCATAAGTGTATGACTCACACTTGAGAGCAGAATTTCTAGACTAAGTATTAGATATTACAAGCAAATTAGCTTATTTCTGTTAATGGGTGTATTTGTTCTTTACCAGCATTGGTACATTTTGTGAGTTTAAAAAATGCTTTGATTTTAATTTGTGTTAAACTTTGCCTTTGATTCCATGATGATGACATGGATGTGATGACAGCTTAAAATTAATCAATATTTTCAGCTCTCTGCCTCTCTGTCTCTCTGTCTCTCTCTCACACACACACACACACACACAATCTACCATTTAAGTCTTCCAGTGTCAGCAGAAAAAAATACTTTCACAATATCAAGTGGTGTTTTTAAAAATTATTTTAACAAGGACTAGAAGATGGCATAATGGTTACATTGCTGGACTGCCATGTAGTCAACTGCCATTCAAGCACCAGGCCAGTGACTTAAAGCTCATGCTGGGTGCCTGTGTGTGTGTGTGTGTGTGTGTATCCTCTATACATATGTGTGTGTGTATATACATATATATGTGTATGTATATATATATACACTAGTACATGTATATATACACATATATATGTATATATATACACGCGCACATGTATATATATACACATATACACATATGTATATATATTTATGTGTGTGTGTGTGTGTGTATATATATATAAATTGAATGACTTTTGAATCAATTTGATACTTATCCTGGTTACTCTCAATTCTACTATAAAATAAACATGAAAAACAAGTGCCTTAAAAGGCAAAATGACTTTTTTTGTAATAAGCATAGAATGGCTCAATATAAACTGGCCCTTCTCTCTGATCATTTGTCAGAAATGATTCCCTAAAATCAATTTCTTCAAAATAAAAAAAAGCAAAAAATAATTTTCTTACAAATGTTTTCTAGTTAATATTTAGCATATATTGAAATGTATCAATAGACCAATTGCAACAATTTCCAAATATCTATTTACAAATATTTTATCTTGGAGTATACTCAAAACTATTTAAGATAATATTATTAGCAATAATATATATGGTTCATTTGGAGCAAATGTGCAGAGTCCAAATATTTTGAGGCAAAATTAATCCTGGCTGTTTATGAGGGATAAATTAGGATATGTATAATTTGTTTCTTTACATTGACCTTCTTTTTAGGTAGTAATTTGGCTAATATTACATGGCTATATTCCAACCATCTAACAAGACAGACATCTTTTTTTTTTTTTTCTCTTTTTTTGGAGAGGTTTTTGCTATAGAGCAAGCATGCTTGACTGAAAGACAGAGAGAGACAGAGAGGTAGAAAGTGAGAAATCACCCCCCAGGGGGAATGGCCACTCCTCAATCCTTATCCTCCTTTCTCTTCTCAGGATCTTGGGCTTGCATGCACATGTGCCCAGCGTGAGTTTAAGCCACCGGGTCCAGGACTCGAACCGCGGTCGACTAGATGGGAGTCCAGTGACATAGCCATTACGCTAACTGCTGACCCCCACAAGACAGACATCTTGAATAAATTGTTCAATTTTTTTTTTTGCAAAATACCAACTTTAACTTTTAAATCTACTCATATAATAATTCAAATATGTATGTCTTCATATGATAAATCATTTATCTATACTTTACATTCTTGCAGATAAAAAAAGTTGGGTAACTTGTTTCCAACTCTTAAAAAAGAAATATTAAGAAAGAAGAAATGCAAATAATCATCTCGGTTTTCTAGAAATTGCACATAGTGATCAATCAATTTTAAATAATTACATACTAATACTCTACTACTTTCACTTTCTTCTTCAAACTGGACAAAGATGGGCAGTTGCTCTTTCTCTGCATAATTCACTGTTATATTTGCTTAAAACACAAGGTTTTGAAACTTATCATTATTCAGTATGCTTCTTGTAGTACAAATAGGAAAGCTGTGGTTCCCAGATGGTTCTGGTTTCCGTATTCTTTTTTTTTTTTTTTTTTTTTTGCGCGGGGGAAGGGGTTGCTGTAAGGTACATGCACTCACCAGAGAGAGATAGAGAGACATAAAGTGACAAGTCACTTCCTGGGGGGATGGCCATGACACATTCCCTTCTTCTCCATTCTCCTCTCAGGACTTTGGGCATGCAAGTACCCATGCCTGGCATGAGTTTGAAGCCACTGGGTCCAGGATTGGAGCTGCAGTTGTCCATGTGAGAGTCCAGTGATGTAGCCATTACACCATCTTCTGGTCTCCTGGTTTTCATGTTCTGCTCTTCAATCTTTTAAACAAACCTATGCTTTTTTCTCTTAATACCAACATAATAGTAAAATTGATAAAATGTTTATTAGATATACACATTTGTATATTAACAGTTTTCCTTTCATAACCTTATTATTTTCCTCACATCATTTTTATGTTTTATTTTTATTCGATAATTTTTCATTTCATAATGTTGTCAGTTACTGGATATCTGTTAATAAATCAAGGAAGACAGAGGAAACGAAATGTGTAAGTAAGACCTAACAGCCAGAGAGCACACATTCCAGCCTATGCAGAACAACATAACATTCTTGGAGACTGCATCAAAAGGATGCGTGTGAGCACATAGCATGGGTCTTTCCTTAGCGTGACCAAAAGCAAAGTTATATCAGCAACAAGATATATCAGATCTTATTTTCATGCTTATCTTGCCAGCTCCGCATTCATGTGTGCAGGAAACAATAACCTCCTTCTCTGATATGATCAGCCTTCTGAAAACAGTAGTTACATTGTTTTCTGGCTACTTCAGTGGCTTCTTAAAATCAGCTGGTATGGTGAGTTACTATTTTGAAACATATTTGTTTCTAATGTTTCAAGATACTTTTTACTTTACCTGACACAAATCAAGTTAATAATAGATTAAAGAATAGGTTATTTTGATTTACTCAGATAATAATGTGATATTTTAAGTTAATTCCAAAGTCAATATATAAACTGTGAGAATTGGGTTCACCTGTCTAGCTTAAGGCCTAACTAATAAGTGAGAAAAATATCTAGACTCTTCTATAGCCTAAGAGGTAAGGGCATCAACCAAAAAGATAGAAGTCCTGATAAATATTAGTATAATTATCATCAGATACATTTTTTTAAAATCAAATATAAAGATGGGCCTAAAGCGGGAAACATTTCCATCGTAAGCTTAGTAATTAGTGAAACTCCACTTTTTTATAATTTATTTTTTATTATAATTTTTTTTCCATCACAACACACAAATGAATTTTCCATCTAAAATACACTGTGCATTGGCTCAATCAAGCACATCAACACACATGTTCTCAGCAAATAATTTCCCAATTCTTATGTCCTGCATACCTTGCCTTTTGTTTTGCCATCCTAGATTCCCCATCCCCCTCCCTCTGCTATGACCCATCCTCCTCCCACTTTGTCCCTGGCATCCATGGTTGCCCTCCATGCCTCCCCCCTCCCCATTCAAATGATCTGACAGTGAACTTAATTAGTCTAAATATATCCAATAGTTAGCACAGCTGACACATACCTATACATGAACTCAAGTCTGACTTTAGGCATAAACCCCAGTGAGTAGAAAGAGCATACTATAAAGTAGAACCCAGCTGGGCCCATACAGCTCACTGCAGTCATCAAATATGCATTATGAAACTCCACTTTTATAAAGCAAGGATTTACTGAACTCTTAGTACCTCTCCTGGAAAAAAAAAAAAAAAAGTCTGTAAGATGTAGGAATTTGCAGCAGAGTACTACTCAGGTATTAATGCAATCCCCTGAAATATACGTGGCAGGTGAACCCACATGTTTGACATGAAATGCCATAGCCATGTAGAATTATTCCTATTTTTCATGATGCAAGAATTTGAGCCATGGTTAAACCGGAACAAATAAGCAAATAGAACCATCAATGCTCAAGAAAACCTAAACCGGAACAAATAAGAAGCAAATAGAACCATCAATGCTCAAGAAAACCAAGACCAATGCTTACACCAGCAAGTTTGCAAAATTTGAACAGAATTCAACTGAGCTGTATTTTTCTGCTAAAGTATTTTACTTGCTCAACATCTTGTACAATTCATTACTCATGCATCTGTTTTTGCTATTTAAGTATAAATTGATCCTTAGATGGCTTCATATATTATTTACTTCCTGGGTATATATGAAAAATTTCCCTAGCTTATCATTTGGAAGCCTCAAATGAATTTTTCCTGGCCCTAGAATATCAGAATTATAAGGATTTCGTCAAACATATCTCACAATTCAAGCACTTTCTCCCATGGAAGGGACCAGCTTTTTAAGAGATACAGCTGCTTTTAAAGTTTGAAGTTCCTAAGTGAGTCTGCCTCATGGATGCTGTCCAAATGTACAAAGCTACACCAGATGTCAGTCATGCCTCCTGAGAAGAAAATTGGGCCAGTTTCTTCAATCCCTGAATTGCCAGCCAGTTGCATGCTATGGCGATGGCCACCCCTGTAACTTATTGGCCATAGATGCACAGAAGGCATTGCAGACACAGGCGCATACTTAATTCCTAAGGAGGAATGGGGCTGCCAACTCCTCTGTAGTCTACTCCCTGATGAGTTCAGCTGGAATACGCTTTGAATATTCCTTTATTCTTCCAGTGGAAGGCCTAAATCTTAAATTCAGTTTTTAAAACTAGTCATCTCTATGACATTCCCCTGGCTTCCCCTCGATTTGCATTTAAATACCTAAATAGACAGGGGATGGTTACACAGGAGGCCTTCTTCAGAAGTGGGGAGAGTTCTTTGCATATGTTACTTCAGGAGTTATAAAAGGAAATTATTTAAGAAAAGAGTTTTTCAATAGATAAATGTCAGAAAGAATGTGAAGTGACAGAGGGTTAGGTGAAGGAAAAATGAATAGTAGGGATGTAGAGGAGACAAAGAGAAAGATATTATATTGAAAATAATATTTGAGATTGGGAAAATTGGGATTAATATAAGTCAAAACAGCTTTGACTTGGAAAGCTAGATTTGCCTTCTTCCTAGGAGTTAGACAATAACCTTAATGATTAATATTAATGAATATGTATTTTAATGTTGCCTATTTTATAAGCAAGTGTCTTCGTATATTTAAACTGCTATAGCACAATCCTATAAACTGTCTTATACAACAGAAATTAATTTTGCATTGCTCTGGAGACTATGAAGCCACTGGCAGCTCATTGTCTGGTAAGGACCAGTTCCCGAATGTTACCTTCTAGCTTGTCCTCACATGGTGGAATGGGTTACTACGCCCCCTCAGGCATCTTTTAAAAGGGCATTAAACCCATTCATGAGGATTCTGGCTTCATGACATTATCATCTCAAAGGATCTACCTCATAATGCTATTACCTTGGGGAGTAGAATTTCAATACCTACATTTTGGAGGGACATAATATTCACATCATAGAATAAAACATAGCTACATAAAATAGTTGTCAGTACACTGAATGTCAATAATGAATGAAAAACTATTTTTCAAACCTACTTGTATCATAACTCAGGTACAGGCACTCACTTAATGACCAAATTCTATTCCTAAGACTAGGCTGTTAAGTAAGTTTGTTCATAAGCAAAGAGCTTAAAGGTGGAGGTCTTGTGTGTCGTGGCACCATGACTGTGTATTTTTCAATAGCTATCACGTGAGAACATGTTAGAATAATGTAATTTTATCCATACAGAAAAACATACATTAGATAAGCTCCAGAAAGCAACAAGACAATAATATAAGCCCACCATAATTATTTTTATTTATTCTGAATACTTCTTTGCATCCACAATAAAGTACAAGTTAATAAACAAACTATGTAGTCTTGAATGATTGCAAATGCTTGGTGTAGTAAATACTAGCCAACTGATGGGATGAGAAAAAGCCTGAGAAAGGGGGTTCTCCAAGCTGGAGAACTGGTGGGAAGGCCAAGTGGTCTTTAACAGATACATAGTGAAGTGAAGAGTTGTATCCTAGTCCATCTTTAGGCAGTGCTGCAAATTACAGGCATAGTAACTTAGGAGAAAAATAACTTTGCAAATCTAAATCTTAGAAATAATTACAAATGCAAGTGTCATATCAAATATTATTGTTGATATTCACTATTCAGTGCTCAAAGAACACACAAATTAATTTTTCTTCAATTATTTTTAAAAATAACATCCATCAATTGAAACTTTGGTGAATAATTATACTTCATAATCATTCATTTTTGAAGATTCAAATGAAGAAAAATTGAGAGAAGCCAAAAGCACTTTCTTCTATTTGTTCTCCTTGAACTATGAGTTTTTAACTTTTTACATTTTATTTTAGATCCTAAAGATTCTGTTAGAACAATTTTTTCCTAATGTTCTTCCCTGAAATTGTCTTATGAGTACACTTAGTATAAATTTATGTATTGTATATATGTATGCAAAAAGAACAGTACAAAGATTAACTTTTTAATTTAATGTATGGTTAAAAGACACTAGAATAATATTAAAAATGACAGAATCAAATTTTCTTTTTTTTTTCTTTGAGAGGTTTTTGTTATAGGGCGTGTGCACTCACCAGAAAAACAGAAAAGACAGAGAGACAGAGAGCAAGAAATCACTCCCCGCCCCATGGGGGAAAGCCACGCCTCAATCCCTTCTCCATTCTCCTCTCTCGGAATCTTGGGCACAGGAGCCTGGTGTGAGTTTGAGCAACTGGGTCTGGAACTTGAACCGTGGTTGACTATATGGGAGTCCAGTGACATAGCCATTAAGCCAACTGCTAGTCCCAGAATCAAATTTTCAATTTAAAAAAAAAAAAAGAAGGAAAATCTTTTAATGAACACAAAAATTAAAATGGATAAGAAGCTGGGTCTTCAGGAGAATTTTCCACATTGCTCCAGTGAACTAGATTATTAAGGGAATGAAGATTTTCTACTGATAATTCAGTCTCCAACAAACGAGCAAGTGTGATCACAACAGAATGGCAAAGAGATTCTAGATCACCTCTGTCTGCTTCCCCCTGAACATTAAGGCTGAACTTCAAGAATTTGAAAGAAACACAACATTCATCAGATGACAAGAAATCACCACCGGATCACGAGAAATATGGGAAAATGAGAAAATACCTCTCCTCCAAGGGAAAAGAGTAACTCTTCATCATCCACAAGCAGTTTGGTGAAAATCATGGAAATGTCTGATAAGGAATTCAGATCATTCATACTGTCTAAGCTAAGAGAGATGGGAGAGAAGAGAGATAATGAACTGCTAAAGAGAAAGGAGAAAG
>NW_006160049.1:1602987-1616590 GCF_000334495.1 Tupaia belangeri chinensis
GCTGTGATGATGCTTAGGGAAGGAATGTA
Source organism: Tupaia belangeri chinensis (assembly GCF_000334495.1). Taxonomy (NCBI): domain Eukaryota; kingdom Metazoa; phylum Chordata; class Mammalia; order Scandentia; family Tupaiidae; genus Tupaia; species Tupaia belangeri. Next base: position 1,603,017 of record NW_006160049.1, read on the forward strand.
AATTGAGTTACAAAAAAGAAAAAGTTTCAGGAAAAAATATTTATCTATTCAATGACTGCAGTAGGATATGTAGCCCCAGCTGGGTGCTACTTTATAGGATGTGTAAAGTTAGACTTGTGTTCATGAAAATGTGTGTGTCACCTGTGTTTGCTATGAGGATATTTGAATTGATTAGGGTCTTTGGTGATTAAATAAAATGTGGGGGAAAAACGGTATAGAAAGCAAACTTAGATACCAGAGACAGTGTGGTAGGAGAGTGGGAGATGTCAGAGGGGAAGAGATAGGGAATCAAGGATGGGGGAAAAAAGCAAAACATACAGAACACAAGAAATGGAAGATCATTTGCTGATAATAACATGTGTGCTGATGTGCTTGATTGAGACAATACACAGTGTACTCTGGATGGAAAATCTCATTTTGTATGCTGTAATGATGCACAGTGAATGAATGCAAATAAACAAATTGAAATAAAAAATTAAAATGAAAAATTATCTGATGATAGTAATGTATATGGTAATATCTTTGATTGAGCAATGTATTCATAATGGGAAAATCCATTTTATATGCTGTAAAGATGTACAGGGATTGAATATGAAAAATTTAAAAAATAAAAAAATAATAAGTGAAAGGAGTATTTTATGTGGCAAGAATGACCACAATGGTATTTTTGACTCAACTGCAAAAAAAATAAAATAAAATAAAGCCCAACCTTATTGAAATATAAGTTGATTTGAATCAATTAATAAGGGTTAAGTTCTCAATAGATTGAAGAAAATTTAGCTTTTTTTAAATACAAAATGCTGCAAAAGCAAAAAGATTTTAATTTAAAAAGTAGACATCAACCTATGTTTTAATTATTTTTGTTGCATATTCATAGTTGTAATGTGCTTATATGCATGTGTAAATTGCATATAAGTTTATGAAATTACATGTGAAAATTAGCAATTTATATAAACACATAATAACAATAATTTAACCAACCTTTGAAAATCATTCAAAATGATTTGCTTAGGCCAAATTAAAACAAATATGAGGACATTCAATAGTTTTCTCTGTCTGTCTGGCAAACACACGCACCCTATAGCAAAAACCTCTCAAAATAAATAAGTAGATAAATAAAGCAATTATTCAGAAGGTAGTTCAATGGGCTACATAGTACCTCTACTTTGTATTAAAGGACAGAGTGGGACAGAGAATTAAATGGTGCCCTGAACAATTTTCCCCCATTGTGCACTAGCATGAATGATTAAAGAGGCATTTCCTTGGCTGATACATTACTTGCTATTGGACCTCAGAGATAAATTAAAATTTCTCAGGAATATTTTACAGATATCAGACAATATATCTACTGATATACTGAGACCAAAGGCACTTGTCTACAGTCTCCATTTATCTACTACTTCAATAATTATTTATTACATACCACATATAATGCCCTAAAAACACTAAAATGTGACTGCCTTGGTTGACAAGCAGACTAATTCAATGCAGTCTTTAATGTGCTGACACAGTGACTCTGATTTAGACTATAAAAGCACTCTACGAAAAGGTATTAGAATAGATGACCTAGGAACATACCCAAGAGTAAGTGATCTCTAAACTCAGGTTTTAAGAAAAGGTAGGCATAATATAATAGATATGAGGAAAAGATTTCCAAATCAGGAAAACATGTTTGCTAAGTTTTGAAACATACAGCTTTGCTGCATGAATAAAACGCTATATTTCAGTTCGATTACTGAGTAGATTAAAAACACAAGAGGATAGAACTAATGGTAATCTTGTATAATCTCGTGACAAGACTAAAACATGTAGTAGTTCATCAAAGACTGGAATCTCCCTAACGTAGTGTAAAAAGTAAAGTAACATTGTTTTAGTAATTTTGGGGCCATTTGAAGAATATGCTTAAGGCAGTGAGGTTTATTTAAATTTGAGTTTCTGATATCTACTAAAGGCAAAGTGATTGCTTGGACTAACATTTTCACAGATAACAACTATACAATGTCAGACTGGGAGAGAGAGGGAAACAGATTTTTGTAGGTATTAAATAGTGTCAAAAATAAATCAGGGGGCCGGCAGGTAGGTGCTGTGATGGTTAAGGTGCTGGACTCTCATATTGTGAACTGTGATTCGAATCCTGGATCTCGTGGCTTGCTTTCTGCTTTCTCAGTTTCCTTCTCTCTCTCTCCAAATTAAAAAGTAATGATAAGGGAACCAGCAGTTAGCGTAATGGCTATGTTGCTGGACTCCCACGTAGTCGACCGCGGTTCGTGTCCCGGACCCGGTGGCTTAAAACTCACGCCGGGCACGTGTGCGTGCGTGCCCAAGATCCTGAGAGGAGAATGGAGGAGAAGGGATTGCGGCATGACCATCCCTCCTGGGGGATGATTTCTCACTTTCTGTCTCTATGTCTCTCTCTGTCTGTCTGGCGAGCGCACGCGCCCTACAGTGAAAATCTCTCAAAAAAAAAAAAAGTAATGATAATAACAAATGAAATTAAATAAATAATTCTTAAGAGTAAATAAGTCAGAAATTGGATAAGAGTTTGTATTCAAAGATTAGCCCTGAAGAGCGTACCAGCATTAAGTGAGATTTGTTATTTTGCCTTTTTTTTTTCTTACATCATTCTCAACCCACAAAACTTGCTAGAAGCAGGAGTGAACCATAGCCATACTGACTAGACACCAGTCAGGACACCAGTCAGGGTAAGCAGAGCAGGACAAAAATAACAGAAGCAGTGAAAGAAGGCCACAGCTACAGATGTGCATAAGAATCCCACCAAGTATTTAGCTAACTGCTAGATTATGCATGTGCTGGTGAAATACAAGAAAGACTAGAAAAAGAGCAAATGCAGAAAGCTAAAATTATTAAGTGGCTATTGCACTGCTGACCACCAGGGAGAACCATAGTTTGAAATTGATTTCAGTTTAGCTAACTGCCTGCCTGAAGAAAAAAACAAAAACAAAAAAACAACCAAACAAAAACAAACAACAACAGTAACAACAAAACCTCTCCAGAAAAAGATAACACAATTCAGAATTTCTGAAGTATACCACCTGTAATGTCCAGAATACAATGACAAATGCCTCGAACTCATAAATAAACAGAATAACGTAATCATGGATGAGGAGAAAACCAGACAATAGAGAATAGACCCAAGAAAATCACCATGTGTAAATTAGCACACAAGAACTCTAAAGGAGCATACATGTGTGTGTGCGCAAATGTCTACATGCAAATATACATGGACATATATATATGAATGTATATAAAAATATTTCAAAGACTTAAAAGAAGACATGAATAAAAAATGAGTGGAAAATGAAATCAGAAACATTATAAACTATATAAATAGCTAAATAAATATTTTTCAAGAGTAAAAAGTTTAAAATATAAAATTTACTTGATGTAGTCAACAACAGATTGAAGATGACAGATTTCAAAATCACTGGACTTCAGAGCAAATAAGTTCAAACTATAATCAGAGAGACAAAAAAAAGAGAAAGAAAGAAAGATAAATATTTACTCTAAAATAAAGACTTGGGTCAGCAGGTAACATGGAGTTAAAGCACTAGATCCCACGTAGCCAGCTGTTTGATGCCAGTACCTTTCTCAGTAGCTTAAAAAATCACACTTGGTTTACATACATATGTATTGAAAATCCTGAGAGAAACTGGAGCAGAAGGGATCAGGGTGTGAGCATCCTCTCTGGAGAGTAATTTCTCACTTCCCCTCTCTCTCTCTCTCTCTGTACCGCTCTCTAGTAAGTACACATGCTTTAAAACAAAAACTCAAAAAAATCAAAATAATAAAAATTCCCAGTGATATGTGGGAAAATATCAAGCTATCAAGCCATCAAACATACTTGTTATTGGGGTTTCAGGAAAAGGACAGAATACAATATCTTCATAATCAATAACAGGAGAGATCCTAAAATGGGAAAAATCCTTACACTTATGATTTAGCAAAGTTAGTGAGCCCAGAGAGAGAGAGAGAAATAAATAGAAATAAAATCCAGCTAAGCAAATTACAATCATACAGCCAAAATCTAAAGATGGAGACAAAACCTTCAGAATACAAAAAGATAAATGGCACATTACACTGAGGAAAACTACAATAGACTTCACTAGAAAGAAGAGAGGCAAAAATATAATTAAATTGCACTTTAAATGCAGTAATAAATATACATATATGCCAACATAGAAGTCTGTATGTGGGCAAAACTATCTTTCAAAAATGGAGAAAAAGGTCAGCCCTGCAACCTAGTGATTAAGGGAACTAGTTCCATTCAGTTGACTGTAATTGAAACCACTTCCCTTGCAGCTTGAAAAAAACACACTTGGAAAACCTGCAAATATGCCCCAAATGCCAACAGGTTGGAGAAGTAGAGAAGGGATTTCCCATAACCACATTTCATTGTGAGGTTGTATCTCCCCATCCCTTCCTCTCTCTGTCTCTCTGACTCTCTCTGGCAAATGTTTGTACTCTCTGTTCAACTAATAAATATATAAATAGATAGATAGATAAATAGATAGATAGATAGATAGATAGATAGATAGATAGATAGATAGATAGATAGATAGATAGAAAAGAGTTCTACTATAGGTAATGGAGATCAGATTTCTTCTCCTACTATTAACAACACAAACAATAATGGGGTCCAGACGATGGCACAGCAATAAATCTCAAGGGACTGTGAGACTGCTCTACATGATAAAGTTCCAGGTATGTAACAGGAGACCTCCCCTGGTATACTGGGCATGGGCATCAAGCTACTGGAATGGGGATTTAAACTGCATTGGACCGTGGATGTCCCTAATCATTGCAGTACGAGGTCAGCCTTCATATATCATTATTCTAAATTATTCTTTCTGTGAGGTTAGAGAAAATTTTAAATGATTTTTTTCTTTAAATTATAAAAGATAAGACATTAAAGATGATGAGATGAAACTGAAGCAATAATTTGGAAAGAATATGTATATGCATGTGTAAAATAAAGGCTTAGTACAAAGTATCTAAGTTTTTATCTTAAAAACCTAGGAAAAAAGAGCAAGTATAAACTACAGTTGTATAATAATAATAACAATAATAATATGGGCAAGAGGGAAAAATGAAACAGAATAGTGTTCATTCTTAGAAGATATTGAATTTGACAATGCTTTTGGAAGAGTGAAAGAGAGAAAGACATTGAGAATTTGTGCGCACCAAGACATACTTAAGAAAATTGAAGCATGCCAGAGATGGGAAGGATGTATGTGGAAATCATATATTTGTCAAATGTATGGTACCATAATATGTAATGAAGTCTTATAAACCAACAACAAGAAGACAAAATGTATGAATGATTTTCCAAAAAAAAAATTATTAAAATGTTTTTATAATATCTAATAGTAAAAACACCGAAGAGATTCTTCTATAGAAAAACTCGATTAAACTCTGGTACATTCACAAAACTGTATACAACTCAATCATAACAAAAGATGAGTATATGGGACTAGCAGATGGCATAATGGTTATGTCATTGGACTCTCATGTGGTGAACTTCAGTTCAAGTCCTGGACCCGGTGGCTTAAAGATGTGTGTGCATGCAGGCTCAAAATCTTGAGAATAAAATGGAAGAGAAGGGATTGCTGCATGGACATCCCTCCTGGAGGGTGACTTGTCATATTCCATCTCTCTGTCTCTCTATATATATCTCCAGGGAGTGCACACAACCTATAACAAAAATCTCTCTTAGGACCATCAGATGACATAATGGTTATGTTGCTGGACTCCCATGTAGCCTATAGCAGTTTGAGTCCTGGCCCCAATGGCTTAAAATTAATGCCGGGTGTGTGTGTGTTCACGTACAAGATCGCAAAAGGAGAATGAAGGAGAAGGGATTGTGGTGTGACCATCCATCCTCTCTTGGGGGTGACTTCGCACTTTCTCTCTCTCTTTGTCCTTCTGGTGTGCGCACATGTCCTATAACAAAAATCTCTCTATGTATGAAAAAGAAGAAAAAAATACTTTAAAAATAAGAAACAATGTGAAAAAACTATGTTTCTGAGCAAAAAAAAACAGGAATCAAAGGCTATATCCCCTTATCCCATTTATATAAATTTCTAGAGCAGACAAAAGATAAAGATAGTGATAGATGACAGAGAAAAAAAGAGGAAAGAATGAAGGGAGGGAAGAAGGAAGGCAGGAAAAGGAGGGAAGGAAGGAGAGAAGGAAGGAAGGAAGGAAGGAAGGAAGGAAGGAAGGAAAGAAGGAAGGAAAGAATGTAGAAGGAAGGAAGGAAGGAAGGAAGGAAAGAAGGAAGGAAGGAAAGAATGATGTTTAGATGGTAGATAATCACTATAGTGCTTAACTCTGAAGGGATGAAGAAAGTTACATGACAAAACATTCTGGCTTCCTAATTTTTAGGATGTAGAAAAGACAGTGGTATACATTTCTCAAAATTATAATATTAAGATTTGTGTATTTGAGACCAGCAAGTGGCATGGTAATTAAGGTGCTAAACTCCCACATGGTGGACCACGATTAGATTCCCAGACCCAGCAGCTTGAAAATCTTGCTATGCATATGTGTGTACTGGCCCAAAATCCTGAAAGGAAAATGAAGCAGAAAGGATTGTGGTGTGACCATCCCCTGCAGGGTGCAACTTCTCACTTTCCCTCTCTCTTTCTCTCTCTGGTGAGCACACTTGCCCTATTATTAAAACCAATAAATAAATAAATAAATAAATAAATAAATAAATATTTCTGTATTTCTACTGGAAAATTATTGATAAGTAATGATGTTAGGTGATGAAGCATGACCACTTTTCAAATGAATAATGGAAAATGGGTAAAAAGTAAAAATGAAAAACAAGGATATTGATTATTTACAAGTTGTTGGCTTCATTATGTGAGTGGATAAGTACATCTTTCTTCCAGAATAAAATGAAGATGTTTGTAATTTTGTTAATGTGTAAGAAAAACAGCACTTTATGGACATAATGAAGTTAAAGTTCCTCTTGAATATCTATATGGGGGTTTCCAGTAAACCCTGATTATACAATTTATCAGACATCTAAACTTATATCTCTTATTATTATTTTAAATTTGCAGGAGGACTTATTGCTCACTGGAGAGAGACACAGAAAAAGGGAAAGTGAAAAGCATCCTCCATAGGGAACAGTCAAACTTAATCCTTTCATTTCTATTTTTCTCACCCTTCAGGATTTGGGACATGCACACATGCACACCTGGCGTGTCTTTCATGCTATCAGGTCTGAGACTCAAACCTCACAGTTGGCCATCTGAAACCCACTAACCTTAACCATCACACCATCAGCTGACTGTTATCTTCTGTTTGTAGAGCAGTGAGCACACACGTGCACACATACACACACACTCAGTTATATCTTTGGTGAGTCAGCCTAAAAGTTTATAATTTTAGTTTTAGAAACTTAATATTCATTAATAGCATAATATTAATCTACCCACACGTGTAGAATTTCTGTTTCTACATGGTGGTTGTAAGGAGCTGAAACAACAGAGTCATGTAGTATGCCCAATGAGAAGAAACGCTAACTTCAGTTAGAAGCTGACTGCTTTTAAATTATGGGATAATTTAAACTCTAAATAGTTGAGTTTTTAAATAATATTAGTTTCCTGAGGCATAATTTAGATGAACATTATATATTTATGAATTCAGATTTGTGTCATTTTCATATAAGAAATCTAATTCCAGTTATTTTAAAATGCAACGTTAGTATCATACTCCTTGGATCTATTTTCGTTTTTATAACACCAATGCTGCATTTTGAAAAAAAAAATTATTAAACTCCAGTAGTATTTCCACATGTAGAAATGTCAATTTAATTTTATTTGATATTCTCTTTGTTGTATTAGGAACACACTGAAAATGCAGTTCTGTGTTGTTGATACTTCGGAATGAATTCACATTTTATTTAAAATCCCCATAGACCCAAAATAAATATTCAATAAATTCATTTTATCTGCCTCTGGGCAAAAGTACTTTGTAAAATAAGGGATTTCTTGTCAAATATTGATGTAAACCAAGAGCTTTTGTTATTTTACATGTCTCCCTGGAATACTACCTATAGGCTAACAGAAGTGATGAAAATTCTGAATAGCATCCAGCAGAAGTGACATAATATTCAAGAATAGTACTTTGAACTGACAAATAAAAAAGAATAACTACATGCACACCTAGAGAGTGAAAAATAACTTCTACTAGGCACTATGGAGTAAATGTGCCCACCCTAAAATTCATATGTAAAACCCTAATCCCTTTACAAAACAAAACATACCATACCATCCAGAAATCACTAGACTTCATACTCATTGGTATTTATACAAAGGAGGTGACACCTTATGTCCACACAATATCCTGCACATGCATGTTTATTGCAGCTGTATTAATAAGTGACAAAACTTGGAAAAGATGTACTTTGGTAGGTTATTGGATTAATAAAAACGTGATATATCCAGACAATGGAATGCTTGTTGCTAAAAGGAAACAGTGTACCAAAGCATGAAAAGACATTTGGGCTTTTAAATGTGAATTACTAATTGAAAAAAGATCATCTGAAAAGGCTACATACTCTTCTCTCAACTATATGACTTTCTAAAAAAGGCAAAGGCAAAACTGTAGAAGCAACAAAAAGTCAGTGGTTACAAGCGGCTGGGAGCAGGAACAATGAATAAGTAACACACAGGATTTTCAGGAAAGGAAACTACTCTGCCCAATACCGTTGCAGTGGATACATGTCATTATAGACTTATCCAGATCCACAGAATGTACAACACAAGAGTGAACCCAAATACAAACTATGGGCTTTGAATGATGGTGATGTGTCAATGTTAAGTTCATCAGTTGCTGTAAATATACCACTCTTGTGGAGGAAGTTAATAGAGGGGGAAGCTATGCATACATGTGTGGGACTGGGGACCTATGGGAAATCCCTACTTTCTGTTGAGTTTTGCTATACACTTAAAACTGTTCTAAAAATAAAGTCTATTGGGCCAGCAGGTGACCTGGAGATGGAGGCATTGGATACCATATGGCTACCTCCTCAGAGTCTCCGATGGAGATTGAGGCATTGGATCCGACATGGCTACCTCCTCAGAGTCTCCGAGCAGCAGCTTGAAAAATATGCCAGGTATGTGTGTGTATAAGCCCCAAATCCTGAGACAAGAATCAAGAAGGGATGGCAGCATGGCCATCCCTGGCAGAGGGGCGTGTTGAGAGGGGGAAGGAGGCTGGCATTATTTCTCACTTTCTCTCTCAGTCTCTGTTTCTCTGGTGAGCACATGCACTCTATGGTAAAAATTTAAAAGGAAAAAAAAGTTTCCTCAAAGTGAAGGAAGCAAGCAAGGCTTTGAAAGAAAGAAAGTCTCCTTAAAATGAAGGAAGCAAGCAAGGCTTTGAAAGAAAGATATTGTAGGTCTCCACTTAAAATACTACTACTGACTATCTGTATTCTTTGGTAAAGAATGGAAGGCATGAAAGCAATGAAAATAATTATTGATGTAAAGATAGTGTGGAAGGTGGGGGCCAGAAATGAAAAGTATAGGGAAGAAAATCAGGGAGAAAAATTAGAGAGGAAAGATATTTGTTGGACACAGAAATAGTTTATTACCTCTTGTTAATAACGTGTATAGTATTCTCAATTGGACTGGTCCGAGATGTATTTCATGTTGGGTGAATTCTCTTCACAAGCCAAATAATGTGTATCTATCAAATGTTAAAAAATATAAGAATAAGAATAAAATTAATAAAAAAAAGAAAGACAAAAACTTTAATGCCCACTAAGATGGTAATTGGAGATGGGACCATTGGGAGATAACTAATTCATGCAAATAAAGTTCACATGATGGGATTAGTGCTCTTGTAGAAAGAAACATAATTGCTCTGCTATGTGAAGACCAAGGATAACAGATTTGTCTAAAAGTCAGCAATTAAGTCCTCATTAGATATTGGCCCTGCCAGCACGTTGATTTTGGACATCCCATTCCCCAGAGTAATAAGAAATAATTTTTTTAAGTCACCCAGTTTGGGGTAATTTATTGTTACAGCTAACCTTATAAGACATAGGGAATACAATATTTTAAAATTCGAGAGGTCTGTAATAAATTGGACTAACAAGAAATGGAAATAAATCCAAATAAAAAGAAAACAATGAAGAAACAATGACTGCTTCTCTTGGCTGTCTAGATGATTTAGAAACAATTTTACCATTTTGTCACGTTTATGATACTAGAAAATATGAAAACTTAAATGATAAAACACTCAATAAAGTCACTGTCAATGTTGGTAAAAAAAAATGATGTAAAATAATTTTCAGCAACTAATAAAGAAAAACCTACATCTCATCTAAAATCCAGAAACATAAATGTTTTGGTTGTTAGACTCTCACATAGTCAACTGCAATTCAAGTCCTGGATGTGGTGGTTTGAAACACACTGGGTGCATGTGTGTGCACGCCCAAAATCCTGAGAGGAGAGTGGAGAAAAAGGAATTGCAATGTGACCACTAGGGGATGATTTCTCACTTTTTTCTCTGTCTCTTTATCCAGCAAGTGCACACTCCCTACAGAAAAAAATATCTATTAAAAAAAAAAAAGAAAGAAAAGAAAAGAAATACCTTGTCCTCCAGTGTAGAATGTTAGAACAACCTATAAAATAAGACTGCTGAGTCAATGATAAAAGTGGATATTAAAAAAGCCATATTGCTGAAAGCTCAAAGAACAAGTTACCTTTGAAATGGAAATCCTTGACCAGACAAATGTTTTTTTCTTTTTTTTTAAATCATTTAGCCTCCCTGCCCCCTCCATTTTTTCTTTTTTTTTTCTTTTGAGAGGAAAAAGAAACAAAGAAGTCATTTAACAACCAACCTATACATTGGTGTGAAGTGCTGGGTTTGTGAACTCTTAGTTATTTCTCAAATTGAAGCTGAATCAATCAACTGTTCATTATGAATAGAGATTTAAAGACATCGGATTTACCTTAAGAGGCTCAGATCTTTCTGATGGCCATAGATGGCTTTTGAATAGTTCAATGCAGAAATTTTGGTAGGACATTATATTCTATTCTTTGTTAAAAATATCAACAGCATATTTTATAGTTGCCAATGAGCTTGTGGACTATGTAGCAATACTTAGGAAAATGGCCAAGTTTCACCAGTAAGAAAATGCAATATGTTTGTAGTAAGAATCATCAGACTCCCTATAATGTTGGGCTTGATAGGATTGTTTTATGCTAAAGTTTTAATATTTGCACAAGTATTGCCCAAGAATATATTCTTCAAAATCCAGATAGTGGGTAAGATGAGGAATATAGATAGATACATAAGCTAGCTAGATAGATAGATCGATACATATAAATATAAAAGATAGACACATGGCCTTGGCCTAAAGACCATGATCAAAAGTTAGCATATATTACAACTTTATCAATGTAAATGTATTACTCTGTTCTTAATAAAGTCTCAGGGGTCAAATCATGTTGGATTTTTTTGTGTGTATTTTTATTCATTGCATAGTTTGACGATCTCTGTCAGCCTCTAATATGGCTTTCCCTGTATTGAGCCTATAAAGGGATTTGTTTTAACCAAATACCTTTGCCAAATTAATGAACAAATAAAATTCTGAGGTAATGTTTGATATCATAATCTATATTTCTATATTCTACTTGCTCTCCAGCTCATCTCATTACCTCCATTTACAGAATGAATGTAAGGATATGCAATTTTATTATCTTTAATTGTATCCTGTCTCTGTAGAGTTCTGAGAATTTTAAGATTATTTTTTTTTAATTTTTAGTTCTGAACTATCACTAGTAAGTTGGGGAAACATTAACAATTCAGTTTAAGCATTGTTTCCTTTGCTTCTTTATAACCATAAGAAAGTGAACTAGGAACCATCAGATGGCATAATGGTTATGTCGCTGAACTTCCACATAGTGAACTATGGTTCGAGTCCTGGACTTGGCAGCTTGAAACTCACATCAGGTGCATGTATGTGTATGCTCAAAATCCTGAGAGGAGAATGGAGGAGAGGGGATTGTGGCATGGTCATCCACCCTGGGTAGTGATTTCTTGATTTCTGTCTCTCTCTGACTCTCCAGGAAGCAAGCATGCCCTATAGCAAAAATCTCTAAAAAATAAAAAAAGAAAATAAAGAAAGAGAAAGTAAACTAAACTACATAAAATTTATCTTAATATCTGTTATATAATCTGTGAAGCATTACCTGTGCATCCAGGCAGGCAAAAACTCATTACCGTGCATCCAGTTAGGCAAAAACTCACCGTCTTTTTTGTTGTTGTTGGGAGAGGTTTTTGCTATAGGGCACATGTGCTTGCCAGAAAGACAGACAGAAACAGAGAGACAGAAAACGAGAAATCACCTCCCAGTGGGGATGGTCATGTCACAATCCCTTCTCCTCCATTTTCCTCTAGGGATGTTGGGCACAAGTGCACACGCACCCAGCATGAAAAACTCACCTTCTTTAATGATTTCTTTAAACTTAGTACAGAGGACAATTTGTGAATATTGTACTATTAATAATATTTTTTAAAAAAAGAATTATTTGATTTATCTATTATTCTTTAATTTGACCAGAGAAAGAGAGGGAAAGTGAGAAAGCAAGCTGCCAGGTCCAGGACTTCAACCATGGTCTGCCATGTGGAAGTCCAGGGCCCAACCACCACATGCCAGCTCCAAGATGTTGTTTTCTGAATCAGGTCTTGGTATCGATGAGGATGGAAACCATTAGTGAATTTCAGGAGAAGATGAGAGCACTTATTTTGCAGGCAGAGATCAGTAACTTTATTCATTTCAACAGGTAAAGATTAAGGTAAGTAATCGAGATTTAAGTTAAAATAGCCCATCTCTAGGATTCATTTTCTTGCATATTGCTAGGGTGTTTTATTTGATGTGTTTAATGATAAGATAGATACTTTTATTCCTATATTACCTAACATTATGTGGACCATTAACTGTCCATAGAATTTGTTTGTCATATCTACAATATTTTCCCTCATGTGGAAAATACTTCCGCACCAAATGAAGATTACTTTTAAAAGAATAATAAAAAAGGTTAAAACCATATCCTGAATCTCTCTTTCTTTCTTTTTTTTTTTAAGTTTTTTACCGCAGGGTGTCTGTGCTTGCTGGAAAGAGACAGTAAGAGGTTAAGTGAGAAATCATCCCCTAAGAGGGATGGACATGTGCCGGGGTCCGGCCTCGGCAGTGGAAGGTGGCTCGTACACAGGAAAGCAACACGTGTGTTCAGAAACACAAAATTAGACTGAGACCTCTTTGCTCCTTAGCATGTTCTCAGCCAGCCACAGCCAGAGCCAGCTCCAGGCTGCTGCACCGTGGCTATTAAAACATGCGTATTTATTGAGGGAGGTTTAGGAACTAAGGAGGGTGAGGGGTAGTAAAAAATTTACTCTAAGGAACAGGGTATACAAAGCATGGAAGCAATAATTATAAAACATGCTGTTTGTCTTGTCAGATCAGGTAAAATCAATCACAGTTCTCAGGATGAGGAAGTCCATTTGTCTGTTGTATCTTCTTCTTA
>NW_006160049.1:1617060-1652586 GCF_000334495.1 Tupaia belangeri chinensis
CCTTAAACTAACTTAGTCTACATATGCTTCTAATGCTAATTTGGTTTATACTAACTTAATCTATATGTTAATTTTGGCTTAAAAACAGACAGGTGGGGGAGTCTTAAACTTCCTGGTCCTCCTGTCAGTCTTAGGGAACCACATTCCTACAAGATCACTAATTGGCTTTATTGCAGTGGTTGGGTAGATGTTTTACCCTTGCAGGGTACCGTAACAACAGTAAAACTCACGGCAGAGATTGAATACCGGCCAGTTCAATGACACAAGGGAGAGCTCGTAAACTGGGCCTTGCCTTAGTTTCTTCCCAGTCCAGGCCTTGCCTTAGAATGGGAGGCAGCATCCTTACCAGCTTGTGTTGCCTGCATGGCCCCGTCAGACATGCCACATTCCTTCCTCCATTTTCCTCCTGGAATTTTAGGCATGTATGCACATGCACCCAGCATGATTTTCAAGCCATCAGGTCCAGGACTCTAACCGTTGTCAGCCATGTGGGTTCTACCATCACACCACCTGCTGTCCTCACATCCTGCATCTTAATGATTTCTATCCATTATTTTTGTTCTAAAAAATGACAAACCTATTATTATACATTTTTGTTATTATTATTTGTTTTGATTTTCTTTTCTCTTATGAATAAAATATTTGAGCAGGCTTTTTTGAAAAGTGTTTCTACAAGTAGCAATGTCAAGTAAAGAAGAATTTACTATTGCCTTTGTGTAGTTCTTATAACATGGAATGATAACTTGAGCACATTCTGAGATTACAGATATCTGGATTAGAGAAATTTACTATTCCAAATGAACTATAACCAAGGGAGGAAAAAAAAAAACTCCCATCTTTTTCTGCATGGATATCAATGACATATACCATACTCTGTTTAAATTGTTACAAGTGATCACACAGCACACAGTTCAGCCAATGCTGTTCCTTTGCTTTACTTGCCAACTAATTGCAATAGATTTCCTCTTATCTCTACATTTCTATGATAGGGAAATATTGCACTGGTAAAATATAATTAGCTCTGAACTTACTTGTGAATTGTTAAATGTTGAATGAGTCAAGAATGCTGATATGGTGTAATAAGAACATTTGTCTTCTTGTGAACTTGTGAAGAAGTGTTAAGAGCTAAAATTAGAGTAAGGAGGTAAAAAGGAATGAATAGTACAATTTAAAATATTTTAATTTATTTCTCCAAGTCTTGATATTTTCGACACCTAAAAGTCATGTTGTGATCTGCGTATTTTAAAATTCTCCTGGACAAACGACTCCTATATTCTGTTAAATTCTGGACTCCAAGAACCCCACTTACAGAAGGTTTCTGGTGCTGAAGCATATCAAAAGGTTGTTGGACAATAAAACGCCCTATTTCGAGTTAGTCTTTTAACTCCTCGGTAATATATGTTATATATTAATTCATCTTAACATATGCATTCTATGCCTTTTATTGTATTATAATATCTACTTTAAATATATTTAACATTTAAAATTCCAAAAGGAAGGGGAAATAGAGGAGGAGGGGTTCTGGCGTGACCAAGGTGTAACAAGGGAGAGGTGCTTTCTTGTTTTCCTTCTTTCTCTCTTTGTGTCTTTGTCCCTCTCTGGTGTGTGCATATGCCCTCTGAAAAGTTCATTTCTAAAAATCCTTGAACCCAAGCCTGTAGAGAAACATTAATAACTACACTTTCCCTTTACTTATGAAGAGCATAGAAATGACAATTTCTAAATTCATACCTTCCAAGTGTGGGCAGTGTAGAGTTAATATATAACAGGAATAAAAAATGAGTGACTTTTTCAAAATGTTTTAAAGAAAAAGCAATAATTCTTGAATAATCAACCTCTTCTCAACAGAATGTGCTCATTTTGTCATATTTTAAGAAAGATTTTTGTTTCTTCTTGTTTCCCTAAAGGATTAGACATGTATGAAAAGGAAAATAGACCAGAAAAACAAAATCAGCTCACTCACAAGAAATATTCTTGGGTAATGATGTAAATATTATTTAGAACTGGCAGAACTCAAGATAAAAGGGAGACAGAATTCAAAAGTGACAGCTACATCTATTCCAAAGTCCACCTGGGATCCATAGGCATACAACTCTTCCTTACCAGTGTATTTATATGGGGACCAAAAACGTTAAAATTAAAATGAAGTTATTTTGTACACTACAGTGCTCAGAACAAAAGAAGGAAAGAGACTGTCTTGGAAGATGACTAAAAGACATCTTGTAAGACAGACATCCCTGACTCTTGGAAATAGAGGAATTCAGCCCAGTGCCTATAGTTATCATTCTCTTATTTCCTTCTCCTTCGTTACTTTCAGTGGTCTCTGTGGCTTTCATTTTCTCTTAATATTCTGCTAGCTCCTTCTCTTTCTCCATTTCCTTTTCGTAGCACGAAGGTCAGGGCACTTTTCTTACTTGGCCGAAAACTGTTGTACAAGGTCTCTTTGACTTCCTCTGGGCTTCTGTGGAAGCATAAATAAACTGATAAAAACTCTCCAGTCAAGTGGCTGTGCCCATTCCCTCAAGCCATGGGCAGTTTCAGTTAATATCTCCCTTTAGCAGCAAAATTCATTCCCAGTGGGTATGGCCTAGTTTACACAGTTTGAGTCCCGGACCTGGCAGTTTGAAAATCACTCTTGGTGTGTGTGCAAGTGTGCTGAAAATCTCTAAAGGAGACTAGAGGAGAAAGGATTGCATCATGGTCATCCCCCTGGAGGGTGATTTCTCACTTTCTCTCTCTCTTTTTCTGATGACAGCATGCACCATATAGCAAAAACTAAAAAGAAAAGAAAAAAAGAAAGAAAAAGAGAAGAAAAGAAAGAAATGAAAGAACAAAAGAAAGCAAGGAAAATAAAATATTTGGAGAAGCCTCTTTCTCTTTACTATAGTTAAGATATCCTAAATGACAAACATACATATTAATCCTGTTGTTTCATACCATCATTAACAGTTTAAAGTATTTTTGTTTCTAATATTTTTAATATTGATTTTAGCATAAATATTATTGCAGTTTTAATGTTCATTTTTATGATACTTGATTAATTATTATTCTGAATACATTCTATTTTTCTTTTAGAGCATTCTCTAGTCTCCTTTTCTCTAACAAGAATGGTCTTCAACTGTCTCCTGTGTCTTCTGTCTTTGATGGGAAGCTCAGAATGAACCAAAATAAGAGGGAATTGAGCATCTCACACTTGACTTAGGGTCACCTCTGATCACAAGTAAACTTTCGCTACACTATCCTCTATTAGATTTGACCTATTGCTACCTTAACTTGAAATAATTTATTAGATTTATTATTTATGAATCATAATTCCTGTGTTTTTTTAAGAGATTTTCACTACAGAGTGTGTGTGCTTGCCAAAGAGACAGAGAGAGAGAGAGAGAGAGAGACAGACAGACAGACAGAAAGCAAGAAATCACTTCGCAGTGGAGATGACACATGCCACAATACCTTCTTCTCCTTTCTCCTCTTGGGATTTTGGATGCACACACACATGCACCTGGCATGAGTTTAAGCAGCCAGGTCTGGGACTTGAACCACAGTTGATTACATGGGAGTCCAGCTATGTAACCATTATGCCATCTGCTGGTCCCATGAATTATAATTTTATTATAATCAGGGTTGATATCTTCTTTGAAACTGCATTTTGTCACTGTCTATGTATGGCTATTAAAAATAATTAACTTTTGTATAAACATCCATACACAACGTGCTTGCTATATTCCTTTTTTGTTCTATCATAATATCTCTAATAGTTTATTTATATTTTCTTTTCTTTTTGCATAGACAAATCATGATTCTCTTGAGCTTCTCATGCAAATACATTGATACAAAAACACAGGCTCTTCTTAGCACTCCACTCTCACCCTATCAATATTGAGAGTTTTATTATGAGGGTAATAAAAATGCTATTCACAAATAAAACAGTGCAAACTAATGAATTTCTTCCTTTTACAATATTATTTGTCTTAACTGTAATCCATGACTTTGGTTTGTAGTTTATTTACATTTATCACTAAATCATATTATTTTCAGAAAAATAACAATATTTCCTACAATACTACATATCATATTGCTCTGTTAATCTTTTTTTAAAGAAAGAACGATTAAACTTCTTGAGGACATCTTGAAAGTATCTCTGATCTTTTCACATATGGCCTAGTTGTTTGTAAGCCTTTTTTGAAGCCTGGATCTTTTCCTTTATTGCTTTCTAGTTTTGTTACACAATTTATCTTTTCCTCAGAGAAAAATTCTGGAAGGCCAAAAAGTTAGAAAAATTGTACAAGTAAATCTACTTATTTTATGCTTGTGTGAGGGGTCTTCAAAAAGTTAATAAAAAATGCATATTTTTTATAAAAAACTATCCAAAACTTTTTTGTACCAAAAAAAGATCATAATTTATATTTTTTAGAGGTTTTTGCTATAGGGCGCGTGCACTCGCCAGACAGACAGAGAGAGACAGAGAGACAGAAAGTGAGAAATCAACCCCCAGAGGGGATGGTCACACTGCAATCCCTTCTCCTTTATTCTCCTCTCGGGATCTTGGGCACACACGCACACATGCCTGGAGTGAGTTTTAAGCCACCGGGTCTGGGACGCGAACTGCGGTTGACTACTTGGGAGTCCAGCGACATAGCCATTATGCTAACTGCTGGTCCCAAGATCATAATTTGATTCAATTTTTCTACAAACTTTTGAAGTCCCTTCATATTTATTTCCATACAGAATTTTGAAGACAATTCTAATCTTTCTTTGACTTTCCATTTCTTTATTGAGAAGTAAAATGAAAATCTCTGTGTAAATAAATGTATAGTTTTTTTGCCCTGGAAACTTTTAGGATTTTCTATGTGTCCCAGTTATCTAATATTTCAGTAGAGTATATATTTGTGTAAATTTATTTTTTATACGCTTAACTTACATGAATTTTGAATATAGAAATTCTTCACTCAGTTCTAGTAAGTTCTTGTGTTATTTTTTACAATTAATTATTATTTTTTCTTTCTTTAATTATGTTAAGTGGATATTTGGATGTCCCGACTTCTCTTAATTTTTAAAAGCTGATTGCTATTTTTTATGTAAAATGTAATTTATATGACTTAAACATAAAGCCTAAATCATAAAACTTTTTAAGGAAAGTATAGGGGAAACACACCAATTTCCTGGTGCAGGCAAAGATTTCTTAAATAAAACCCCTAAAATACAGGCAAATAGAGAAGTAAAGATCACATCAAACTAGAAAGCTTCCTCATAGCAAAGGAAATGAAAAATAAAAAGACGCCTCACAAATGGGAAAAAAATATCTGCCAATTTTATTTCTGACAAGGGATTGATAGCCAGCATATATAAGAAACTCAAACAGTTCACTTGGAAAAAATAAAGTAATAATCTAATTTAAATGGGAAATCAATCTAAACTCTCAAAAAAACGACCTACTATGGGACCAACATTTAGCATACTGGTTATGTTGCAGGATTCCCATGTAGTCGGCCATGGTTCGAGTCCTGGAACTGATGGCTTAAACTCACCCTGGGCATGTTTGCTTGTGTGCCCAAGATCCCAAGAGGAGAATGGAGGAGAAGGGATTGTGGCCATCCCCTTTGGGGGATGATTTCCCGCTTTCTGTCTCTCTGTCTCTCTCTATCTTTCTGATGAGTGCACAAGCCCTATAGCAAAAATTCTCTCAAAAAAAAAAAAAAAAAAGAAAGAAAGAAAGAAAAAAAGAGAAAGAAAAAAATAAAAAGAAAAGACCTACACATATTTTTTAGAAAATTGTTCATCTCTTACCATAAAGAAAAAGCATATCAAACTCACAATTAGGTTATCATCTAACCCCAGTGAGAATGGCTATTATAAAACAAAGCAGAACAAAACAATAAACAAGAATAACAAATGCTATTGAGGTTGTAGAGACAGGAGAATACTCATGTACTGTTGATGAATATGCTGAATACTTTACTTCCACTTTGTAGAGGTCCCAGATTCTGTTTTCTTCCATTGTGTAGCTATAAAATAAAAATAATATGATATGGGATCAGCAGTTGGTGTAATGACTATGTCAGTGGACTCCCATATAGTTGACTGCGGTTCTAGTTCCAGACCTGCGTGTGCATGCATGCCCAAGATCCAGAGAGGAGAATGAAGGAGAAGGGATTGTGACAAGGCCATCAACTCTGGGGGGTGATTTGATTTCTCACCTCACTCTCTTGTCAGTCTGGTGAGCACACGCACCCTATAGCAAAAATCTCTCCAAAAAAAAAAAAGAACTTCAGTGTATTCTGGATGGGAAACTGCATTATGTATGCTGTGATGATGTTCAGTGAAGTAAAAGAAATTTAAAAAGAAAAAAAAAAAAGATACTGGACTCCCACATGGCTGAAAGCAGGTAGAGTGTCAAACCCAGTAGTGTGAAAATCATGCCCAGTTTGTGTGCATGAGTGTATGGCAAAAAATTCCAAGAGGAGAATGGAGGAGAAGGAATTACAATCTCTCTCCAGTGAGCATAAATCCTATGACCAAAATCAGGGAAAAAAAACTTAAAAAGATAATTATAAAAAAAAAAGAAATAGTTATGACACTCCAACATACTGACTTTTTTCACCTTCACTCTCTTAATGCCTGCTTTACAATATCTCCTGACTCAGGCCATTGCAAGTAGTATTGCCCAATCAATTTCACACTTGTTTCTAATATCTCAGCATTTTTCACTATTACTAGTTGCAGTCCAGCAGTTGGTATGGAGGTTATAGTGGTTGGACCCCACTTGGCCAACTGCCTGGTTGTGTTCTGGACCTGGTGGCTTGAAAAACATGCCAGGCACATGTGTATATGTGCCAAAAAATCACAAGAGGAGAATGGGGGTGGTATTGTGACATGGTCAACTCCTTTTGGGGAGTGGGCAGTGCTTTTTCACTTTCCCTCTCTCTCTGTCTTTGTCTCCAGTGAGTGCACAAATTCTATAGCCCCCTGCTCCACCAAAAATTTATTAGTTGCAAGTGACCAAGGTATTGTAAAAATCTAATGTACGTTTGATTTTTAGTATGCTCTATTTGATGTAAAAATCAACAGTACCTGCTACTATAAATCTGTCTCTATCTAAAGACACTTGTTTCTCTGTAATTGCTTAATTATTATGGCTTAATTAGTATATATTTTGTCAACATATTGTGGTAAATGTAGGCACCCATACCTTCAGACGTACAAATCACCAATATTCTACTAGAAAGTCTTTCCAAAACTTTCAGCCAAAGTACCTATATTTTTTAATTTTATTTTTAATTTCATTTTCTTTTATACAGCCAATCACACTATTTAGCTTACAAAGTGAATATTTCAACATATTGATTCTGACTGGACCAAGATTGGACATTCATTCACATCCAAGTTAGTTATGTTTTTCTGGCACACGGAATATGTGTAATTATGAGGCTATAATAATTATCAGAGCCATTAGGTGTCAGTTCTAAATCACTATTGCCTAGAAAGAGAGTCATATGATTCTTTAAAAAGTTCCAAAGTCAACATAAATAAGCAAATCAAACAGTTGTTTGGTAAATCTTGCTAACTATATCCTTCTGAAAATAATAAAGAATATGTCTAGTTTCATTACCAAGTTCCAGGTCATAAACTATTAGAAAAAAAGCAGTATTTGTGACAAATATTTTAATATTTCATTTTTATTCTATTATTATTATTTTATTTTTCCCCCCCCAGAGGGCAAATGCCTACATCATGAACAAAAAAAGAAACAGAAAGAGAGAGAGAACCTCCCAACAGAGCCTGGTCATGCCACAATAATTTTTTCCTTCATGTGTTGGTCCCATTAGGAACCTGAGCATACACACACGTCCAGTTTTTTGTTTTTTGGTTTTTATTTTTTGAGAGGTTTTTCACTATAGGGCGCGTGCGCTCGCCAGACAGAGAGAGACATAGAGACAGAAAGTGAGAAATCACCCCCCGGGGGGATGGTCACGCTGCAATCCCTTCTCCTCCATTTTCCTCTTGGGATCTTGGGCACGCATGCACACGCGCCTGGTGTGAGATCGACTATGTGGGAATCCAGCGACATAGCCATTACGCTAACTGCTGTTTCCCAATCCAGTTGTTTTTCAAGTCACCATGCCCAGGATTCGAAAAGTGGAAAAGTGGTCAGTCACGTGGGATCTGGTTCACTCTGCACAGTGTTTAACTGCTATGCTATGAAGCCAGTCCAATACTTCATTGTGAAATACATTTTCTACTTTTGTTATTTTTGATTTAAGCAATATTACCAAACACAAGTCCAAATTATAACAAAATAATTAAACAAACATTTAGCATTTAGTGGGTAATAAATACACTCCGTATGTTTCCTATTTTATATCCACTTAAAGTATTTTTATATTATCTGAGCCACCATTTTTTTTTTTGATACATTTTTGCTGTTGGGTGTGTGTGCTCACCAATGAGACAGTGAGACAGAAAATGAGAAATCACCCCCTAAGGGAATGGCTACACCACAATCCTCTCTCCTCTATTCTTCTCTCTGGATTTTGGGAATATATGCACACATGCATGGTGTCAGTTTTAAGCCACCAGGTCTGGGACTTAATCTATGGTCGACTACATAGGAGTCCAGTGACATTACCATTATGACATCTGTTGGTCCCATGAACCATGAATTTATTAGCTAATACAATTACTCAGTGTTTTGTCTTAGTTTTTTTAATGGAAAGTCTTTTAAGCTAAGACCGTTCTACTAAATATACACCAAAATAGATATTTACAAAATAGATTGACAAAAATATTGCATATTGCAAGTCATTCTAACATGGAAATGGAAATTAAGTAATCTGGAAATGTCTGGTTTTAAGCTCACTTCTGCCTTTTTGCCCATATCTTGGAAGTCAAAGCGGTACTCTTTTGTCATAACTATAATTTTCATTTTAACAGTTCAAGTATAGCAATAAAAGCAATTTACTTCTTACAGTCTGTGGATTTAAAACCTATTATCACTAAGCTTCCTAAATGATAGTCTTTTTATACCTATTTTTTCAACATGTTGTACAAACACCTTTAAGAATATTAGTAATTTTGGGGACTGAAAGTGGTTTCGTGGCTAGGGGCACTGGACTCCCACATGACCAACTGCAGTTCGAGTACCGGACATGGCAACTTGTTTTCTCACTTTCAGTCTCTCTCACTCTGTACCTCTCTGGTAAAAATAAAAGAAAGAAATAAAGAAAAAAAATTAGTAATTTTTAAACTTTATTAATATAGTTATATTTTGTATGTTCAATGCATTTCAAGTAAAATGATACATTGATAAGAATATCAGTGCATTTAATTTTTATATTCAAGATCTAGTTTCTAATCGTATTACCCTGTGATTATAAAAGAAAATATAAATTATTCTTAATGAAATCAGAAACTCAATAGATTTAAAAGGACATAGATATAAGGTGTAAGGTCCAGGTTTACTCTTCCTGTTTTGTTGTTAAGTGTTTTAATTTGACACAAGGATGCATGCACTCACCAGAAAAAGAAAGAGAAAAAGATGGGGAAGAATCCCCATGAGAAATGGTCATACTACAATTCCTTTTTCTTCATATCTCCCTTCTTTTGGGACTTTGAACATGCATGCATACATTCCCTGCATGTTTTTTAAGGTGCCAGGGCTGGGATTTGAACCACGGTCTACCACGTGGGATCTAGTGGCCTTAACCACCACGCCAAGGTCTGACCCTCCCTCTACCTCTCTTATATCACCACATTTAACATATAATACTTATATTTTAACCCTAATAATGAATTTTCAGCGATATCTTCAAGAAAACCATTTGGAGTTCAAAGAAAGATGCAGCACTATGTTTATGATGTCACTGATCGCTTAAAGTGCCCATATTTATTCTTTTTTTTGGGGGGTGGTGGTAAGAAAGACAATTTCAGTGTCCTAGCAATGATACCAGTTTATCACCTGTCTCTAGTAAAATGTTATTTTCAAAGAGAAAAGAAGATGAATGGCCAAATGTGAAAATAATAGCTTCAGGTATGATCGAAATAACATCGGATTTAAATAAGGCTGGAGAAGCTAATCTGTCACAAAATATTTCCTTCTTATGACATGTTGCTGATGTACTAAACGTGTACAGCCAAGGGATTAGATTTGAAGACAATTAAGAGGACATTTTTCTGATATCACAAAAGGTGAAGAGTTAGGTCTCATGTCAATAACACAGGGATGGAACAGCACCGGTTCCTATAGAGTGGAAGAGCACAATGTACCCGGATATTTAGATTGATCGCATATATTGGGTATGTCGAATAATACTGCAATGAACATAGGAGCACAGATATTTTTCCTACATAACGGTTTCAGTGGGCTGGCCTCACAGTCTCATGGTTCAAGGAGCCAGATTCCACATGCTAATCACAGTAGAAGTCCCAGGCCAAAAATCTGTAAAACACACTAGCATGTGTGTATACATAACAGAAATCTAGAAAGGATAAGAAAATTGAGGAAGGATTTTTAGTGTGACCCCAGGCCATTGGGGGTTACTTTTTCCTTCTCTCTATCTCTTTATCTCTCTCTGGCAAGCACATATGTACTCTGCCAATCCTTCACATGGCAATTATCTTTTTAGGTTTTTGAGAAACTTTCATGCAGTTTTCCAGATTGGTTTTAATAATTTTCATTTCCATCCATAGCGAGTATGTATGCTCTCTTTTCTTGTTACTGTTTGTTTTCTTTTTTCTGTAATAGTTATCCTGACAGGTTTGAGATGGTATCTCATTGTGGTTTGAATTTGTATTTGTGTAATGATTTGTGATGTTGGACACATTTTTTTATACACCTGTTGGGCATTTGTATGTCTTCTTTAAGAAACATCTATTCAGTTTCTTGGCTCATTTAAAAATATATGTATCTTGTTTTTCATGAGAAACATTGATCAACTCATTTATCAATTTATTCCTCTGATATCACCTTTTTTTTTCATTTTTGCCAAAGGGCATGTTAGCTCTCTGGAGAAATATAGAGACAGACACAGAAGAGATAAAAAGAGAGAGAAAATGAGAAAGCATCCCCATGAGGAATGTTCATGCCACAACGACCAATGGTCTCTCCCACCTGTAGGGATTTTGAACACACATGCACATGTGCCCAGCATGTTTCTGAAGCCACGAGCTCTGCGGCTTGACCTGCACAGTCAGCCATGTGTGATCCAGGTACCTTAACCACCAACAACCACTGACTAGTCTTCTTCCATATTTCCAAATATTCTTATCTTACTCATTGTTAGCTTAGCCATTTTTACTAATTTATGATTAAAGATATTGAGTATTTAGCTCTCCTCTACCTCTGACCCAGTTAAATATATATGTTTTTTTCACATTAGTTTTCTGAGCAAGTCGTATCAGTTTTTAATATATAGTTTATATTATTATTACTATTCAGATTTTATTCACAATGAAGTGATGTAGAGTGCTCTAAGTAGCTAACATTTTTCTAAAATATCTTTATATATTTTCCAGAAAATAGCTGGAAGTCTATTTTGTTTATGTTCCAAAATATCTGGTATTTATTAATATCCAACCTTTATATCAGAGGAGAAAGTTTACTCGAACTCATAAAATAATCTACCAAATTTATCTTTATTAATTCTTGGAACTCTTCCTTCTTGAACAAAAAAATCATTGTTGTCCATTGTAGAATCTTGATTAGATACTCTGCTTCCATCTGGGGATCTTTTTTAACCATGATTCAGAGAATGTCATTTATTCCTCTTCTGTATGTAAGACCCCTGAATCCCATATATTTCTCTGTCTTAATTCACTTACACTTTTTGTTGTTATTGATAAAACATGTCTTCAGGGCTGGCAGGTGGTGTGGTGGTTAAGGGAGCTGGACTCCCACATGGCTGAACGTGGTTCAAGTCCTGGACCTAGTGGCTTTCTTTCTCATTTTCCCTCTCCCTCTCCCTCCCTCTTTGGTCAAATTAAAATAAACGAATGAATAAATAAAGTTAAATAAAATAATTCTTAAAAGAAAAAAATAAAAACCTATCTTTAAACCTGCAAGTGACATGGAGATTAAGGCATTGGATTGCCCCATGTCCAACCTCATTTTGAGTCTTGGACCTGAAGGCTTAAAAATCATGCTGAGAATATGTGTGTGTGTGTGTGTGTGTGTGTGTGTGTGTGTGTAGACATTTATAAAGTTTCCCCACACGCGCGCATGCACGCACACTCGCCTTATCTCTAGGCCCTATTTCTGCTTCATTAACCTGTCTGTCCCTGCACTCACAACAGCATGGTGTAATTGTTACACTTTTAAAACAGGACAAATACTTCTCTGCTTTTCTTTAAAATTAAACTGACTTTTCTTGGACATTTATTCTTCCATATAAATCTTAACCTACCAGGTTTCATAATTTACTTCATTGAGATTTTAATTAAAACTGCATTAGGGGGCTAGCAGGTTGTGTGGAAGTGAAGGGAGCTGGACTCCCACATGGCTGAACGTGGTTCAAGTCCTGGACCTAGTGGCTTTCTTTCTCATTTTCCCTCTCCCTCTCCCTCCCTCTTTGGTCAAATTAAAATAAACGAATGAATAAATAAAGTTAAATAAAATAATTCTTAAAAGAAAAAAATAAAAACCTATCTTTAAACCTGCAAGTGACATGGAGATTAAGGCATTGGATTGCCCCATGTCCAACCTCATTTTGAGTCTTGGACCTGAAGGCTTAAAAATCATGCTGAGAATATGTGTGTGTGTGTGTGTGTGTGTGTGTGTGTGTGTGTGTGTGCCCAAGATCCTAAGAAGAGAATGGAGGAGGGAGGATTGCAGCATGGCCATCCTCCCTGGTGGGTGAGTTTGCACATTTCCTCTCTGTGTCTCTATCCCTTTCTAGTAAGTGCATCTCTGCCTCTCTCCATTGAGTGCATGCATCCTTTGGAAAAAAAACTTAAAGAAAAGAAAGTCATCAATACCTTCCCAGTGAATGTAACAGATGTAAATATTTGAAAATCTTGAGTCTGACAAATGACTCTCCTTTTTTTTTAAATTTTTCTTTGCATGTTTATTTCCTCCAAGACCAAAAACAGAAATACAGCATTCCAAGACAATGCTATCACAATCTATCCCAGCTTTAGTCAGCCCTGGGTCATGTGTACATGCGTCCCCAGCATATCCAGAGAGGTCTCTGGGCATGAACCTGGAGCTTTCTCATGTGGGTCAGCTCACAGTGTTATGTAATACTGTTGCACCACCATCTGACATCCTTTTTTACTCTTGGTTTAGGTAATTCTGGGCATATTGCTGGTCCCGAGGTTTTATTAATCTGAATATCTTTTAATATCTGGAATTTTTTCTTGAATTATTTCTCTAAGAGTACATGCCTCTATTTTTTTTCCACTGTCCTTTTCTAGAGAATCCTCATTTCAGGATCAGCAGATGGCATAATGGCTATTTCACTGGATTCCCATGCAGTCTACTGTGGTTCGAATCCTGGACCCAGTGGCTTTAACTCACACTGGGTGCATGTGCATGCTTGCCCAAGATCCCGAGAGAAGAATGGAGGAGGGATTGTGGCGTGGCCATCAACCCTGGGCAGGAGGGGGGGTGTTCTTACTTTCTGTCTCTGTCTCTCTCTTTCTGGTGAGCACACACACCTTATAACAAAAATCTCTACAAAAAATTAAAGAAAATCTTTATTTCAAACTCTTGACTGAAGTTTGAAATAAGCCTGTGCATTTCAGTGATTTACCACTTTTTTATTTCCTGATAGATTTGTTGTACCATTTGAAAATGTTCTCAATTATAACTTTCATTTATTATAGACTGTTTATATTTATTCTACTATAATTATATATTTTTTTGAGGTTTTTGCCTTAAGGTGTGTGTACTCACAAGAGAGAGAGACAGACACAGAGAGAGGGAAAGTGAGAAATCTTCTCCCAGGAGGGATGGCAAAGAGAGAAACTACCTCCCAAGGGAAATTGCCACACTACAATCCCTTCTCCATTCTTTTCCTGGGATCTCGGGCACACACATACAGACACTCGGAATGAGTTTAAAGCCACCAGGTTTGGGATTTGAACCACAGTTGTTCATGTGGGATTCCAGTGACATAACCACTATTCCATCTACTGGTCCCAATATATTATGTATTTTTAAATTTATGTGTATTTATGTATTATTCTTTTTGTTTTAATTACTATAGCAGTTATGCTCACAATAAGAGAGACAGTAAAATGGAGAAAGGAATGTACCCCCAAAGGGATGTGTTCATAATATACCCTTTTCACCCTTACTTCACCCTGCATTTTGCACATGCATGTACATATGCTCAGTGAATTTTCCAAGCCACCATGGTCAAGATTCAAACCATGGTTGATGATGTGGGATCTGACCCACATGTACGGTGTTTAACCTCTACACTACAGGGCTAGCCCTATTTTTTAATTTATAAAAGCTCTTGTTTATTCTCTGATTATTCTTTGCAGAGTCTCTTGCTCTTATTTCAAGCACAGGATGAAATATTGTCCTGTAATCTTGCTGAGCATGTCAATTATCATTATTTTTTTTCTGTTCCTCTATGTTCTCTGTCTCCTCTGAATTTCTGTATTGTTTATTTAATCTCTGTCTCCTATGTTACAGATTACCCTGTAAAGACAGCTAATTTGAGGCTATTCATTTCCAACAATAAGGCCCTGAGGAGCTGACCAGGAGTAGTCCATGCATGAGATGAGAAGGCCTGGTTCAATTGTGATCCTCACTGCTGGGTGAACTGGCTACCTGAGTGCTGAAGACAACTAAGAACTCTTCTGTTTCTTCAGAAGTAATTCTTCACTCTTCTGCCAACTGACTATTATTGGCTGCAAGTGTTTTAAAGCCAAATAGGGAAAACAGACATAGAGGATTATTGATTCAAGTCTCAAATTGAAGATGTTCATTTATCTGTCTGTTTTCAGTCCGTGTAACACTCCTGCCCTTCTGTGTGACTGGTTTTCCCAAGACCACAAATAGATTTCCTGAGAATAAGTCATCAGTTTTGTTTTGCCTTTTTTTTTTTTTTTTTTTGTCTTTATGGGTTAAGGGGCAGTTACTTAACTGCTGCTTAGGATAATATTTAGATTTCTGACTAGCTTGTTAACAATTATCACCTATATCTGCATATATCTGCATAATCAGTATCAGATCTGTTACAACTTCTGGAGTTTTTTACAGTTTTGACTTTAGAGCATCTTTGACTTTGGTCTTCTCCATGAATTCATAGGTTTTACTTTTCTCAGTTCTTCTAAATCAATCATTCCTCTCTCCTGCTTTTCAAATTTGTTGTTGTGTCTTTCCGTAGTGTCCTATTTCCTGTTGAAGTACTTTGCAATTCTTATATTTTTGGGGGGAATGGATAATTTTAATAGAGTGTCAGTGGCAGCAGAAAGACCAAGTATAAAATCTGCCTTTGAAACCAAAAGAAAAAAGGAAAGACAAGGTTTGGCTGACCCAGACAAGGCATTTATTTCCCCTTACCATATATGCTCTCTTTGCTTTGTAAAATTCATAAAAAACTTTTTAGGGCTTAAGATTTTGCTGCAATTAGATAATAAAAACAGGAAAAGAAAAGACAAGTAAAGGGAGGATCAAAAATGAATACTCTGTGGTGTCTCAGGGACTCCAACGTATTGTTCACAGGGCGGTCAGTCAAGGCATTTGTGAGGTGAATTCTGAGCCGTGTTAGACAGGAATTCTGCCTGAATTTTTTGTTGCTGCTTTTTCAGAGTGCACTTGTGCTCACCAGAGAGAGAATGAGAGACGGAGAAAATACTCCACAATGGGATATGGTCATACTGCAATCTCTTTCCCATTTCTCCACTCTGTTGGAATTTGGTACACATGTGCACATATGCCTGGTATTTTTAAAAAAATTATTCTATACATGTAATCACTGTACATCAACAGAGCTTGTAAAATGAGTTTTCCCAGCATGAACACACTATACACCACTCCTGTTAAAGATATCGTATGCGCTCTCATCAATAGACAGTCCTCCGCTTCCGAATGTCCTCTCTATTTTTCTCTTTTATTTACTTCCTCTAACACTCCCCCTCTCTAGACATCTTCCCACACTGTATCTATTAACTGTAAACGTTTTCCATGCTTCTTTATCCTCCAATCTTTCAGTTTCCGCCCTGAGTGTGGACATTCAGTTTATATTAAGTGGGGACATACCATGTCTTTCTTTCATAATTGACTTGCTTTACTAGAAGTAAATCTTCCATATTTTCCCAATGTCTATCAAATATCAGGGTTTTGTTTTGTTTTGTTTTGTTTTTAATGGCTGAGTAGTATTCCTTAGTGTAAATGTGCCACACTTTTTCAATCCATTCTTCTGTTTATGAACATTTGGGTTGGTTCCATGTCTTAGCAATTAAGAATAATGCCACAGCAATTATAGATGTGCAAGCACTTTACCAACTGAGTACACTCCAGTCCTTTGGGAGTATCCTTTGAATACCCAGGAGTGGAATTGATGGATCATATATTAGTTCTATTTGTAGATTATTTTAGGATCCTCCACATTGTTCTCCACAGAAGCTGTACTAATTTACATTCCCAACAGAGTAGGAGAGTTCCCTTTTCATCACAACCTCACGAGCACTTATCAATTTTTTCTCTTTTTTTTTTTTTAATTTTAGCCATTGTGACTGGTGTTAGATGGTATCTCATTGTGTTTTTTTTTTTTTAATTATTCTTTTGGAGAGGTTTTTTACTATAGGGCACGTGCGCTCATCAGACAGACTGAGAGAGACATAGAGACAGAAAGGTAGAAGTCACCCGCCCCCCAGGGAGGATGGTCACACTGCAACCCCTTTTCCTCCATTCTCCTATAGCAAAAACCTCTCAAAAATATATCTAACTCACAAAAAATGCATAAAACTAACTTATTTTAGAAAATGGTTTCCTTTCTATTGCACATATAAATTAATTGCATCTGAGACACAGAAAAAGAAGCATAAAGGCAAGTATCGTAAAAAGTGTAAATATATTTCAAAAATGCAAATAAATTAGACAATCTCATCATTGGAATAAAATTATCACAATTACATTACATAGTTACATCCTTTGTAAAACGTACAGATAAACATACATCAAAATCACTCAGCTTGGGACCAGCAGTTAGCATAATGGCTATGACACTGGGCTCCCACGTAGTCGACTACAGCTCGCGTCCCATACCTGGTGGCTTAACACTCACGCCGGGCGTGTGTGCATGCGTGCCCAAGATCCCAAGAGGAGAATGGAGAAAGGATTGCAGCGTGGCTATCTCCCCTGGGGGGTGATTTCTCGCTTTCTCTGTCTCTCTCTCTCTCTCTGTCTGTCTGGGGAACGAATGTGCCCTAGAGCAAAAACATCTAAGAAAAAAAAAATCACTCAGCTCAAAGAATTATCATGGGGTAAATAAATCCTTTCAATTTCTACCTAGTTTGAAAGGTACAATATTATTTCACAGAGTAAGCCCCTATCTTGCAACCCTAAACACTATTTTCTGTATTTTTTTCAATACTGTCTGCTTTCGAACATTTTAAATAAAATCATAAAGTATGTATCCATAAATGTGGCTACTTTTGATCCACATTGTGAGATTTGTTGAAGTTATTATATATAACTATGCTTTAAATCTCATTATTCAACAATATCCTCTAATATGATAATATATGAGTTTAATATTCATCCTATACTTAATTGTTATTTGCATTAATTTTAAATTTGGGCTACTACAAATAAAAAAGGTCCCATAAACATGATGTCAAAACTATTTCTCATGGACCAGCAGTTAGCATAATGAGTATGTCGCTGGACTCCCACGTAGTTGACCGCGGTTCGCAGCCCGGACCCAGTGGCTTAAACTCATGCCAGGCACGTGTGTGTGCATGCTCAAGATCTCTAGAGGAGAATGGAGGAGAAAGGATTGTGGCGTGACCATCCCCCCTGGGGAGTGATTTCTCACTTTCTTTCTCTCTGTCTCTCTCTGTCTGTCTGGCGAGTGCACATGTCCTACAGCAAAAAACCTCTAAAAAAAAAAAACTATTTTTCATGTGATTGTTTCACTTTAGTCTCTTCTGTGTACCTGATAGAATATCTTTACCGTGTAATATGAACTCTCACCAAGTATGTGCATGTGTTCTCATGTGAATCCAAGGTCTCTCTACTAGCAATACTATAGAAAAATGATTCATTCTCACTAGTTTGCATTCTCGTGACTTTAACTGTAAGCTTCCATAAGAAGTCACTTTATATCTATTTCAGTTTTCCAACTTAGAATTACTGACACCTTGAAATTAGCTACAACACATTAGTCAGAGTTCTGAATGTTTCAGTCTCTTCTGTGTCAGGTTTCTGAGCATTCTACTGAATAAATATTATATATGTATTTTAAGAGGAAACCTCTCAGAAACAGAATATATTTAAAAGTTATTTAAGGAAACTTAGTTATAACATATTTCAAATAATGTTTACTTAACCATGATGAATATAACAAACCTATATAAAACTAATAAGCCATTACTTTAATTTTAACTTTTGTCCCCTCAAAAATATAGCCACATTCGGACCATGAAAGGTTGATCAATTTCATTGCATATCACTACTGATTTGCCCAATCAAATGAGATAATTTAAATACTCTTATTTATACAGCAAGACACTATCCAACAGTTAGTTGTTGTTATCATTTAACCAATACTAAATTTTAAAAAGAGTGGTTAAATATTTTGGACTTTTTTTTTTTTTGAGAGGTTTTTCGCTATAGGGCACGTGTGCTAGCCAGACAGACAAAGAGAGACAGAGAGACAGAAAGTCAGAAATCACCCCCCCAGGGGGGATGGCCATGCTGCAATCCCTTCTCCTCCATTCTCCTCTCAGGATCTTGGGCTTGCACGCACACGTGCCCAGAGTGAGTTTAAGCTGCCAGGTCTGGGACTTGAACTGCGGTCGACTACATTACGCTAACTGCTAGTCCCAATATTTTGGACATTTGTCACCAGCAGAAAATATTGTATTTTTTTAAAAACTTGGATTAGAGACCAACAGTTAGCGTAATGTAGTCGACCGCAGTTCAAGTCCCAGACCTGGCAGCTTAAACTCACTCTGGGCACGTGTGCGTGCAAACCCAAGATCCTGAGAGGAGAATGGAGGAGAAAGGAATGTGGCGTGGCCACCCCACCTGGGGGCGTGATTTCTCGCTTCCGTCTCTATCTTTCTGGCAAGCGCTTGTGCACTATAGCAAAAACCTCTCAAAAAAAAAAAAAAAAAAGAATAAAAACTTGGATTATGTCTTTGAAAATATTTGTTCTTATTTGAATGCAAGTTGATTTTTTTACTTAGTAAAAATAGAAATAGCTTTATTGAAATAATGGTATTTTGATCAAACCAACATTATGCAGATTATTATTGAGCCAGTACATTACCAGCTAGTCATTCTTCGTTTAGTCTACCTGAGTGTGCATTTGTGCTTCATCAGAAAACTAGAACATGAGACACTAAAGAGGGAAATATCTGTTTTGCTACTGTGTGTAGATATCTTTTTGTATTTGTGCATCTGATAGTAGGTATGATGCTCTACTATTGGAATAGAAGTGATGGGCAGTAACTGGAAAGTGAGAATAATGGTTATCTATGAAAATACAATAATTAACTTATTTCCAAAGAAAAGAATACTTTGCCTTATAAGATTCAAGGGATAGTTTACCTTTATTTTATGTATGGTTTAATCCAGATTAATCAATAATGAGTTGGCCCTTGTCTGGCAGTGTATGGCATAATCAAGGAGTAAACTAGTACACTTGAACTTGCTTAATTTGTCTCATGAGATTAGACCAATTTTTTTAATAAAGAAAAGATAGTAAATATTTTAAATATTTTAAGCTATGTGGACTAGCTTAACTATGTGGACTGTCAAAAATACTCAAGTATTTCTTCCATTATAGTAAAAATTATTCATAGGTGGTACTTCAATAAATATGCATCTCTTTTCCCATAAAAGCTTATTTACATCATTAGACAGTGGGTTGGATGACTTGTGGGCCATAGTTTGTCTACTTCCGATTATTCTAATACTTTCTATTAACATACTCCAATCATTATAAAAATTTTTATAAAGAAGTAAATCTGGAATGTCAACTGATGGCCTCGGCTCTTCTATTCTGTTGCCATTTGTACTCCTGTTGTTGATAGTTAGAATAACTAACATGCCAGCCTATATCCATTAATTTTCTGGCAGAGAGAGGGCTTGAGAGTTGCCTAAAAGAATCTACAGATGTATTAACTGAAAATTCTGGGAACATTCACATAACATCATTTAAATCTTCTATGTCAATGACAGGAAGAAAAAGTGATAATTATAAGAACTTCTAGAACTCTAGAAGGACAAATGTATACTAAACTTGGACGTGCATTAATTGAGTGGAAGGAAATGATTTTTATTTTTTATGGAATATGAAATACATGAACTGGGATTAATTTTTTTTCAATGACTAGTCTCTAGTAAGAAATATTCTCTATGTATTAGATCACATATCTTCAAAACAACGTTGAGAAAAAGGTGCTATTATAGACATTTCTATTTTCTAGATGATAAAATTGAGGCAGTGAGATTTTTAGAAAATTGTCTAATGATACACATCAAGTATTTGACAAACTATTTCAAATCCTGGTAGTTTGGCTGTACAACCTGCTTCAATTCAAATAAGATTTGTATTTTATCTGCTTTATGTTCTTGATTGCACAGTTTCTTAGCTATTGATAACAAGAAAGTAGCTTAACTTCTGGGTTTCAGCTTGCTCATGTGTGTAATAATTAGCTTGAACAAGATAATCTCTAAGGCATTTTAAATAGCATGATTAAAGTAATTAAAAACCTTACCTTCATCCATAAATACTTACAGTTTTTAAACATTTTATCCACATTATTTTGTATAAAATGTAGTTCAGATAGTCTGAAGTATTTGTATTTTCTTTATAGTAATATTTGGAGAATGTAATTAAATTGCATTTCCTGGGGAGAGATTAAAATCCTAGTACTATATTAGAAATATTATGAAAATTGAAATCAGAGGACCAGATTTAGGTCATATCTATTCTTCTTTTACTATTTCCAATCCTCAGTATTTTTAAACAAGGTGATTTTTGGAAAGAAGAAACACTAAAATGTGTTTTAATGGAACGCTAAAATGTGTTTTAAAAATTGCTATGGGGTCGGCCTATGGCATGGTGGTTAGGGTAACTGAACTCCACATAGCTGGCCACATTGTTTAGAGCCTGGCACACACCAGGCATGTGTGCACGTGTGCCCAAAACCCCTGAAGGAGAGGTCATTAGAGAAGGGAATGCAGTGTGACCATTCTCCGTGGGAGTGAATGATCACTTTCTCACTCTCTCTGTCTCTCTCTGGCGAGCACAAATGCCCTCTTGCAAAATTTTAAAAAATACAATAAGGTAAAGTATATTGTTATTTGTGAATGCCAACATCATTAAGCCAAACCCCATAAATATTCTATAGTTTTTTGAGAGAAATATTGGTAAAGAACCTAATTACACATAAATATATGTAAATGGAGAATTTTTTTTCAGAGGTCAAGGGTTGTTTCCTTTGTTTGAATCTTGTTTTCAGTGGTCATCCCACACAGTTAGATACTTAAACATGTATTCGAGAAATAAATTGGTGAATTTTTCTTAAATGAGATATTTTAGAATCAAGTTGGAGAACATTATTTTATATGATAAGAAATAAAATGGGGGCAAAAACAAGAGGCCTACCCAAAAAGTACAATGTAATGTATGATTACAGTCATGCATTGCTTAATGATAAAATTATCTCTGAGAAATGTGTTGTTAGTCAATTTCATCCTTTTTGTTTTGTTTTGTTTGTTTGTTTGTTTTTGGTTTTTGGTTTTTGTTTTAGACAGGAACGTGAGACTTTGATGGTGGTCTTGCAAGATAGGGCATCTGATGGGCAGGCATGCCCTAATCATTTACAAGCATTATATTCCCGACTGTACAAGTCCTTCCCCCTGGTTCCTCAATGGCTGAGCAGGGGTGTACAATCTTCTCTGATGTTGCCTAAGCTTTATTATTCCCTTATTAGGTATTTAGGTGCAGGCTCAGGACAAGCTTAAAAAAAAAATGGCCTGTCAAATGTCCAGAAGAGGGAAGACTAGAAAGCATACATCATAGTGTCCTTACATACACCTAGATGGAATAGCCTACTCTACACCTAGCCCACAGCGTAGCCTATTTCTAAAGAGCCAGCCATGATGAATGAAACAAAGTGGATGATTATGTAAGATTTAGTGCTAAGTGCAATAAGCCAAACTATGAAAGACAAACATTGTATATCCTGCTCAATATCTACCACAGTGTGCAGATTCTACAATCTATGAAAGAACTGAAAGATTCAAAGACATAATAGGAGAGAGGGCAAGTGTGGATAACAGATTATATGGGAGAGGAGTGGGTGGTGGGGAATGAGTGAGGGGCTCAGTGGAAAAAAATTTAAAAACATTTAACAAACACAAGAATATGAGGTACTCTGCTGAAAACAATGAAAATATGTGGTTACATCTTTGATTTGATTATCACATGTTGTATATACATGCTCTGAAAAGCCATATTGCACTCCATGCAGGTGTAAAACAATTAAGGGTAAATAACAAATTATAAAATAAAAAATCATAGTGTAAAATGGGTTACAATAGTTTACCATGTTTTCCCAAATGTGCATTCTAAAAGAAAATCTATTTATTAATAAATGATAGTTAAATTCATCCCCCAAATATTTTTTCTATAACTTAATAAGGACTGAAGTAAAGAGACAAAAATTATTAGCCATTTGAATGTAATAATACTTTGAAGATCAACACACCTAAGTTTCTGTCTCATAAGTTAAAAAAGAAAAACCACAAAATTGATCAAGAAATAATCTCTTTAAGATTCAAACGCCTGGTACCAGTAGATGGCATAATAGTTACATAGCTGGATTGCCATGTAGTCAACTATGGTTCAAGTCCTGGCCCTGGTGTCTTGAAACTCAAACTGGGCACATGTGCATGAGTGTCCAAAATCCTGACAGGAGAATGGAGGAAAAGGGATTGCAGCATGGTCATCCCCGTTGGTGGGTGATTTCTTGTTTTCTGTTTTCTCTGTCTCTCTCTGTTTCTCTGGCAAGCACACATGGCCTCTTGCAAAAATCTCTCTAAAAAAAGTCAAAAGCTCCAAGTGTCATCATGTCTGCTCAGTTCCTGGACTTCCTTGCATTATAGCACCATAGGATGACAGCAGAACTAAAAGTTTGTGTCACAACTTATTTATGTATTTATTTATTTATTTTTCTTCTTTTTTCTTTTTTTTTGGAGAGGTTTTTGCTATAGGGTATGTGCACTTGCCAGACAAAGAGAGAGACAGAAAAACAAAAAGCAAGAAATCACCCCCAGGGGGGGATGGCCACATCACAGTCCCTTCTCCTTCATTCTCCTCTCAGGATCTTGGGCACACACGAACGCCCCGCGTGAGTATAAGCCACTGGGTCCGAGACTCGAACCGCGATCAACTATGTGGGTGTCAAGCAACATAGCCATTACGCCAACTTCTGGTCCCACAACTTTTTTACTTAGCAAACAATATGCTAAAAATGTAGAAAAACTGACATACATGAAATATAGGTGTATTTAAAACATTATGTCTTTTATTATAATAAAATATGTAAATATCGTTTTCACAGTGGACCTTTAAATCTCCCTGTGTACAGATTGGTAATATATCATATGATATAAATGAGTTCTAAAAAACCAAAAGAATTAGAGACTATCTTACACAATTCTGGGTTACAAAAGAAAAAACAAGATTTTAAGTTTAAATGTGTAGTATTAAAAACTAGCTTGGGGCCGGCAGGTGGTGTGGTGGTTAAAGGCACTGGAATCCCACACAGCTGACCATGGTTTGAGTCTCTGACCTGATGGTTTGCTTTCTCACTTTCTCTCTCTCTCTTTTTTCTCTCTCTCTGCCCTCTCCTCCCTCCCTCTCCCTCTTCCTTTCCCTCTCTAGTCAAATTAAAATAATAATAAAGTTCAATAAAATTTTAAAAAATTTATTTTGAAAAATAATGAAAAAAACAGCTCTACCATCTCATAAAGATGATTCTACAGTAAAATATTTTGCTTGCCTTAACTGTCTGTGCCTCTTTCTTCTATTTTATTTCTTTTAAGAATGTAATGCTAACATTACGTATTCCTGTGAAGTCCCAATGTAGAAAAGTAATATATGGTGGGGAATCTACAAATATTTGCAATATGTGCTTAAATCATTATTTCAGATGACATGTATTAAAAGACATGTATTAAGAAAACTATATAGAGCATAATAAATGCATTTTAATGATTTACACATTTTATTTTTTTAATTATCTAAGGATCATTCTCGTGAACATTTACTGTCAAATTGATCACAACTATATGCACAGTCTTATAATTAAGAAACAGAGATTTTCAAAATCTAGCATATAAGATCTATGCCTCTGTGATTTATAAAGTCCTAGTAGGCACAATGAAATGAACAATGCATTTTGAAATATTACTAAGAATGAGATTTTTTGAACGTTGGAGGACAAATAAAGATTCACTATAGCAACTTGGCACAACCATCACCGGGCACAACCATCTCTGACAAGTAGCATAAGAAATTTGAGCCTCAAATAATAATACAACCTTTAGAGGGGTTAAAACAGTCTTTCACATTAATATGTGTCAATATATTTTGTTCAAATTTAAAATGTTATACACTCCTGTATCTAAAATAGCCTCCCAAAAGTAAATCTTTGTTTTTCCCATAAGAAAAAAAAATTATTTCCTTTTCAGCTCAACGGGTAAAGTAACATAAATCAAAATGTCATAAGTAAACTGGTAGCACTAAAATAGCCAGCCCATTGCAGTTTTTGTAGCGTCTCAAATAAGTATCACAGAGGAAAAAGACAAAATAAAACCCCATGAGGTGAGATATGAGAACTCTTCAAGTAAACGAACAAATACTCACTATTGCCCTTGGGGCTCTTGTCCCGACAGGAGAAATGGAATCACTGAAGCTAAGAGTCCCTCAACCCTAACTTCATATCTCATGGTCATTGGTGTACAACATTCCTGACACTAGATGTCATATTATTCAGTATGAGAAATTAATAGAGAGGTACTCACTTTTGTCTAAAAAATATCATTTTTTCCCAGGTCTCCTTGGGTGTACATTATGTTTTCATTGTAGATTTTTTCAAATAATATCGATATATTGACCTTAGGGCCAAATATAAAAACCTTAGTGTGTAGGTTTAAAAAATATTGAAACAGTTAAAATAGATAGATAAAACCTCTTGACAAATGAGGTAATATTTTGCCTTTTGCAACATGCTTTACTTTCATATGAAGCATTATCTTATGGAGATAATTTAACCAAAGTGATATGTATAGTTTGACAAAGAAAGACAGGCATGCAATTAGTACAGAAGATAAATCAGGTAGATAATTTTACTCTTAAAAAAATGTATCCTTACAAGTTGAAGAGATTTGGAAATTTCATTTTGAAGAGTTTTAAGGGAAATTAAAGTAAAAAAAATAAACAAAGCACACAGATTCTCTAAGCTCAAATTTTCTGCAGAGGAAGTATCTATGTGGCTTTCAAGAAGCTGATTCTAATGATTTCAGTTTTGGAAGTGATTTTGCAAAATACTTGTCATTTACCACAGTTGAAAACAGCAGAGCAAGTCTTTTGGGTCTCAACTGTAACTACTTGCTCCTGCAACTGATTTTGTACTCTATTAAATTTATAAAAAACATCCTTTATTTTGATTCTCTTTTACTAGTGAGAAAATAAAAGCCAGAACTACTGCAAACTGTAAATAATGTAGAGCACTCAAAAAAGTACGGTTTACCAACTTGAACTCCCAAAAGTTTATAAACCGTACAGATGCATTTTTCCATGATTCGATTTGGATTTTATTGTCTAAATGTGATGTATAACATGAAATATTTGTTAAGAATTTAGCAAGAGTTTTGTGACATATATATTTGTTGAAAATCCTCTAATGTTCAATCAATCAGTAAACAAAATCCTTATAGAAGTCTATGCCTTTAACAACTTCAGTCTAGATAAGAGTGTTGATAAGGTCTCTCGTTACTGAAAGAGTTGCAATATAAACTAATTGGCTTGTGCAAAGAGAAATATGAAAAGATCATTTATATTTTTAAAATAGAAAATGTAACTGATTTCTTTTTGGAATTTTGAGATTAAATGATTATTTAATATGCAAATGATCCTGTTGAGTGGAGGCCAGTGTAAATTAATAGCCCACTCTCAGATCACACAGATATTTTTCATTTATCCACACCAATGAATGTCAAGCAAATAAAGAACTTTGTGATATAAAATGGATTTTGGGGGTTATAAATGAAATTGTGAGAATAGGATGATGTAACTTTTCGATTAGAAACTATGTGGAAACCTAAGAATGGAAAAAAAAAAAGCTATATCATTTGGTATCAGGCTATATGTACTCCAAAGGATATTCAAGATAGAAAGTTATATTAAGTGGGGATTTTCAGGTGATTGAAATTATATTCCATTAGAAGAGGCTGTCTTTTATGACTTACATCCTGATTAAGATCTAAGCATTTTTGATCTGCCAAAAATGTTTTTTCACATATTATTACAGAAGTTTTTTTTATTATTTAACTAAGAAGATACTGAGAAAAAAAGAAAAACACTCATAGAAAGATTTTGACAGTTATTTCATCTGACTTAGTGGAGTTCATACTTTTTGTAGAAGTGCCATCATATTCTAATTCAATTTCAGTTTTAAGAAGGTTTTAACTTATGATTTGAAAAAGTATCAACAATTATAATATTTTAAAATGTGAAGTATGTAATCTAGTAACAAAAAAGGAATGTGACAATCTTGTCATTATGTTCTGAGATTTATTAATATACAAAGTGTACATGTATATAAAAGGATTAACTTTCTTTTTATCTAGAAACATTTTATCCATTTCATTCTTGTTTCTTTTTTCTCCTTTCTTTCATTTTTTTCTTTCTTTTTTTTTCACTTCTTCCTTTCTGCCCTTTCTTCTCTTCTCTCATTCTTCCTTTTGCTTTTAAACTTGCCAGAGGTGTGTGCACTCACTGGAGAGAGACAAACAGAGAAAAAGAAAGAGAGGTGAGAAGGCACTCCCTATGAGGAATGGTCATGCCATAATCCCTTCTCCATTTCTCTCTTCTGTCAGGATTTTGAGTATTCATGCCCTTGTGCTCAGTGTTTTCTAAGCCACAGTGTCTGATACTTGAACTACAAAATCAACCATGGGTATTCAACCACTTAATCACCATGCCACTGGCTGGTCTTCATTCTTGTTTCTTAACTTTTTCAATTTTCCTACACATAGATGTATATATTTACGTACTCACATATATGTCAGTGTATATATTATGTAGGTAATACATGTAATATGAAGTAAAAATATCAAAGTCATTGTATTGATCCTTCAAAATTAGATTTCAGGCATATTTTTTTCCACTGTAACTTTCAATTATTTTATTTGAGCTATCAGTAGCTGTATTTTTACATACATGAAATTTATTTATTTATTTTTAGTTTTTTGCCAAAGGGCATGTACACTGGCCAGAGAGAGACAGAAAGTCAGAAAGTGAGAAATCGTTCTCTAGGTGGAATGACTATAATGAAATCCCTTCTCCTTCATTCTCCTCTCTGGATTTGGGACAGGCAAACACACAAACCCAGAATGATTTTCAAGCCACAGGGGCCAGAACTCAAACAAGGTTGGCTATGTGGGAACCCAACACCTTAGCCACCACTTCATCTGCTGGCCCTTACATATTAAGAATCATTAAATATAAATCATTAAATCACAAATTTAAGAATCATTAAATCTG
Organism: Tupaia belangeri chinensis; assembly: GCF_000334495.1. Taxonomy (NCBI): domain Eukaryota; kingdom Metazoa; phylum Chordata; class Mammalia; order Scandentia; family Tupaiidae; genus Tupaia; species Tupaia belangeri. Next base: position 1,645,023 of record NW_006160049.1, read on the forward strand.
GGCACTTTTTCTTGTTATATTTTTCACCTATGCCTTTCAAACTACAGAATGTCCTGAATGGTATATTTGAATAATAAAAATAGGTTATATTGATTTAAGATATACTATTTAAATGTCCTCCATGGAGCATAGTGGTTGAAATTCCACTTGTGATATAACCGTTTCAGACATCTTGTTTACTAGCTTTGCAACTTTGAGCAAGTTACTCAAACTTTCTAATTTTAAATCCTTATGTATTATTTGTGGAAAAAAAACCACATATGTGTGCAAATCCCATGAGTCAGTGCTTGATTTATAATGCATATTAGTAAATGCTCTTATAGTATGCTAGGTAAGCAGAAACTGCAGTTTATAGACTCTGTTTATTATTTTTTCTCCTAATCATTTATTTGTCTATTTTTACATTTTCCCACAAACATTTACCTTACATATCAAAGACTTTTTGCTCAAACTCCATAGTTTTTCCTTTTTTTTTTTTTTTTGAGAGATTTTCACTGTAGGGCGCGTGCGCTCGCCAGACAGACAGAGAGAGACATAGAGACAGAAAGCGAGAAATCACCCCCCAGGGGGGATGGTCACGCCGCAATCCCTTCTCCTCCATTCTCCTCTCGGGATCTTGGGCACGCACGCACACGCGCCCGGCATGAGTTTTAAGCCACCGGGTCCGGGACACGAACCGCGGTCAACTACGTGGGAATCCAGCGACATAGCCATTACGCTAACTGCTGGTTCTCCATAGTTTTTGACAATTATAAACAACTTTCAAAATTTCAAAAAACGGAATTTTAAAAATAATGTTCAAAATATTTGTGATAATTTTGTGACTCTATAACAGAGACAGTATTGTTTCGAATATTTTTGAGAAAATATTGACATGTCATCTACTCAAACTGTTGAAAAGCAAATGCCCAGCACACATTTCACACATAAACCTTCTAAATTCAGCCCTGCCTACCAGTATTCTGTGATATACCATCAGCTAGCAAAGATCAGTCCCCTTTACTTCCTTCAGTCTTCTTCAAAATAATCCTTATTGTGGCTGCTCTTTTCCAATCTCTACTGACTGTAATGCTGGAATGGAAAAATCCAGGTTATTTTATGGTACAAATTCTGGCATTCAGCTTCTCTAATCCCCTCTGCCAGGCAAAATTGTTTATAAGGCTAGGCAATCTTTCTAAGACCTTCTGTTGGCTTAGTTCCATAGTTTTCTGGTTTAATCTTCAGATATGACATTCCAGTCAAAGCCCAGTCTAATAAGGAATATTTCCAATTTCTGATTCAAGACAACAGGTATTATATAACTTTTGCAAATAACCATTTTGCCACCACATAAGAATACTCCCAAATAGTTTCCAATTCCAGAGGGGTCAGGAAGGGAGAAAAGTTTATGTTTCCATTTAAGAAGTAAAAAAGAAGAAAAAACATTTTAACAGATTGCTAAATCTAACAACAGCTCAAAAGAAAGCAAAATCCTTAAATTGGGGAAAACAAAGCATAATAAATAAAAAGACAGTAATCTTTTATTCAAAAGTCATAAAATTCTATTCCACCAAATTCAGTCTAATGTAATTAATCTTTATTCTGTTGAATTTGCAGTGTTACTGTGGTACAATCTTTCCATTTAAAATCCGGAAGCTAACATTCAGCATTATTATTGATATTTCTTGTCCCTAGCATTAAGTTGGTCATTTTCTTGGTTGCTTTTTGTTCTCTTATTTCTGTATGTGTGTCTTTAGTTTTCCTGGTAAAGCACTCCTTTTTAAGAGGTGGTCTGGTGTTGGTAACTTCTTTCAGGTTTTGTTTATCTAAATTTTTTTTTATCTTTTCTTCCCACATGAAGGATAATCTTGCTGGGTATAGTATTTTTGGTTGAAACTGTTTTTCACTTAACACTTTGAATATATTTTCCCATTCTTTCCTTGCTTGCAGTGTATATGAGAGGTCTGATATTAGCCTGATGGGATAACCTTTATAAGTAACCTGATGTTTCTCTCTTGCCAATTTTTGTATCTTGTCTTTTCTTGTGGATTTGGTCAATCTTGCTATGATGTGCCTTGGATAAGATCTTCTTGGTTTGATTCTATCAGGGGTCCTTTGCATATCTTGGGTCTGGATTTTCAAATGTCTCTCTAGAGTTGGAAAGTTTTCTTCCAGGATTTCATGTAATAGATTATCAATGCTCTTAGTTTTTTCACCTTCTGGGATACTGATTATCTGAATGGTTGGGTGTTTAAATGGTATCTAGTCTTTCTCATATAGTATTCTCATTTTTTTTCTGGCTATTTTCTCAGGTTTTTTTTTTTTTTTTGGTTATTTTTCCTAGGTCAGAGGTTTTGCCTTTACTATCCAAGATTCGATCTTCTGTGTGGACTACTCTTGTTTTTAATGCTTTCTAGGGGGTTTTGATTTTCTGTGTTGGAGACTTCATCTCTAACAGCTCCATTTAATTCTTTTTTTTTTTTTTTGGTGTGTATTTCTTCTTTCAGATCATGCAAGGATTTCCTCACCTCATGGAACTTGTGTCTCTTCTGTATCTTCTGGACTTCATTGTCTCTCAGCTTTTGCAACTTGTTTAGTTTTGTCACTATGAATATTCTGAATTCTGTATCAGACATTTACAAGTTCCACTGTCCTGTCTGTGGATGATGAAGAATTATTCTTTTCACTTAGGAAAGAGATATTTTCTTGGTTTCTCATACTTCTTGTGCCTCTGCAGTGGTTTCTGGTCACTTTGTGACAAAATAACTCCTCTACTTATCTGTTTCTGTGGTCTAGAAGATGAGGTTTAGAGCATAACTTTAGTCACCATGGTCTCTAATCACTCCAGGACACACCTCATATTTAAAATGGCTTCTTGTCTGAGTGTTTTGGGGGTCTAGGAGATGAGGTTTAGAGCATAACGTTAGTCACCTTTGTCCCTGAATGCACGGAGACTCACCTCAGATTTTCTTGCCTGGGTGTTTCAGAAATCTACTGGACTCTGTTTATTGTTACTAGGAATCTGTATTTACCATTCTTATTAGAGATGTATTTCCTGAAAATTTGTCAAGAATCTCCTTTAAGTGTGTACTACTTTATAGAAAATTATCAAGATGTTTAGGAGAAATAAATATTGCTATTGTTGCAGTGAAAAAAGACACAAATATAGCTTTTTGTTGAGATGTTTGTGTCTTAATATTATAATCTTTCCTATCTTAAGCTCCCATATTTATATTGCATTTATTTATTTATTGTTACAATTTACTGCTGCAACTACATTTATTCTGATATCAATTTTCTTAGCATATTTACATATTTAATTTTTTCTTTAAATTAATTTAAAATTATTAGTTCTGATTTTGGCAATATTTACTATGATTTCCATCTACAAAAATACACATGGACATACACAATTTAATTTTAGCAATCTTATTTTTTCTTTTGATTACAATAATATTTCTTATTCTCAGACTGCTAACTTTTAAAATAGTTCATTTATATTTTTAATTTGACCAGAGAGGGAGAGAGAGAGAAAGAGAGAGAGAGAGAAACTGAGAAGGCAAGTCACCAAGTCTGGGAGTTGAACTGTGGTCGGCCCTATAGGAGTGTCTGGCACCTTAACCATCACACCACCTACTGGCCCCTAAAATAGTTTTTAAATAAATAAAATTAGGGCTTATTTTACAAGTAAAATTGAAAGATGTTTATCTATGATCAAGTAACAGACACAGGATTTATTTTCTCCCTTAAACAGCTAGAAAATTGGACAAGATATAAAATACATACTCCATAATGATAACATTTTTAAAGGCTGATAAAACCAAACATTGGAAAAAATGCAGAGTAACTGAATCTTTGAGACTGAAAATAGGACATCTGCTGAGAAAATGGTCTAATAGTTTCTTATATTCAAAAGCTAAAGTTCTATAATCCAGCAATCACATTCCTATGTATTTCTCCCAAAGGAAATAAAGCACAAATCCACACAGTTTTCTTTTTTTTTTTTTTTGCTCAAATTATTGTGTTTGAATTATGTGTAACTAGCAATTTATTTTGGTATTCCCAGTGAAATTCAGGAAATGTTTTATGCATGATACTATTCAACATAGGTACTCACGATGACCACTACCTTGATATAATTGATGAATGTTCAACATTATCAGAATTTTTACGTCATAAAAGAGATCTACTATTTCGTGTAAAACAGTTGAAGTTTTCAAAGACAGAATGATGCAATGAAAAGATGAGGATATTCTTTAGCCACAAATTAATACATGTAAGATACATTCTTCTATAGATAAAACAAATCCAAGTGTTAAAATTTATATTTATTTCTTTCATGAAAGATAGAGAATGGGTATAAGAGTCAGTTACTTTCAATAGGGTATTGCTATGACTCAATCTTTTCCCAGACTTTCTGCCAGGATTGTGGGTGCACCCATGAGTGTACCCTATGTTCAGGTTCACCTGGGATGCAAAACCCTGGCCTTCCTTCATGGATCCAGTATTGCACAGTAGCACCTAATATCTGTGTCACTATAGCTGGATCTGAAATCAATTTTTCTAAATGTTTCTATCTAGTTATACTTAGTTTTATATTTTTCAATGATATAAAATGTTAAATTAACATGTATGCAAATTTCAGTACTTTTATAAATGTCCTAAGATATTTATATCACAATGAATTAGAACTTGTTAGTATATTTACCTGTGAACATGTGAACTTAACTTATGAGAAAAATACAAGCATAATTATTGAAATGATGATTTTGTACTGATTAGCATGAATACTTTGAAGATAAAGTATGAAAAATTTAGCTGTTTTATCCCTGGTCTTCTAAGAGATTATAATCACTAGATTTTTTCATTAGAGGAATTAATTAGATATAAAGTTGGAAATGAGAGTCTTTTTTGAATAACCCATTTATTAACCTTTAAGAAATCACTTGTTGATAAATTTTGGTTCATTTTTTGTTGTGTCTTTCTTTTTTTCCTTCCTTCTTCCTTTTTGTATTCACGATAGAAAGGGCAGAAGAGAGTCAGAAGTATCTTCTAAGGGGTTTTGTCATACCATGATCTCTTCCCCAGCTCTCTAGCTCATCTGGACCTTGCCAGCCCAGTGTTATCATGCCAAACCTGGAGAAGCTAAAACTGCCATCAGTCATGTGGTTACCACCACTAGGGGATGCTTTCTCTCACTTTCTCTCTCTCTCATAAGTGCACATGCCCTCTTCCAATAGAAAAAAAGAGATACCTTGGTGGTGTGGTGGTTGAACCAGCTGGATTTTATATAGCCAAGTGAGGGGTTCAAGTTCCAGACTCTGTGGTTTGAATAACATGTCAGGTATATGTGCAAGTATGCCCAAAGTACCAAAGAGGCAGAATTGGAGGAGAGGAGATCGCAGTGTGAGTGTTTCCCATGAGGAGTGCCTTCTCACTTTCTCTTTCTTTGACAAATTAAAGAAAAATTCTAAAAAGCATTATACACTGCAAATATAAAGCACACGATGTTTATAGTTGTTTAATAGAACACTAAGAGGACATATTAATTTTTTAAAAAGCAGGGATACACTTTGATAGCTATACAAATAAAAATCAAACATCTTTACAGTGTATTCTATTATATTATCAGAAAGACTTTATGATCCATAGAAAATTCTTGTTCATTAAGAATATATTCTATACAAAAAGTACCTACTGAACAACTATGGAAATGACTAGTTCAAAGATAAATTAAATTCCCAATTTAGGCAATGATGGCAGATGAAAGAAAAAAAAGTTGTAAGAAAATACAGGTAATACTGACCTTTATTTATCTTCTACTGTAGTTGCCAAAAATTAACCTTCAGGAAATTAGAGACATGACACTTTTATTCAGTATAATTATTCTGTGTATAATGTAGTGTAAGTTAATTTCCACTTTACATTTTGTCAAAATACTTTCTTCATCTTTAATCATACCAAGTGTTTGAAACACTCCTCATAAATACACCAACTAAAAGCAGCCCACTTCATTAAAAAAGTCACATGTATAAGATTTATTTTCAAAAATCTCAGCAAAAGCTAATATATTTTAAAAATGTTTTGCTACAAGAGTAAAAAGATTGATATAAAGAGTTAAATTATACTCATTCCATTGTTTTTCTTTTTTAAAGAAATATGGATATGTACATATTTGTAGACAGTGATTTATTAAGTTCAATAGCTGTTCAGTGCCTTTGGAAGAACAAGATTGCAAAATTGTGGACAAATTGTCTTGGGGAAGATTGATACAAAGAGTTGAATTATACTCATTCCATTGTTTTTTTTTAAAGAAATATGGATATGTACATATTTGTAGACAGTGATTTATTAAGTTCAATAGCTGTTCAGTGCCTTTGGAAGAACAAGATTGCAAAATTGTGGACAAATTGTCTTGGGGAAGACATAAGTACCTGAACATCTCAGAATGGGTATAGATGATATTGTATACTATGTAATCCCCCACATAAGACAGTCACAAGGAAGAGGTTCTCAGTAATCAGGTTGGATCAGAGGACCTGTGTTTTGAATGTAAGTCGACTTTATCCAGGCCCCCTGGTGCTTACTCAGTTGACAATGTAGGAAATTGTTATGACAGCGGAGATGGAGTGTCTGTATTAGTTCATAATACAGATTTTCCTTCGGAGACCAACATGGCTACTTCCCCTGCTGAGTGGTCAAACTAGCCAAAGCAAAAGCCAATACTGAGCTCCGCTATGGCATCATTACTTAGGGAAACTAGCTATTTGAATTATGGTAGTAATTATATTGGACTTCATTCATTATGACAAAAGCAGCTGTATGTCCTGGAAGAATAAGTACACATTAATATTTCAAATATGGATGTGATTTCTTTTCCCACAACACTTCTAGCATCTTTATTCATGGACATGCATGCACTATGATATCTAACACGCCATCACCTCCAACTAAGGAACTCATTTTATAGAGAAGGGAGTGTATCAGTAGGCTGATCCTATAGTATTGCCATGTATCCCAGAGCTCAGAAGTAGAGGGCTTGATTAAGTAGTAGTATAACATTTTCAATTTAACTTAAATTTATTTTATACATTATATCAGTATATATCACTTAGCTTATAAAGTTAATTTACCCACCATGAATAACTTCACACCAGTCCAGCTCAGAGTAATATACATAATATCAACAGATAATAATCTGTTTATGGGTCCCATAAATGTCTTATCTCTCTATTTTTCTCCTTAATTTCTTTCTTTCCTCATTGCCGGGGTCCGGCCTCGGCAGTGGTGGGAGGCTCATACACTAGAAGGCGACATGGGTGATCAGGAACACAAAATTAGACTGAGACCTCTTTGCTCCTTAACATGTTCTCAGCCAGCCACAGCCAGAGCCAGCTCCAGGCTGCTGCACCGTGGCTATTAAAACATGCGTATTTATTGAGGGAGGTTTAGGAACTAAGGAGGGTGAGGGGTAGTAAAAACTTTACTCTAAGGAACAGGGTATACAAAGCATGGAAGCAATAATTATAAAACATGCTGTTTGTCTTGTCAGATCAGGTAAAATCAATCACAGTTCTCAGGATGA
>NW_006160049.1:1652632-1672332 GCF_000334495.1 Tupaia belangeri chinensis
CTATGATCTTATATGGGAAAGGAAGATGATCTTGTAGCTCAGGAGACAACACAGGATGTTTTATTAGCAGTTTTTCATGGTCAACAGCATATAGATGAGAAACTCTTTGTAGTTGAAAGCTACCTGTTGCTTTAGATAAGAACTCCCAGCTAAAATGGTTAATCTTTCTGTGGAGCCCTCAGGTTTGTTCGTCAGTCAGGCTTTTCCTTTCTTAAAAGAAACCATGGGTTTTTATTTTATTTGTTGAGTCTGTCAATTAGTGAGTACGTTTGTTTTATCTCCGGGTGAATGTGCTGACTTTGCCTAGCATGAGCTAACTTTGGCCTGTAGCTTTAACAAGGGGTATGTATGCAAAACTAGCCTTAAACTAACTTAGTTTTCATATGCTTCTAATGCTAATTTGGTTTATACTAGCTTAATCTATATGTTAATTTTGGCTTAAAAACAGACAGGTGGGGGAGTCTTAAACTTCCTAGTCCTCCTGTCAGTTTTAGGGAACCACATTTCTACAAGATCATTAATTGACTTTATTGCAATGGTTGGGGGTGATGTTTTACCCTTACAGGGTACCGTAATAACAGTAAAACTCACGGCAGAGAAATTGAATACCGGCCAGTTCAAGGACACAAGGGAGAGCTCGTAAACTGGGCCCTGCCTCAGTTTCTTCCCAGTCTAGGCCCTGCTTTAGAATGGGAGGCAGCATCCTTACCAGCTTGTGTTGCCTACATGGCCCCGTCACCTCATATTCTCTCTCTTCTTCCACTGTCTTCCCACACTGTCTTCAGTATTCCTATTTTCTATGCCTCTATATCTAGTCTTTCAGTTTCTGCCACAGAATAACATATACCACAGGAAAGTTGGTATATGTTATGTGGAAACGTACAATGTCTCTTTCATAACCTGCCTTGCTTCATTCAGAAGTAAATCTTCTGTATTTGTAATATAGCACAATTTTGTGTAATGAACATGGATGGATCAACTAATATCGAGTACATTAAATAGTAACTTCATTAAGGGGACTGTTCAGGTTTATATATCTAAAATCTAGTTATAAAATGTCTATATTTCATCATATCAGAAGTTACAGTCTTCTTAAAGACAATGGTCTTCAAAACAATTTGATGCTTTGTAATTTTGGGATTCAATGTGACATAGCTCACAGGATATTTCAGCAATTCAATTTAAGAAAGACTAGGTTTATTTAAACATAAAGAAAAAAGCTTGTCATTTCAAGGTACAGTTTTCACAAGAATATAAAATGTCAAGTTCTTCCACTTAAAACCAACAAGACTAAAGTTACTGATTGGTTCAAGAGAGATTTACAGAAAAACTAATTCATAACAAAAATGTGGAAGTGAGTGCTAAGCATAATATTTTTGAGCAATCTTTGAACAAAAATTCCAAGGTAGATAGGGCAAGGAATAAGGGACCTCAAAATTCACAACAGTTGGCATTTTACCTCCTTTTTGGTAGGGCGGAAAGCTATTGAAATCGCTTTATTAAGCACAGTCCTGAGACCTCACAACATCAAGCACTGCAGGTGTTTTCTTGTTTGCTTATTTGCTTTAGTTTATTTATTTATTTTTGCTATAGGGCACATGTGCTTGCTGAAGACAGAGGAAAAGGGAAAGTGAAAAATTATTCCCTAAGGTGGATGGCCATGATGCAATCCCTTCTTCTCCATTCTTCTCTCAGGAATTTTGGCACACATGTTTGCATGCTTGCATGTTTTTCAAAACTCCAACCATGCAGTCTGCCACATGGGATCTAATGTCTTAACCAACACAGTACTAGGTAACCCTGTCCAGGTGTTTTTTTTAATCTTGATCACTTTAGCCATGACTAATCCCTGAGGATGGGTAATAGAAGTCAACTTTCTTTAGTTTCTTAATCATATCTTTATCCTCTTTAAGATTAAATCTAGTTGTCACTTAAATAATAAGAATGACTGGACAATGATGTCATACTTCAGGACGCTGCTTTGTATGAATATGTTCAAATGATGCAAGGGTCAAAAAAGAAAAATAAATTAAGATTACAACTGTTTCAGGATAGGATAGTGCACATAATCTGTGATAATAATCTTGATCAGCTGTAACTCCTAAATTAAGATTCATTGGTTTTCTATTTTCTATAACATTTTCAAAGACACCAGTAACATAGCCTCCAGGAAATGTATTAGTGTATATCTAATCAGCAGTCAGCTTTTATCTACATATTCAACTCCCAGCACTGCAAGTTTGATGACCTGCATCTGAGCCACCCACTGGTGCTGAGGCGAGCGCCATTAAACTAGGTAGTTTGAACCCGAAGATTCTCATTTATGTTAATTGCTACTTGCCAGACCTGATTTTTCAGGTCTAGCCTTTTTTTTTTTAATGTAATATTGTATAATTGAGAACAAAATTTCTAAATTCAAAATATGTACCTAAAATCGTTTATTAGTTTCTTGACATTAAGTGTTGAGTTTGCATCTCCATAGTACAGTTTCATCATCCAATCAAATTGGTATCATTTGGTAAAACAGTAGTAACCCACCAGGCCAGGACTCAAATCATAGTCAACTACATGAGAGTACACCTTTTTTTTTTTTTTTCACATAGTACAGAAACCTCCCCTTTTAAGGTTGAGCAATGCTGATTAAGGCCATGTTACCTGGCTTTCCAGTGGAACTCTAGCTCTATGAGAATGCTGATCAAGGTATCAGAGCTTAAACTAATATTTCTTTTTCGGGGTTGGGGGAAAGTAATCAGTATGACATTTCTCACTCAGTAACTGATTTTTTGTAAGATTATATTCATCTATTCTTGGTACTGGTTATCTGAATAAATAATAATAATAATGTCATTTAATTTTGAAAAGAGAATATTTCTGTTAGATTTTGCACAGTGTTGAGAGCGCACATTATTTATTAACAAATTTCAGTATTACAGTGATAGTATGCTAAGATACAATAGGAATTACACGCAGTTTGACCTTTATGGAGGGCAAATGCATTATAGCAATGGTAACAAATCTGTAGTGTCTAAGAATTCAAAACATCAGCTACTGACAAAGTATTCTAATCAAGTCTCTCAAAATCAGTCAAGGTGTATAATGAAATTTCTTATCATTATTTATGCTTTGTTAGGAATGCACTTAGCATGGTAAATGAGTTTTTCTGTATAAAGCCGGGGCAGTTGCCTTGTTTTGAGGGAAAAGATTAACTTAGTGCTACTTAAACAACTAATGTTCTAAATACCCAGTGGTACATGAAATTGTCTATGACTTCTTCAGAAAAATTTTTAAAAAGACTAAAAGAAAATGAATAAAGCGAATAAAGAAAAATGTAGTTTAAAATTGTATTATCTAATGTAAATATAATTCTCTAACTTTTATAAAATACAACCTAAATCTTAACCTTTATTTTCTCTAAATATTTTCATTCATTCAAATAATCCTTGGTAGTACAGATACCTGCTGCTAAGTTTGTCTGTCTGTATTTGGGGTAGCAGGGGTGAGTGAAGTGTAGTTTATTAGAGTCCCAGATTAAGGCAAACTATGGCATAGGTCATTTTGCCCTAGAATGTTTGATTAATTTGTTTATTTATTTATTTCATGAATGAGAGAGACAGAAACATAGAGACAGCAATCCTGACAAGAGTTTCTATTGCCTGCCTTAGCTGACTCAGATCAAGGACACACATGTTCAACATTCTCAGGGAGATTCCCAGACATAATGGCCACCTTCCCACGTGGATCTGCCACTCAGTGCATTGTTTCCACCTGTTTCCTCCATTCCCATTTATTAAACTTTTAAAAATTGTGATTTGATTTTCTGCCAGATTGCTTCTATTCTCTTTTATAACAGAGCCACATTTCCTTTCATTATGATTATTTTAAAGCCTAATTCATTTAGAAAATAATTTTATCTATTATTATTATTATTATAAATTTGATCAAAGAGAAACACACAGAGAAAGAGAGAGAGAAAGGGAAAGTGAGAAAACAAGCTAACACGTCCAAGACTTGAACCATAGTCAGCCATGTGGAAGTACAATGCCTTCACCACCACACTACTGCCAGCCTAATTTCTAACTATTTCACACATGCCTCTTTACCCTGTAACATAAGTGGCCTGAATCAGATTCTACTACTTATATCCAAAGTACCGTAACTACTAAAAAAATCATCCAAATTTTACTGGCCAAATGGACTCCATTATACAATGAAAGTCAGGAAGTTCTGGCACACATAAATATTTTGTAAGCCCTGATATTGTAATAATTTCCTTATAATTTGCTAAGTTGCTCTGACTAGATTCTTTCCTTTCAAATTTATTTATCTATTTTTATTTGGCCAGAGAGAGAGATACACACACACACACAGAGAGAGAGAGAGAGAGAGAGAGAGAGAGAGGGAAATGAGAAAGCAAGCCACCAGGTTGAGGAATCAAACTGTGGTTGGCCACGTGGGAGTGTCCAGTGCCTTAACCACCATGTCACCAGCTGGTCATTAGATTTTTATTTATTTATTTATTTTTTTTCCTCCCCTAAGCAGGGTGTTCCTGGATTGCAATCTTCCCTTTCAATCTCCAGAATAGCTGCTACTACAGTTATGTGCCATTGTGCCTGGCTTTTAGGGTGGGCCAGGAATTGAACCAATGTCTCCCATGTGGCCTCAACTGTCAACATTCACCAGTGCATGCTTCCAAGTCTGGGTCCGTAGTACTTGGGTTTCTAAAAACCGCCCAAAACAAATAGAACTAGAACACCTTGTCTCTCCAGGACACTTTTCTCTTGATATTGTTTGACTGACAGCACTAGCAATACGTTTAGCACTGTAAATCAGGCATATCACATTATCTAAATTGTACATGTTACTGCCCAAAGGGATGGGAGCAATTGTGTAGCAATAAAAAACAATTAGTATAAGTGCAAAAATGAACTATAGGAATAGCAACAAAAGAAATCTCTTGTGTTTGTGACTTTTGTGCTTGGAAGAGAAAACAGCAAGTATAAAGAATGAGAAGATTCAAAAGTTCTTCTTCTGGTTCGGTCTAATTCTGTTTGAATCTTATGTATTTTATGAACTACTTGAGTTTCTAAGCTTACAAATCAATAGTCCTCAACTATTTGTTTTTACATTAAAAAAATCAATAAATAATTAAGTAAATTGCCTGGAGAAAATACAGAAAAAAATGTATTTTCTCTTCAAGTTGCTGATCGATTAAGAAATCATTGTTTAACTCCAACTCTGTCTGTTATCCAGGTATCTGGATTATTACTAAGAAGTAGGAAAAGTTCTTGAAAAGCATTGCATTTATAACTAGAATAACTAGGTTTATCTTTATTATGCAACTTCTAATTCTAACCAGAATTTCCTCATGGGGTAAAGGGAGATAACATGCCACTCAAGTGAGTGTAACAGTACCAAGTGTATCACAAATGTGTATATATTTGACAGGGCAAGTAACATGAAGTCATGGGTACCAGTTACATTAAAAAAAAAATCTAGAATTTAAAAGAAATAAAGAAAGAAAGAAAGAGAAAGTCTAGGGTCTCTAACCAAAAAAAGATAAATAAATTAATTAATTAAAGAATTTCTTAGGACTAAAAGTCAATCCTCAGTCTAGACCCTTGAATTATTAAAATAAAAAAAGAAGCTACTTAATTGTTTAAATAATGTACTCATTTTTGTAATTTATTATATTTATTTTTTTATGTGCTCAGGATCCTAAACAAGATAACTATCATGAACAAAATACTAAGTACACAATACAATATTGTTAACTATAGACAGGACATTATAGATGCTCTTTAGTTAGGATTCTGGATCCAAATTTGTTCTCATCATGTAAGTGTATTGAAGAAATATTTGTTTTTTGTTTGCTTTTAAAGTTTTTGCCAAACGGCACATACGCTCACCAGTGATTGACAGAGACTGAGAGGGAAAGTGATAAAACACCCTCAAGGGGAGATGGCGATGCCACTTCTCCTCCCAGGATCTTTGGCACTCATACACACGTGCCCTGTGTGGATTTCAAGCAGCCAGGATCAGGACTTGAAATGCTGTCAGTCATATGGGAGTCCAGCATCTTAGGCATCTGTTGGGCCTTCATGAGGTACTTGTAAAGGAGAAAGACAGATTAATTTTCTTGCTTTAAAATTTCTACTAATATGCAAAATTACAGACATGAGTTTCTTGAGGTAATTTTGGTAGCAGAGGTTATTGTCAGCATTCCCATATTAAGTTTCTCTCTGCTTACACAGTAAGAGGAAGATATGGGTAATTCATCCACCTATCATGCCTAACACATTTCTCATTACTTTATGTTGGGAACATTCAAAATCCTCTTTTTAGCGTATCTATTGTTTAAAATTAAGAATTTTATGTCATAAAATGCTCCCACTTATGGATTCATTTGAAAACTTCTAGTGTAATTATATGTCTGGCTTTTCTGATGGGCAAATCACAGCTTACTTAGAAATCATATACAACTGGTCCTAGAAAAGTTACTTTGCAAAGAAATGTCAGTTGACCTTGTGCTGCACCCTAATGATTCCAATTGCTATCACATCCATAAGGAGGCCCAGATCTCCATATTTCTCCTCAGGAACACATATGTATAATTCTACCTATAATAAGGTGGAGATTCAAATATAAGTAGCATTATTCAACTTACATGAGCAGAAACTCAGGTAATTTTTTGTTTGTTTGAGAAGTTTTTGCTCTAGAGCACATGCGCTCACCAGACAGACAGACAGAGACAGAGAAATAGAAAGTGATAAAACCCCCCCCCAAAGGGGAATGGCCACGCCACAATCCCTTCTCCTCCATTCTCCTCTCGGGATCTTGGGCATGAATGCACAGGCCCCCAGAGTGAGTTTAAGCCACCGAGTCCGGGACTCGAACCGCGGTAGACTACATGGGAGTCCAGCGACATAGCCATTGCACTAACTGCTGGTCCCAAACTCGGGTAATATTTACTGAAGTTAAAGTTTTTATTTCTTAGAACCATAAAGAAAAAACATATTTAGAGATAAGATTGAAAATATCTCTAAAGATGTACAGAACAGATTTTCTTTGTTTGAAGAACTAACGAGCATCTACAAATGCTTTTGAAGTTTGATCAGATGGTTGACAGAAATTTGAACTAGTTGAGGTTAGAGTACCAGAAATCTTTCTAATCTTTAATAAGGGGCATGCAAAAGATAAATAAAATATAAACGTAGAAGAAATACCTGTAATACCTGCTTCCTTTCTTAACTGTATCTCTCAGAAGACTAACATGTAAGTCCTCAAGGTGATTAAAAAAGATTGCATAGGAAAGCGCCAATTAGCTTAAATGGTATACATTGGCTCTACTTGTAGGCTGTGAAAGATTTACTAGAGGAGAAACTGGATCCTGACAAAGCAAAATCTAAAAGGCAAAAGATGAATACCATATCCTAATCCATAAGATAAGCAGGATGATTGATAATCAGAAAGAAAAATTTTTAAAAAGAGATAACAGGCCCAGTAGATGGCATGGAGGCTGTGGCGCTGGACTCCCACATGGCCTACCACAATTCAAGTCCTGGACCTGGTGACTTGAAATTCACACTGGGCATGTGTGTGTGCATGCCCAAAATTCCATGGGGAGAATGGAGGAGATGGGATTTTGGCATGGCCATGCCTCTTGGGGAGTGATTTCTCACTTTCCTTCTCACCGTCTCTGTCTTTCTTTAGTGAGAGCAGACACCCTGTGACAAAAACCTAAAAAAGGAAAAAAAGAGAAGAAAGGTCCAATACAATAAAATCTCTTAAAGGTTACTAATAAATCAAAGAGTTCCTGGAATACATAGCCAGCCTCCCCAAATCCTCTTTGACTTATATATGAATAAAGCAAATTAAAAAGCAAACAACAATAACTCTAGAACTAGTAAATAAGGTCCAGATATAAGGCCTTCCAATAGAACAAGTAAAACATTTTCTTCAAACAAACACCAATTAATTCATCATCTCAGAGAAGGATCTACTTAAGACTCAAGAAAAGATTTTATGACAATTAGGACAATGCCACAAGAATAAAATCTAAGTCTTCCATTTTTTTTTTTTTTCCAAAGATGGTCAGGACTATTTCCAAGGATGGTATACTCCTAAGGAGAAAGGAAGGTATTGAGATGTGAGTTCAAGTACTGATCACTGGCTCTGAATCAGCATTATACAATGGAGACAGAGAGTATTGCCCATCATGTATGAGTCAGAGACAGAGCCTATGGAGATCATGTGATAAATGCATGTTGTCCGATATCCATCTCACAGTCCACATAGCATATTTATAAACTCATCCTGTGGGGTTATTTCACCAGTTTCTGGATCATAAAGTTACTAGACAAGTGGATCTCAAAATGTAATATGTTCCTCTTATTTAAAACAGTTTTAAAAATAATTCTGAAGTTTTGGTTTTTGCTTTTTGCTGATTTGGCATTTGCACTGATAATGCAAAACAAGAGTACATATTTCAGGTGATAATTTAGCACAAATTAGCAATGGCATTGATGGTACTGGAAGTCATTGCATTTTTTTTTGGCACACATTTGCCATACATACACACAAAAATAAAAACTTTTCTTCATTAGCAGGTCTTAATTAAGTGGTAGAAATTAACTTTACTGTTTACAAGTGACAAAGCTGGGAGTATGTGGAAAGATTTCTGCTGCATATTAATGTTTGATAATTGTCCAGGAACAAAAGCATTGGTGCATCTGTTTCAGCTATAAGCTGAACTAACTTATTTTTATAGAACAAGATTTCGCTTGAAAGAATGGCTGGAATAAAAATTATATAGCAGCTGGGACCAGCAGTTAGTTTAATGGCTATGTCTCTGGACTTCATGTAGTGGATTGCAGTTCAAGTCCCAGACCCGATGGCTTAAACTCATGCTGGGCACATGTGCATGCATGCCCAAGATCCCAAAGGAGAATCGAGGAGAAGGAATTGTGGCGTGGCCATCCCCCATGGGATGTGATTTCTCTCTGTCTCTTTGTCTTCCTGGTGAGCACACACATCCTATAGCAAAACTCTCTCAAAAAATAGTTATAGTAGCAAGATTTAGGCATGTGACAAATATTTTCTTGAAAATGAGCTAAGTGAATTTATCTTCAAAATACAAATGAATATATATATATATATATCCAGATTTTAGGTAGAAAGATTGGAATTTATAAAGTTTGCATTTGCCACTATTTGCTTGATAGCTTTCCAATATGTTAAGTCTTTTCCAATAAGATTTGTAGAAGTACTTATGCATGGTATTTTGTTATGTAATAGCAAAACAGAATTTGAATGGTCTGATAACACTATAATATTTTCTAAATAATCAATGCATGATATTACAAAATCATACAGCTATAAAGGATCCATTTAAAGTGAAAATGGGCTAATATAACTGAGTATGGAATTTATTGATAATACTTCAGGTTCTGCATTGCAACTAAGCTTTAAGAAACTGTCTCTTCAAGTGTTGTTGCAGTATTGGAGGAAAATAGCCCTTATTACCTGAAAGGGTATTAAAGTGTTCCTCCTTTCTCTAGTTTAATGTCTGTCTAAAATCAGTTCTCACGTTTTTTAACCGAAACAGCATACAATTGATCATGAAAATTCAATTTTGTTCTATTAGTGCAGACAGTGAATAGATTTGCAAAATCATAAAACGATGCCACTCTTCTTACTGTTTTTTGGCAATGAATGTGATTTTTCATAAAATTACTTAGCCTGCAATAGTTTATTTTAAAAATAAATTAAGAAATACAAATTTGGCATGTTTTTTTAGTTTTAATATCTAATACAGTAAATAAAATTTTTACCATATACACAAAGGAATCCTCAATGATATTTTAGAGCATAAAGTGGCTCTAGATTAAAAAAAAGGGGCAACTGTTGAATTAGACAAATTCAAAATTAAAGTTTTACAAACTGTCTGCTATAAAACCAAGAGCAAGTCAAAACTAATACTGTCAGCAAATCTTATTTGTTTTACTTTCTAACATATCTAGAATGCAACCATTTCTTACCATCACTGTTGATACAACCCTGGTATAAGCTTCTGTCATCTCTCACCAAATTCTGCAAAATTTCCATACGTATTCTTTCTGAACTTCGTGTTCTTTAGACAATTAGCTACTATAGTAGCTAGTGTTTTGTTCAAATATGTCATATCATGTTTCTACAGATCAAAATTTCCATTTATTTTCTCTATACAGGTAGGGAAGTTAAGGGTATTAGAACAAGGGAGGAGAACTGAATATGATACTCATATGAGTATTGTTCCAAAAATGTTTTGTCCTAGAAATCAGTATTCAATTTGTTGATTTAAGATCCTGAGAGTAGTTTCAGTAGACTAACAGGTTAGTTAATCAAAGCCAGAATTAATGAGTTTAAAATGGTTGAATTTTTCAGGCCTATTACAGAGAGAAAAAAAGAGCATACATTGCAGAGAATAGGTTTCTTACAATGAATTCATTAAGCACAATCAGTTTAGCTGAATCCTAGAGTATATTCCATTGTCCAAATTGAGGAACCATCAGCATCTTGGAAGATTTCTGTGGTGATCTACCTTCATAGGTCAAAGATGATATGTAGAATGCTGTGATGAATTTTTCCCATATTCTCAATAGAAATGTATTCAAAAAAAACAAAAAGAAAAGAAAAGAAATAATGTATTCCTGGAAGAATAGAAGGCAAGTTGTGTTATCTATGTGAGACTAGATGAACATGATTATCGAAGTAACCATAGGGCAGCAGTGAGGAACCTCTAGAAATTGCTAATTAACCACCACCACTTGGGAATTAGACATACAGTTAACGTGGTACTTGCCATATATCAGAAGAAAACTTGAAGGTACGTAATCCAGGTCATGGTAGTGGGAACTGGTGTCTTTAACTCATTTCTAGAACTAAACTCATTCCCTTAACTGAAATTCCTTGACTAAGATGGAGACTCTCTTTTTCGCACTGAAAATGAGAAAAGATACTGCTTTGTAGTCACATGTGTATTTCATACATTTTCCATGGAGTGTTCTCCTTTTCTAGGTGACTTTAGATTTGATAAAAATAACTATACCTTTGAGGATTATTCAATACCACCTCTAAGTTTACATTGACCATGAGAGACTCAAAAATGCTGCCAAGGTCCAAGAGTGGGAATGAATACTTAAAAAGGTCAAGGGAGAACTAATGGATGGCTTAACAGTTACATTACTGGACTCTAATGTAGTCAACTATGGTTTGATTCCTAGATCTGGCAGCTTAAAAAAAAGTCATGCTACATGACCAGCAGAGGGTACAGTGCTTGCGTTGCTGGACTTTCACATAGATAACCATGGTTCTAATACTGGACCCAGCGGCTTGAAACTCACACCTGGCACATGTGTGTACATGCCCAAGATCCAGGGAGGAGAATATTGGAGAAGGGATTATGGCATGTCCATTTCTGTTGGGGGTGGTCTCTTGCTTTCTGCCTCTCTGGTCAGTGCATGTACACAAAAATCTCTCTCAAAAAAAAAAAAAAAAAAAAAAGTCAGGGCCTAATTACTTATTTTGCCCAAGTCCCTAACAGTACTTTCCATGGGGCTAGCAGATAGTGTAATGGTCACATCACTGAACATCCATGTGATCAGCAGGCTAAGTCTCAGACCCAGTTGCTTGAAACTCATGCCAGGTGAGTCCAAGATCCCAGGAGGAGAAGGGATTGTGATCTGGCCATCCCCCAGGGGGATGACTTCTCACTTTCCCTTTCTCTATGTCTCTCTCCAGTGAGAGCACAAGCCATAAAGCATAAATCTCTTAAAAACAAAAACAGTACTTTCCACTGAATAATGAATTCATTGGTCATCCCTGGACTCATCAAGGGACGTATACTATTGTAGTAAAAACTAATGGAAGCTCCAGCAGTTGTCCACCCTTGTAGCAAACTAAAGATAATGCTATCTTAGGGGGAAATTTCAAAAATTTATGCTACTATTAAAACTTGATATGAAGAGGTGATGACTTCTTAATGTTTTTAAAAAATTTAATCAGCCTTGTTGGTCTCTAAAAAATCATTTATAAGATATAAAAGGACGTAACTTATTAGAACAATCATGATATGGTGATGTCAGTCAGCTGCAGTGCAAAATATTCTCTCTCTTAAAACAAATTTTCACAATCCTAGAGTGCATTTAGTAACATGCCAAGGAATGAAATCTGAAAAAATGTGAATTTACAGAATTAACACCAATATTTAGTATCTTCTCTATCTCTATCACATCAATTTAGAGAAATTTTAACTATACCGTAAGCTGTCTTTGATTTGGATTTACCAAAAAACCAAAAATTCATAGTAGTCTTTTTTGATAAGTTATTCCAGAAAATAAAGAGGAAGAAGGGACAGAATATCAACGATATGTTTTATAATCAATATTGTTAAAGAATCACACTAGAACTTTACATTTGTAACATTACATTAATTGAACCTATCTTAGTCCATTTATGTTGTTATAACAAAATATTTTAGACTAGGTAACATATAAACGACACAAATTAATTATTCATAAATCAAGAGACCAGGAAGTCTAAGATCAAAATGCCAATGGATTCAGTGTCTGGTTAGGCTCCTTTTCCTCACAGACAGTGCCCTTTGGGTCTTCACGGAGTGGAAAAGGAAAAACAAAAACAAAAACAAAAAAACTCCCTTGAGCCTCTTTTACAGGACACCATTGATAAGGACTCCACTCTCGTGACTTAATCAAAAGTCCTCAACTCTTAATATTATCACATTGTGGATTAGGTTTGTACATAAAAATTCTGAAGGGATATAGCATTCAGAACCTTGTAGACTTTTGGAAAAAAATTGCTACCATATGTGTATGTATACTTAGGAGCTATGCTTATTAAGACCAAGAGATAAGTGCTTGTAACATCATTTAAATATTTTAACTATCTAAAATTAGAGTAGCCTGGCACATTTCAGTATGGTGCTTTTAAGATGAATAATTGCCATGCTGTGTTTTTCCAACCACGAATAAAGAAACATACTATTTGGTGGGAGTTTTTGCTCTACAGATCCTATTATTAGCTGTGGTAGGAAAAAAATATATATATAGTACAAAACCCTGAAGGTTTGAAGTACGTTCATACTCTCCTCTTCATTTTTGTTATCAGTGTGTTCACTTTAATAGGCAGGGAAACTAGGACATTCCATGGAAAATGAAATCCACTGTGCAATGTATAATATAGTCAAAGACCTTAAGTTAGGACTGGTGTCTTAACTATAGTTTTACACCTTTTATCAACAAACATTACTCCTCTACAAAGTAGATAAACAAATTATCCATATTTAAAAAATTGAAAATAACATCATTAATTAAACACTGCATCCCTTTAACTGCTTTGCATTCATGAACTACACTCTGAAGTAAAATAAAATGACTTTTATTATGGCTTCATATTTTGTTAAAATAGTAATTAAAATGGGATTCTGACTTGGGACACATAATAATTAATGCCAGCTGGATTTGTGGGCTCTTTTTCCTCAGTCTCCCAATGTTGTGCTGTTCCTGCCTCAGCCTTTCTGTACCTGGGGCTACAGGTGCATCCTGCTGAGTTCAGCTTTTTAAGGTGGGCTAGGAATCAAAACCAGGCCTTCCACGTGACCCGAGTAGTACATGATATTGTGGATGGGCCTGCCATTTTATTATTTTGTTTTGGGGGGTTATATTTTTATTTATTTTAAGTTGTGATTTTCAAGCTGCAAGGTTGAGGACTCAAAGGTCAGCCATGTTGGTGGGAATTCAGTATTTTACCCACCTTTCCACCTGCTGGCCCCATGCCATTGATTTCAAACAGAGTTATATCTTAACCATCAAAGCTAAAGAGATAGCAAGAAAATGGTGACATAATCACATGAAGTTGGTCTCGGTTTATTGTTAACCATCTAAACAGACATTCTTTAATTAATTCCAGCAGAGAGTTTACGATATTCATGGATCAACACCCAAAACACATGACAGGGCCAATACATTGGTCAGTTAGAACAAAGGCAGTAGAACATCTTATTTGAACTTTCAGATAAAACAACATAGAGATGAGAACCGTAGTGAATGACTTTAATGTTGGTAAGAAGATTATTATTAATAAACTTAATACTTGTGGTATAAGGTTGGACCACCAGTTGGTATGGTGGTTATGTCACTGGATTCCCGCATGGCCAACTGTGGTTCAAGTCCTGGACCTGGTAGCTTCAAAATCACACTGGACATGTGTGCATGCATGACCAAAATACTAGAAGAATGGAGGAGAAAGGATTCCAGCATGGTCATCCCACCTGGGGGGTGATTTCTCACTTCCCTCTGACTGTTTCTCTCTCTGATGATCACACATACCTATGGCAAAATCCTCTAAAAATGTAGACAGGCTAAGTATTAAAGGACTGTTCCAGGTTAACAAATGGTCTCCTCTCCTGATGAGACTAAAACATAGAGCTCTACATATTATTAAGGTATACAAAATTCCTAAGCTATAATACAAATTTTATAATAGTCTAATTATCATATAATTTAATGTCTCCTTCCTTACAAGGTTTGTCACTTGCTATTCCTCATCTAACCCTTTTTATTCAGGCCTCCTTGTTATTAATCTGTGATATGCCTTGAAAGATTATTTTCTAAATGCTTTCCTAGTTGAGCCAGCCAATGGTGTAGTAGTTAAGCATCTGGATCCTGCATGAATGACTGCACAGTTCAAGTTCCAAACTGGGGGCTTCAAAAATATGCTGGGCACATGTGTATAAATGCCTTAAATCCTATGAAACATGGAGAAAGACTTGCATCATGGTCATCCCTTTTGTAGGGTACTTTCTTCCTTTCCTTTCTCTCTCTCTCATCTCTCTCACTCGAAAACAAATTTAAAAAGCAAGCAAACAAATAAACAAAAAAGGAAAACAAAGTAATTCCTACGTACACTGAATTAGACTTCCAATTATATAGCAACAAACATATGTACATTAATATTCTGGACAAGTTTCTCAGGTTATCATGGTAATAAATCTTGATGTATATGTAGTTCTTGCCTTCTTTCTTATCTGGAACATGCTTCTTTCTGAAATTCTCAACCAGTTCACCTTGGTATATTGTGCTGAATGAATTTAACGTGACCTCTGGGAGAACATCCATGACCACTCATAATCTGAATGTTGTGTTAAAATGTGTTATAATCCTTTGTAAAGTATGTTTTTCTTTGTACTATGAGTCTTTGTGGTTAGAGACTATGTTTAAGTTTTAATTATCTAAGCAAAGAACTTTATATGGTACTTGGTAGATATTCAATAAGTGTTCTCATGATAAATAAATTAATTAATTACACAGGAATGAAATTAGTTTACTAGTTCAGTGTCATCTACTTGAAAATATATGTGTTTATAATAGTTTAACAATCCCTTTTGAGCAAGCAGGTGGGGTGGTGGCTAAGGCACTGGACTCCCATATGACAGAGCAGTTCAAGTCCCTCATGTGGTGGTTTGCTCTCTCTCACTTGCTCTGTCCCTTGCTGGTGAGTGCTTGTACCTTACGGCAAATTAAAAAGTGATAAGAAACAAATAAATATTTCTTAAAAGAGTTTAACAATACCAATGGGTAAAAATTTATAAAGAGAGGGACTTGAGATCAGGAGATTTTGTAATGGTTACATTGCAGGACCCCCATGTAGTTGATTGTGGTTCAAGTCCCAGCCCTGGTGGTTTGAACCTCATGCCAGGCACATGTGCATGTATGCCCAAGATCCTGAGAAGAAAATGGAGGAGAAGATACTGTAGCATGACCATCCCCCCAGGAGGTGATTTCTCATTTTCTATCTCTCTGTCTCTCTATCTCTCCAGGGAGCACACACCCTATAGCAAAAATCTCTCTCGAAAAAAAAAAAAGAGAGAGAGAGAGAGTGAGAGGGCCTTACGTAATTGCTAAGATTATGATTCAATTACACAAAAGATAAGATATTACATTTTCCTAGATATATCTCTGGGATTTTCTGGAATATAAGGGTAAAACACAAATTCTCTTTTCCTCTCTCTCATTGTGTGTGTGTGAATCTTAACTAAAGATAGAGTTAAAATTAATTTTGTCTTAAATAACTTTGTTTTTATAAAGTTTTAGGTTTAGGTTTTTTTCAGGCTTAATTATAAATAGTTTTTATCTATATTCTTACTAACAATAAAATGTATACTCTTCTTCTATTAAGAAGGACAATGATTTATAAAATTAAACAGATACTCGGAATTAGGATTTTGAATTTTACTGTAAATATTGAAAGTATCTAACTATACTTTTACTTTCTTGAAAATCTAGCACTATATGTAGCAGATATTTCACACAATAATGGTAACAAATAAATGTTTAGGTATTAAGAATCCTGTCAATTTAAAATGTTTTTATATCTCTATTTAGACTTAGAGTCAAGAGTTTGCTATCAGTTCTAAATACTTTATATAGCTTTCAAATGGATATAACTAAAAGTAGCAACTTTCCTTTTCTACTGTTTTCATATGAGTAAATAATCATATTTAAATGATAAAAAGTATTCATAATTTTCAAAGATATTACTGTCATAAATAGTGACTTGGAAGAACTTCAGATGTATTTATCAGTTAAATATTCGAACAAAATACAATTCTGTTAATTACTTAACAAGGCCATGCTGAAATTCAAAACTTTTAAAATTTCAAATCAGTGCTAAAGAATTGAAAGCAACTTATTATTATAATTCTGATATATAATGATAAAAATCCCAGTGACCTATAAGTCAATGTCTATGCTATTATATTTGAGTTAGCTGAAGTAATTTGAGAAATCTGCTCATCCTGACTGGGCTTCAGGGTGATAATGTGTTTACACTGGCTTTGGATAAGGTCAATATGGTGACTTTCGTTGATTTGTGTTTTATCACCCAATAGGTTCTCATGGTCTTCTAACTAGTTTTCTCCAGAGAAACTAAATCAATAGGATGTGCATATGTGTGTGCGTGTATGTGCGTACAGCATATGTTGTGTGTGTGTCTTTAGGAGGAAATGGTTCACACAATTGTCGAGGATCACATGTCCAATGTCTGCCAAGTTGTGTCTCTAGGCTGAAGACCCAGTAGAGTTAATGCTGCTATTCTCCTTGTCCCCGTCAAGTTGTAGGGCAATGTGAACCATCACATGTGAGATTATGAGTACAGAAACACAGAGAAAATATGCAATATGCCTCCATTCATAGGCTCAAAACTGGTATAATACATTTCTGTAATAATCTACGAGATAAAGCAATTCAAAAACAGGAAATGAGAAACTGAGTAGCCTTGAAGATCAGTGATTAAGGAATCAGATTCCACATGGCCAGCCTCAGTTCAAGTCCTGTTCTGGTGACTTGGAAAAGCTAGACATTTATGTGTGGGTGCCCAAAATCTCAACAGAATAGTGATATGGATGATAAGTAATTGCGATGTGACCACATCATATTTGAGGTTTCTCCTTTATCTCCTCCTTTCGTCTCTCTGTCTCTGGTGAGTGCACTTGCTCTCTGGCAATTTTTAAAAAATTAATTAATTTCTTTTACATTCATTCACTGACCATCATCACAGTGTACAATATGCAATTTCCCATCCAGAATGCACTGTATAGTGGTTTTATCATACAAGTTATTGTCAACAAATAATTTTACATTTATTTTTTTCATAAATATATATAATATATATTTTCCCCCTATTTCTTACCCTCTAGCAATACTTTTAAGTAAATTATGGAAAACTAAACACTACTTCTTCAGCAAAGGGAATCACAAAGTCAAACAGCAAAGCATACAAAGAAAGAGAAAGAAAGGTAAACAATTGAGATTATTAATGTAACTAGTCTAAAATGATTTTAAAAATATTCAGTATGATTTTATTTTATACTTTTTCATTGCCTGATTATTACAATACACTTTAGATGAATAGTTCAGAATGTTTTTTTACAGGTAAATTTAGATAAGCTCTGTGAGTTTTGAACTTAAAAGAAATCTGCTATTACTTTTAAATGATTAACAAACATACTGTGTAACATGCCAAATTTTTAAAAGTTAGAATTTTTAATAAGGGAGCAAATAATTGTGCCAGATGTTTAGTTATTTATCAGTAATTTTGTGAGCTCTAGAGTATATAATGCTAAGTTCACTGAAAATTTATGCATGTTATGCTCTGATTTAAAGTTAGGCCTCCAGAATTTAATGATTGCTTGACTTATACATGAATAGCTGAGTTTCAAGTTTTTGCCCTAAAGTGATACTTTCCACTTTTTACTCATTCATATATAATTTTACAGAAGGAAGGGGTTATGCATTTTCATATGAATAACACAAAAATTTCAAAATGAAAGTAATGTACAAAGAAATTCTCATATAACTGTGGACAGAAATTATTTTAGGTTAAAAGAAATTTCAGTAATCATTTTATTTACAACTTAGTATGTCAGCTTTGGAAAATTATACCAAATCAAAATAATAAAGAAAGAAAATACATAAAGAAATGTTTGGACAATCTCTTAAGATGAAAACTGATTTAGTAACTAGAAGAACAGTTATAATTGTTATTAGGCAAGTATTTTAAACTTCTTTTCTCTCTTTAAAAAATGCTAATGCAATTTGATAATTTTTATTTTTTAATTTCTGCTGAAGGGCATATGTGCTCACCAGAGAGAGACCAAGAGAGAGAGAGAGAGAGAGAGAGAAGGATAGTGACAAAGCACTCCGCAGAGGGGATGGACATACCACTATCTCTTCCCCAGTGTCCTCTCTGCACTTCGGGCAGGCAGGCCTATATCACCAATGTGTTTTCAAACCACTGGTCCAAGAGTCAAACACAATCCACCATGTGGGATCTGGTATAGGGGTAGTTACCAGATATAACTACCATGTCACTGGCTGGCCTAATTTTATAATTTTTAATAAACAATATTTGAGATTTTGTGATTTAAGAATTTTTTTATCATCTTTATTTATTTTTAAAGAATTATTTAGTTAATTTTATTTATTCATTCATTTATTTTTAACTTGACCAGAGAGACAGAGAGAGAGAAGGTGAGAAAGCGAACCACTAGGTCCAGGACTCAAATTGTGGTCAGCCATGTGGGAGTGTCCCGCACTTTAATCACCACACCACATGCTGGTCTCTATCATGTTTGTTTACTTATTTATTTGGAGAGTTTTTTTGCTATAGGGCACCGTGCTATCACCAGAAAGACAGAAAGACAGAGAGACACAAAGCGAGACATCACTCCCCACGGGGGACAGCCATGCCAAAATCCCATCTCTTCCATTCTCCTCCTGGGATCTTGGGCAAGCACACACACGTGCCCAGCGTGAGTTTTAGTCACCGGGTCCAAGACTTGAACACAGTCAACTACATGGGAGTCCAGCGACATAGCCATTTCACCATCTGCTGGTCCCAGCCTATCATGTTTATTTTGAAAGGCGTTCTTTTTTTTTTTTCTTTCAGAT
Organism: Tupaia belangeri chinensis; assembly: GCF_000334495.1. Lineage (NCBI taxonomy): Eukaryota > Metazoa > Chordata > Mammalia > Scandentia > Tupaiidae > Tupaia > Tupaia belangeri. Next base: position 1,672,138 of record NW_006160049.1, read on the forward strand.
TTAAAGCTTATTCTTCTTATACTTGATTCAAAATGTTTCAGAAGAAAATTACAATGAACTTGTAACTAGATTCTAGCTTTGCCCATAGTTTTAGTTTTAAGTTATTTTGTGAATCAATAAAAATATGAAAAAATGTTTAAAAAAATTAAATTTAATTTAAAAAAAAGAAGAAAGAAATGTATGAAAGATCCAAAT
>NW_006160049.1:1672344-1673395 GCF_000334495.1 Tupaia belangeri chinensis
GAGAGCAGGAAGGATGAGTGTAAATACAAGAGATTGCAGGGAAGGAGAGTCAGTGGTCCAGAGTGGGAGGAAGAAGATGGCTGTGTGGGAGGAGCAAAGGGAAGAAACATTTAACAAACAAAAAATGTATAGTTCTTTGTTTAAAAAAATAAAATAAAATAAAAAATAAGAGTTCTGGGTCCAGTCAATGACGTAGTGGCTAACAGAGATCTGAGTCCTGGACCAGCAACTTGAAACTCCATTAGGCATATGTATGTGCTCCCAAAATCCTGAGAGAAGACTGGAGGAGCAAGGGTTGAGGGGTGGCCATAAAACTTAAGGGGGTGATTTCTCACTTTCTGTCTCTCTGGCAAGCACCAGCACTCTAAAAAAACAAAACAACAAATAAATTATCTAAATAAAGTTCTGTAATTTTGCTTTATTATAAACACAAAGAACTTACCACATATTTGGTATTAGTTTTAAAATACAGTATGTAACAAGTAATATTCTCAATAATAATTGACTTATGTCAGTAAATCAATTTTCTATTATCTTGTCATTACACATTTAGCATGTAATATTACTTTTTATCAGCATTTATGTTACCATTTTTAGGACTAATTTAAAATCTCTTATTTTTATAGAATCACATAAAGAAGAGACCTCTTGCTTTCTCGGTTTAATTCATGATAACTATAAGTATAATTTTAGAAACATAACTCAAAGTTGTAAGTAGTTACAATGACTTATTTACAAATAAGATTATCTTGAAACCAGCAAAAAGCATAATGGTTATCTAGCTTAACTCCCACATAGTCAATTGAGGTTCTAGTCCTGGACCCAGTGGCTTAACTCTGGGCATGTATGTGTGCATGCCCCAAATCCCAAGAACAGAGTGGAGGAGAAGGGATTGCAGTGTTGCCATCCTCACTGAGGGTGATTTCTGATGAGTGCATGCAACCTATAGGAAAAACATCTGTAAAAAAAAAAATAAGACTATCTTCCCTGGTATGCAATTTATCCCCACTTCAGCATCCTGCTAAACAATTCCAAAATAGGCAGAGATCAT
>NW_006160049.1:1674635-1675582 GCF_000334495.1 Tupaia belangeri chinensis
AAAAAAAAAAAAAAGATCCATTAATGGGCTACAGTATTGCTTTGCATTTATTGCTTTTTTCCTCCATGATATTGTCTATTCATTTTTGTATCCTTCTTTTTACTTTGGGAAATATGTATTTATCAACCTAAGAACATAGATACAGTGTTTTAAATTAAAAAGAAAACATGGCAAATATATTGCTTAAGCTAAACGATTATGATTGTATAAGGCAATAAAGTACTAATTCATAGGTTAAAATACTCAAGTAACAATACTTTGTACTTCTGGAAGCCGAGTAACTCAAAGGAAATTCCCAGGATTGTCAGAAAACTGAGAAGTAATTTGCTAAGTCAGTTACATGCAGTAATCTATGTAGTAACCACATATAATGATAAAGGTGTAAGTAACTACAAACTAAATAAAAATGTTAAAGACATATAATTAAACACAGTATTGCAATAGAAGGGTCAAAATAGTAAAGAAAGCTTACGGACAAGGAAGGGAAGTAGTAATACAATCTAGCTAAAACCAATTACATTAATATGAACCTTCAATGTAAAGGTACAATAATCAAAACTAAAATATTATGAACGTTGATAATAAAAAAGTTATATTATGAATAGTTTACAGAATTCACATTTAATAATTAAACATTTAGGGCCAGCCTGTGGCCTGGTAGTTAAGATAACTGGATTCCATATGGTTGACTATTCTTTTTGAGTCTCAGACTGGGCAACGTGAGCAATATGCCAGCCACATGTAAGTTCATGCCCAGAGATCCCAAAAGGAGAGAGGAATGGAGAAGGGATGAAGGTGTGAGCATTCCTCATTAGGGGAGGCACTCTCTTTTCCCTCTCTCTTTCATTCTCTCACTCTTTGTGACTCTCTTTTTGTCTTTCCAGTGAGCGTATGTGCCCTATACCAAAAATCTCTCTCTCTCTAAAAAAAAAAAAAAAAAAAAGAAT
>NW_006160049.1:1675695-1690647 GCF_000334495.1 Tupaia belangeri chinensis
AAAATCCCTCTCCCTCTAAAAAAAAAAAAAAAAAAAAGAATTGCACAGGCTGGCCAACAGAGGTGGCACAGTGGAGGCACAATTCTCCCCAATGCTGATACCATATGGAAAGGTCCCTAGATCATATCTGTGGGCTTAATGCCAGTGCAAACGAGCTTGTGAGTTTTGCTGGTTGGGACTATGTGTTAAATCATGGCATAAAGGCCCTATTGCAGGTCTCTCTCTCTCTCTCTCAAAATAAATAAGTAAATAAATTTTAAAATATGAACTATAAAGGATATAAAGATCAGTAAAAATGGGAGTGAAGTTAAAGAATATAAAATTTTTTAATAAAATACATTTGTAACTTCTAGGAGCTTTTTTTTAATGTGTGTGGATAGTTTAGGATTTTTTCTCCATATAATCAAGTTGCCTGAACATAGAAATGACTTGACATCTTCTTTCCTATTTGAATGCTGTTATTTCATTTCCTTGTCTGATTGTGTTGGCTAGGATTTCCTGGACTATGTTGAAAAGGAGTGGAGAAAATGGACATGCTGCAGATTTCAGGGTGAGAGTTTTCAGCTCTTCCCCATTTGGTATGATGTTAGCTATGGGTTTGTCACGTATACCTTTAATTGGGTTAAGAAATGTACCTTCCACACATTTTTTTTGAAAGTCTTAATCATGATGGGATATTGTATTTGATCAAATTCTTTTTCAGCATCAATTGATCTGATCATATGGTTTTTAGCATTCCTTCTGCTAATGTATGGTATTACGTTTCCCCTGCATATGTTGAGCTATCCTTACATCCTGGGATAAAGCCTAGTTAGTCATGGTGTAGGATGTTTCTAATGCGCTGTAGTTTGCTAGTATTTGTTTAGAATTTTTCCATCTGTATTAACCGAAGATATTGGTCTGTAGTTCTCTATTTTTGTTGTGTCCTTGTCTGCTTTCAGGATCAGAGTGATGTTATCTTTATAAAATAAGTTTGGGAAGGTTCTCTCCATTTTTATATTTTGCAATAGTTTGAGGAGAATTGGTATTAATTCTTTCCTAGAAGTTTTGTAGAATTTAGCAATGAAGCCATAGGGATCTGGACTTTTCTTTATTAGAAGACTATTTATTATAGACTCAATCTCTTGGTGTTGGTGTATTCAGATTTTCTATTTTTCCAGATTCAACCTACATATATTGTATGTATCCAGAAATTTGCTCACATCTCTTCTGAGTTTTTCATTTGTCAACCTAGTCATTCATAGTATTCCCTAATGACCCTTTGTGATATCTACTGCAATATCATCCTTTTAATTTCAGATTTTACTTATCTCAATCATTTATGTTCTCTTAGCCTAGATAATGGCTTGTTATTTTTTTTTTCTTTATTCTTTCAAAGAATCAGATTTTTGTAAATTTTTAGGTCAGTCATATTGTCTAATAGTGAAGGGAACAAGATCAACATGGCTGACCATCTTATGAAGGCGAGTCCTTGTGGTTTGAAAAACATACCATGCATGTATGCATACTTGTTGCAAATCCTGAGTCTTGCTGGAGAAATGATTATAGTACTAGTAGGCCCCATGAGAGGTGCCTTCTCCTATTCCCTGTTTTCCTGTGTCTATCTGGAGAGCACACACATCCTCTAGCAACATTAAATAAATATATAGACACATAGCAATTTTTCAAGTTTTCTAGGGAAAATAACATGTGTAAACAATCATTACATATCAGTTATTTTTTTTTTCTTTATTCTTTCAAAGAATCAGATTTTTGTAAATTTTTAGGTCAGTCATATTGTCTAATAGTGAAGGGAACAAGATCAACATGGCTGACCATCTTATGAAGGCGAGTCCTTGTGGTTTGAAAAACATACCATGCATGTATGCATACTTGTTGCAAATCCTGAGTCTTGCTGGAGAAATGATTATAGTACTAGTAGGCCCCATGAGAGGTGCCTTCTCCTATTCCCTGTTTTCCTGTGTCTATCTGGAGAGCACACACATCCTCTAGCAACATTAAATAAATATATAGACACATAGCAATTTTTCAAGTTTTCTAGGGAAAATAACATGTGTAAACAATCATTACATATCAACAAAAGTTTATTACAAAGTGAAGATATTAAAAATTGTCTTTTCAATACCATGTATAGTAACTATAATTTGTGAACCTAAAAGTCATAATGATGCATTTTCATAAATTAGTGAAGACATAATTTAGTGGAGAGATGTAATCCTGTAAGTCAATATAGTAAAAGTTGCAGTTGACCTATAATTTTGAAGTAATGTCCACCAGAATATCAACATAGTTAGTATTCTTTTTTCTCTTATTCTTTTGCTTCGTGGAGTTTAAAATGTTGAGTGTGACATTCCTTTCAAATGCAAAATTTCTTATTTGTAAAGCCTATAATAGTTGAAAATATTTGAAAGCCTATAAGAATTGTCAGGATGAAAGACTTGTTACAAAGAAAGACAGTGTTACATAGACACAAAGTTAGTCACCAGAATAAATGAAAAGGTTTGAAATAGAAACAATTCATAGGGAAATTAGATTAGGAGAGGAAAAAGGAAGAAGTTTGATTTAAAGTGTTTAATAGTGTTAACTTAGTAGTGTAAAATGTAATTAATGGACTTTAATATATAAGCAAAAAATATTTATCAAAACACTAGTGAGATGGACTATTAAGGGGAACAGTTTCAGTAAAGTGGTGGAGGCAGAAGAAGATGCAGCATTTAAGAGTGAAGATGCAGATTTGTAGAGGCCAGCAGGTTGGCATGGTGGTTAAGGTTCTGGGTCCCACATGGCCAACTATGCAGCTCAAGTCCAAGATCAGGATGCTTAAAAAACACACTGGGCATATATGTATGCATCCCCAGAATCCTGAGGGGGAGAAGGAAGAAGGGACTTCTTTCCTGTCAGGTGATTTCTCATGTCCCCCTCTTTGTCTCTCTCCAGTGAGCATAGTGCCCTACAGCAAAGGAAAACAAAACAAAAGTACACTGTGGTTCCAGAGTGCACAGAGGTAAAACATGATGCACTGTGAGGTTGATCCACATGAGGAAATTTCCAGTTCGTGTCTTGATCTCCCTAAGGACATCCCACATGCACGTGCCCAAATGGGGCTGGTGACGCTGGGGGTGGAATCATGCCATGAAGACCCAGTTATAGTGCTTTCTTTTTTTCTGTCTCAGCATAGTAATTTAAAAATGTAACAATTCAATCAAAATTATTTAATTTTATTTCAAATGTTTAAGAGATGCTGAAACAAGATAAAAACTTTAATTACTATATTTTACCATAAAATTTACTGTAAATATTCTTAATAATATTGGTTCTATTTAAAGTCTTATTTAATTCAGAACTAGGTAGCATTTATGTATGATTAACAGCAATTTAGTAATAAAGTATTACTTACACTTAACAGTATAATATATTCTTTGCAAAAAATTAGGAGATTCCTAAGAATGATTCAAGAGAGATAGCAAACTATGACAGAAAAAGTATTTTTAAAAACATTGCCCAAAACAGCTGATTTACAGAGAATGATGAACCACAATAATAAACAAACTTAAAATACAAAAAAGCATGAATAAAATTGTGTAAGAATAAATCAAATTATAATCAAATTGCTCAGAACCAGTAATCAAGGAAATTCTTAAAAACAAAGATAAATGACAATTATAAGCAAAATTCTATTTCAAAACAAAAGTATTTAAGAATCACTATACATGCACTTTATGAAGGTGAAAAAAATACTTCAGGCATAAGAAAATAATATCAGATGAAAATCTGAATTACACAAAGAAATGAAAATCATTAGAAATGGTAAACACATAGTTAAACACAACTCTTACCATTTAAGCATAGTTAAATAATAATAGAATAAAGCAAATCAATTACAATAAATTAAGAACTTTCTAAACTATGCATAGTAACAATATATAACAATAATAACAAATCTTAGAGAGGAAAATTAAATCATTGTTAGATTTTAATTGTATAATAATGTTTGAAAGTGTTATATGAAAGATGTATATAATAAATGTTAGAGTAACCACTAAAGTAATAACAAAACCATATTTCCTGGTTTTAAATTGCATGTTGTTCTGAGTAGCATAATAAAAATCTCATGCCTTTCCACTTCATCCTTTCACACAGTGTATTCACACTGGATCTGCTACCTAACCATTAATCATTTAGTCTCAGCTATTAGATGAATGAAAATAAAACATAATATATGTAGCACTTGTATATTATGTTTTCTGGTTGGTACTATTCACGTATCCATCAAAGTTCTTGGAAGAGATAGGGATCCAAAGAAAATGGGACAAGGGAAAAAGTAAAGAGATGAAATACTAAATAAATAGCAAAGTGGTATATTTTAAACCCACTATATTGATAATTATAATAAATGTAAATGCCCTTAAAATCTTTAATAAATACATATTTTTCAGATTGGATTCAGATACCACAATCACATGCTTTCTATTTTGAATTTTAATTCAATTTCTAATTTTGAAGCATAAATTAATTAAAAGTTTAAGGATAAAAATTTGTACCTCATACTGTACTAGCAAAAAGTAAATTGGAGTAGTTGTCTTGGTCTGAAACAAGTAAGATTTTGGAGTAAGTACTATAAGCAGAAATAAAGAGAATCATTTATAGTCATCAATTTGCTGAGAAGACATAGAAATTCCAAGAAGTTAAATTATCTCTTTTACTTTTAACAAACCTTCAAAATATATGAAGAAAGACTGATATAACTGCCAGGGGAAATAAATAAATTTGATCGCTATCAGATATTTCAAAATTTCTGAAGAATTGATAGAAGTTCTACTTGACAACAATGGAATTTGCATTTTTTTTTCAGGAAATGCATGAAGATTTTTCACCTCCACTATTTTTATATACCGTGCTGAAGATTGTAGTCATTACAATAAAGTTGGAAAGTGAAATCAAATGCTTCTGTATGGTAAAAGTAGAAGTAACACTGCCTTTATTTACAGACAACATGATTGCTCTGTGCTGAGTGCTGTAGAACCAGACCAGCAAGGTGGTTAAAGTAGCTAGATCCTAAACGGGCATCTATGCAGTTCAAATTCCAGACCTGGTGGATGGAGAATCATATGGGAGCCTCTGCATGTGTGCAAAAAAAATGAAAGAGAGGGAGAAATGGAAGACAGATTGTGGAGATTGTGGCATGACCATTTCTCTGGGGAAGCAGGGTATACTTTCTCACTTTCCCTCTGTTTCTTTTATTCTTTCTCTCTCCAAGGAGCATATGCATGTGCCCTCTGACAAAAGTAAAAGAAAAAGAAAAGAACAAAATACTATAGAATCTACAGAGCACATTTAAAACTATCTAGTAAACTTAGTGAGTCTGTAAAATCTACAAATTACCAAATTCAATTGCTATCCTATATACTAGCAAGACTCAAAATAAATTTGATAAAACACATGCATAAACTGTACATTGCAAATAAAACATTAACAGGACAAATTAATGAAGATATAAAAATAGAGATAAATTGTTTTCATTTATTAAGAAATTCTATATAGTTGGGTCACAGGTGGCATGGAGGCTAAGGTGGCATGGAGGTTAAGGTGGCTCGGTCCCACACTACTGACTATGCAGTTTGAATCCTGATTAGAAGCTTGAAAATCAATGCCTGACACATATGCATGTGTGCCCAATACCCCAGGAGAAAAATGGAGAAGGCATTGTGGCATGACCATCTGCCTGGGATGTGATTTCTCTCTCATTCTCTCTTTATCTCCAGTGAATACATATGCCATATATGGCAAAAACTAATAATACTTTCATATAGCTAATATGTCAATTCCCCTCAAATTGATTTATATACAGACTCAACACAACCTTAAAGAAAATCTAGGTTTTTCTTCTGTTACATTTGGCAAGCTTATTCCAAAATTCATACAAAGATGAAAGAATTCAGAATAACTAAATTCATTTACACACTTATGTGTAATAATTGATTGTGAAATCATTGGAAAACAATATTTTCAAGACAAAGAATGCAAAATTGAATAAAAATGTGTAAAAAAGTCCAATATCAATTTGCAAAAATGTTGCCTGATCCCTTATTCTTCCATAAACAAAAATTGACCCAAAATTTATTATAGGTCTAAATGTAATTTAGAACTATAAAATATCTAGAAGAAAAAAAAGAAGAAATAACGATTGAGACTTCCAAGTAATTAAATATCTCATAGATGCCATATATGCAAAATCCATTTAAAAAATTAAAAAGACTTATCCAGAATTAAGACTCATTGCTTTGGGTAGTTAACAATTGCATAATGGTTACATTATTGGGCTCCCACATGGCTAACTGTGGTTTGAGTCCAAGATTTGGTTACTTAAAACTGACTGGGCATGTGTGCATGTGTGCCCAAGATCTCAGGAGGAGAATGGAAAAAAGGAAAAGAAACTGTGGCTTTGCATCCCTCCTGGGGAGGTGATTTCTCACTTTCTGTTTCTCTATCTTTCTTTATGTCTTCACATAGCTGATGAAAAGTTATAACCACAATAAATAAAGCAAACTTAAAACGTTTTTATTTATTTTAATTGAATATAAGCAATAAGAAAACAAAAAGCCCAATAAGTTTTGAAAAATCCATATAATTCACCAAAGAAGAGATGTTTGATGACAAGTAAGAACATGAAAAAATATTCAGTACCATTTACTCATTAGGAAAATGCAAGTTAGTACTTCAGTGAGGTAACCTATGTAAGTATCAGAAATGTCAAGTTTTGCCTAGAATGTAGAGCAGTGGAAAAACTGCTGCACTGCTGGTTGTGATATATGCAATCATAGAGCAAATTGTAAAATGTTTATTGAGTTTTAAAACCTTAAACACATAACCTAGCTATCTCACTATTAGGTGATATGCATGAAGAATAAAATCACATGTCAATATAAATATCACTACTTACTTATTTTTGTTACACTTGAGAACTTGAGAAAAAATAAAATGTCTATCAAAGGTGAATGGAGAGACAAATTGCCATATGTTTATACAATTAAGTTCTTTTCATTAATAAAGAAATTAATATGATTACTTCACAGATTTAAAGATAATTTTGGGGTCCAGCAGATGACGTAATGGTGATGTCGCTGGACTCCTACGTAGTCGACTGTGGTTCAAGTCCTGGACTTGGTGGCTTTAAACTCAGGCCAGGTAGGTGTGTGTGTGTGTGTGTGTGTGTGTGTGTGTGCGCGCGCGCCCCCCAAATCCCAAGAGGAGAATGGAAGAGAAGGGACTGCAATGTGGCCATACCCCCTGAGGGATAATTTCTTTCTGTCTCTCTGTATCTCTCCATCTCTGTGGTGAGTACACATATCCTATAAAGAAAAATCTCTCAATTTTGATGGTGCGACACAGAATAATGACACTTAAATAAATGAAAGGTAGAATTTTTGACTTACATGTCCAAAAAGAAAACAGCCAGAAAGGGCACACAGCAAGAGGGAGGGGGTTGGGCAGTGGGGTAGGATTGCAACTGGAATAGAGCAAGAGTATGCTTAGCAAACAGGTTGGGGTTAGGAGATTTCCTAGGCTCTCTAGGGATTGGCTAATTTGAATAAATTTTCCAGCTCTAGAGCATAGGGGCAGTATCCCTCAATATCGATACCTGGCCCCTGGCTCAATTGGAGTTTATGTATAGTGACCCTAGACTATAAGAAAGTGGTGGATTCTGGGTTTCAGAAGGGGAACTAACCAGCTTAGTTTAGCCAAGGCCTCAGAATTAGTTCTACAACACCACTGAAAGAAAGAAGGAAAGAAAGAAAGAGTGAGAAAGAGAAAGGAGGGAGAGAGAGAAAATTACATGGCATGTTATTACATGTAATAACATGGACGAACTTTAAAACTATTCAGCTGCATAAAAGAAACCAGATTTTTAAGAAGTATAATGTTTGATTTTATTTATATACATTTTTAGAAAATAGAAACTAATCTTTAGTGACAAGGAACAGATAGGTTATTGACTAAGAATAGAAAAGAGAATGATGTTGAGAAGGATGGTAAAAGGGCTTGAGGAGCCATTTGAAGTGATGGATATATTCATTATTTTGTCATTAATTTTTATTTTGATTGTGTGAAATGGCATTTCAAAAATTTTCTCAAAAAATTAGAATTAAAATATGTATTTAGAGCCCACAAGTGGCATGGAGGTTAAGGCAGCTGGATCCCACAAGGCCAACAGTGCAGTTGGAGTCTCAGACCCAGCGGTTTGAAAATCACACCAGGCACAGATATATGCTTATGTGTGTCCCCAAATCCCGAAGATAATGGACTGGAAGGGATTGCAACATGGCCATACCTCCTGGGGAGTAATTTCTCATTTTACTTCTCTCTCTCTCTTTTGCAAGTGCACATGCCATATAGCAAACAAAAATAAAAACAAAAACAAAAACGAAACAACAACAATAAAAAAAGTGTTTATTTTGAATGAAAACTTGTGGAACCCATACATAGTGTTTTGCATAGTAAGTGTTTTCATGTACACTTCAAAGCCCCTTCACATACATACACGTAAACTTCTATCAAACTGTGTAACTTGTGTCACAATTTACTGCAGATCTTTCTAACTCAAAAAAGATTTTAAACATGATTATGAAAGATAATTATTTATTTTACTATTTTTTATTGTTTTTCACTAATTTTATAAACAACTTAAAAACTCATTTTAAGATTTAAGTGCCCAAATCTCACAAAGCAAATTTCCAAATGAGAGCATCAACTTTGTATTTTTTTTTTTCATTTAAAATTTTCTTTTAATGATGGTTCTTATGGCCTAATGGTTCAGGCAGAGAGATCTTACGTGACTGATCCCATAGTTTGAGTCAAATCTGGTGGCTTGAAAAACACTAAACCTGTGTGTGTGTGTGTGTGTGTGTGTGTGTGTGTGTGTATCTAAAATTCTGAAAAGGAGGCAGAGGTGGAGGAGAAGATAACGCAGAGTGACCATTTCCAATAGAGGGTAATTTCTCCAATCCTTTATCTCTCACTCTCTGTGTCTGTTTTTCTGGCAAGTGCCAGCTCCCTCTAACGACAACAAAAATTTCCCTATGAACTTTTAGTGAAACCCTTTTTTTTTCTTCTTAAAAACCACCCACTATGTAACGTAGTATATATTTTTTCTACTTTTTCTTATTTTCCTACTTTTCCAAATTACTTTTTCTACTTTTCTAAATTACTCATATATGCTACTTTTTTCTCTTTATATACTTTTTAAAATGTATAATTTCTAAATTATCTTCTCTTTTTCTTTTAGTTTACATTTACAGTTTAAAATTTCAATTATTTCAAGAGCAGATTTTAATATACTTAATAAGGCATGTATTTAAAATTGTTCAGATGCTATATTCCTTATAACTATATCAAATCATTTCAATACGGTCTTTTCATGAACAGCCATTGCTGATTGTATCCTCTCTCGTGTGCAGTCATTACTAGGGTACTGAGCTTCATTACCTGGACTCATGCCCTCAGCCTCTTTCAATGGCCTTCAATCAATTTCCTATTCTCATGTCTGAATATGACCAGGAAAGCATTCAGAGTCTCTGTACTGCTATAAATTATGTCTTTTCAAGAAATTTGACCAGTGTAACACCTATTTTGCTCGACATATTTACAAAGAATGCATCTTAAAAATCATAATCAGGGCCAATTTAGCTTTTAAATCTACTTTATAAAAGTTTTAAATAATACTCTTTTCCCAGTTAATCAGAATCGTGTGACTATTGTCACACACTAAATCTAAATGTTAAAAAGATGATTTTTATTATTGTATTATTATTATAAGTCTTAGAAACTTAAGCACTTAATTGAATATAGCAAAGCTATACAAAATTTTAGGAAGAGCTTGAAGTAATAAATTAAGCAGATTTCTTACTATTTAAATATTTAAACAATAGTTACAGCTTTATAATATTTTAATTTTCTTTAGAAAATAAAATGTATGCATAACATTAAATAACACAATCAAAATAATGAATAATTCTATAATAATTAAGTAAGGAATATTTTGAGTTAGGTTCTTGCAGAATTATTTCCATCTGTATGGACACAGACATTCACACTCTTCCAGGGATATAATGAAATATTTTCAGTTTTGTAATCTTTTAAACTTAGAAACAACATTTGAGTTATTATCAACAGATGGTGAAAAAAAGCAGATTAGACCTCCCCAATAATTGTTGAGATGTACAAAAAAAAAGAAAAAAACAAAAAGCTATGAAACAGCCAAGTACATAGAAGCAAAATTGTGTGCTGTGAAATTTGAAAATCATAGCAACTAAGAAAAAACATTTCTGGCATTAGCTGGCAAGGCTCCTAACTCTAGACCTGAACAGGAGATGGACTGCCGCTTGAGAAAGGAAGGAAAATAACACTCGTAGTTGCCAGAAGTTTCTCACCACAGAAGAGTTAGAGTTTTATTTGAAGTGGAATTAGCAGACATAATAATATTAGAAAAAGGAAAGTAATACGATGAGTTTTGTATTTTTAAAGATTATTTGGAGGCTGGGTGGAAAATGAGCTTCACAATAGAAAGGGACAGGAACACTAAAGTCAGTATGGAAACCAGAACTCCACAGGAACTCAGTCATAAATAATGTCGTTGTCTTGACTGATATGCACTGTATTTGTGCTGGGTTAAAAAGACAAACAAACAAACAAAAACAAAACATGTTTTACACATTGTAATGATGTATGGTGATTAAATGTAAATAATTACATAACTTAAAAAATCCATAGCACTGGCTATGGAAGGAGTTGCTGAGTGAGGATGCTTATGAATAGGGCGTGAAGAAAGTGAGTAACAAATGGATATAATCTGAAGTTCAGGTTATGCTTCCAAGGATATCAAATGTACTTCTGACTCTATGAACAGGATCTGGAAGAGGCTGTTGAAATTCAGAAGACAGAAAAGAGGTCAGGGTCCCACTTGTGATTTGCAATCTCCTTCAACACTCCTACAGAGGATGCTACAGAAGCCAGAGACGTTATAGAAGTTTCTGGGTCCATCCTCTTTCAGATATTGTAAAGTCAGAGAGAGAGAATGAAGACAAAGAAGAGCTCAGGACTTGCTCTTTCATGAGACCAGATTTTAAGCACATGACTCAGAAAACAGAGGACATAGTTGGACACATTCTACCGAAATGGTAAGGCTGGCAGGGTCAGTGTCTCACAATCTGTTTCTCAAATTTTTTAGGTCACAGAATTTTGCTTCAGAGTTCTGGTCTATTTGGAGATCTCTTTTATTCTGATTGTTCTTTAACATCGCCTTCCTTCTTTGGTAAAATATATGAGCCCTTAACATGCTTTAAATTGACTTTTACTTGCTAACCATTGTTATTATGTGCTGCTATTGTTCACAGTGAAATACCCAATTTCTATACAAAAAGCTAGGATAGCTAATGGTGTAAAGTAGAAAATCCAGTGATTAAAATAGAAAAAATAATTTCATGCTTATGTCTTATTTTTAAAACTTTATTTAAAATATAATTTAAAAGCAGTGTAATTTAAATTTTCTTTTTAATGATGATATCTTAAAATGTAATATTGAGACCAAGATAAAGATGAACATATACAGTTATGTATAATTCAATGATCTACCACATGCAAAAAATTATGTCATGAATATTTTTTTCTTTTTTTTTGGTGGGGGGGAGAGATTTTTGCTATAGGGCACATGCGCTCACCAGAGAGACAGAGAGAGACATAGCGACAGAAAGCGAGAAAACATCCCCCGGGTGGATGGCCATGCTGCAATCTCTTCTCCTCCATTCTCCTCTAGAGATCTTGGGCACACACGCACACGTGCCTGGCATGAGTTTAAGCCACCAGGTCCAGGTCTCAAACCACAATCAACTACATGGGAGTTCAGGGACATAGCCGTTACACCAACTGCTGGTCCCTGCATTTTACATGGAACATCCTTAAGGTCTAGATTTCACTGAGCACATTCCTTACAACATTACAACACATAAAAACATAGCTTGGAAAAATATTTAAAATCAGCGAATTTAAGGATTAACTGCACTCCAAAATATCTAAGTTACATCATTTACACGTGAGACAAAAGACAATTTCTTTTATCTGCATAGAGTCTGTGATACTGGTGTTTGAAAAGGTGCTAACGGCTGTCAAAAAATAAAACTTTAAAATGCTGTAATTTCCAAGTTCCTTTTTGGTAGAGTTTCTATGTAAAAGAGTATAATTTTCTGTAATTTTTGCTAACAGAGTTATCAGGATGAGACTGTTAAGTATAAAACCTATAATGCATTTGGGATGTTGAGATAATGAAACACAGAAGACTTTTCTGTGGGAATCATTTCCTCCTTTAAGATATTCCCTAAGTTAACATTAACAAAATTAACTCCAAAAGTACCTCTGTTCTATATCTTAGTTTCTCTAATATGCATACTGTAATGCCTTACCATGAAGGGATGGCTGTTCTGCAATTGGGCCTGTTCTGAGCAGTGCCAGCAATTCAGAAAGAATAGCTGTGTAATGAGCCTAGGCAGAAGGGACAAAGCTATTCAGAAAACTGAATCTTGGCAATTCCTGTTAGAGTCGAGCTGAGCAAAGCAGAAGTACTACCTTTGTGGGACCCTGTGAACTCGGTTGTGAAGCATGTTTGTTTGATTATTGCTTGACATTCTCTGGGTAGCCTTGGCCAATCCAGTTTTCTCCCTTCCTCTTCATGCATAAGCATGGATGTGCTGCGAATGCAATATCCTAAGAGGGAGTGCTATGACTTAAATGTTTGTTCCCTCCCAAATACGTGTTGACATCAAATTGCCATTGTAACTGTATTAAGAGGTGTACCCTTTAAGGAGTGATTAGGCAATGACAGCTCTGCTCTCATGCAGAGTTACTACTGTTATCCCGGGAGTGGGTTCCTCGTGAAAGGATGAGTTCAGCACCTTTTGCCTGTCTATTGCCCTCTATTTGCTCTTCTACCATGATATGATGCAGCAAGAAAGGCCTCCCTAGATGCCAGGACCTTGATGTTGGACTTTTCGGCCTACAGAACTCTGAATGTGTGTGTGTGTGTGTGTGTGTGTGTGTGTATTCATTATAAATGACCCAGATGTTGCACACTGTTATATTAGCACAAAGCAGACTGACAGGAAATAGTTTTGAAAGTTCAGGCCTTATTTCTGTCCTTCTAGGGAATGTAACATTTTGAGTTAGGGAAGAGTTATCCAGGACATCCCAGGCTCTCTTCCTTTCTCACCTGAAAGCACATTGTCCTTCCAACTTTCCCAGTAGGTCGTGCTACCCCTGAAGTATACAACCCAGAGTTCTGGAGGCTCCTTAGCTGTGGTACGATTGGGGCATATGCATCAGGACTTCATCCACCCGGGACAACTTCCTTGAGCTTTTGGGGACTATGTTCCAATAGACTGTATCCTTCTTTTGTTCTTCGCTGCCTATCTGTAGCAAATCTGCTTCATTCAACTTGTTGTATGTGAATATGTTCTGTCTCCCTGGACTTAAGGAACTAATAAAGCCATAGCCTAGGATGCAGTGGGCAGAAGTGTTGAGAGTCCTGATCCTGGTGGTTGGATTAGTGACATCCTCCAAGTAGTTAATCTCCTTTTAGACTGATTAGTAGTGAACAAATGTGGTGGATGGAAACACTGTAACTTGGACACTACTTTTCTGGCCTAAGTCTTAGTACAACAACAACAAAATGAAACATTGAGGAAAAAAAAAGTGAAGAACATGTAACAAAGTCAGAATAAAACACAATTAAGTAAACATACAATAACAAACACAAATAGCATCTGTGCATTTAACTCCATGAACATTTTTTTCTGTAAAATGTCAGATTGTTTAATTTTTTCACATAAGATAAAACTGTAACAGACATTGCCTTAAATCAACATTTAAAACCCAATCTTTTAATCATTTTCTATTACAATTCAAGTGAAAAAGTTAGAAAATGGTAGCTATCGGTTATCAACTGAAGATTTTTGAAGGGAGTGATTGGGTTCGCAAACCATTTATCATGGGCAAATGCCCTGATAAGAATTCAGTATTTGTTAGGTAAAAAATGCATTGGGACCAGCAGTTAGCGTAATGGCTGTGTTGCTAGACTCATACGTAGTTGACTACGGTTCGCGTCCCGGACCCGGTGGCTTAAACCCACACGGGGTGCGTGTGCGTGCGTGCCCAAGATCCCTAGAGGAGAATAGAGGAGAAAGGATTGCAGTGTGGCCATCCTCCCTGGGGGTGATTTCTCGCTTTCTATCTCTCTGTCTCTCTCTGTCTGGTGAGCACATGTGCCCTATAGCAAAAACCTCTCCAAAAAAAAAAAAAATGCATTGTTGTTTTAAAAACATCAAAGTTTATCTCACCTTGAGAAATGTGACAATTAGTCTCACAAAATGCCAACTATATTTAAACAGTGGTTTTGCTGCTCTGAGGAAGTTCCCAAGTCTATGTCAGCAATTACTATGCAAAATGTGCTAGTCCTACTGTTTAATTTGTTAATTGATTCTGAAGAATGTAAGCCAAAAATTAAAAACCTTTTCTTCTGATAATAGAAGGTAGCAGAGGCAAGCTTATGTGACACATGGCTAGCATGTTTTAAACATAAGAAGATGTGACCTCTATGTAAATCTCTGTCATACACGTTGCCTTTCCAAAGGAAAAAGAGCAAGCAAGTGAGGTTCATTTAGATGATTAACTAAAATTTCAGTTTTTAGTTTGTACTCATACATTCTTTCAACAAATATTTATGAATGGCTCTTATGTAGCACAGTTGTTTGGCATGGTAAGGCAAATCTCCATATGTTCAAAAATCTTATATTTCACTGTAAGATATAGGCCAAAAAAAAAAAGTCCTCAAATATTAGTACATAAAGCAGTGAAATAAGAGATAATATAGAAGACTGAAGCAAAAATGATGTCACATTATTGGAAAGA
>NW_006160049.1:1690662-1692744 GCF_000334495.1 Tupaia belangeri chinensis
GTGATCTAGGGTCACTTTCCAAGACAAAATATGATGCAATGTTCTTCAGTTACATATAATAACTATATGTATTTAGGGGGTACAATGTGATGTTTTGGTTCTATTGGGTAATCGGAAAAGTCACAACATATTTTAGCATAGAAAAAGATCAAATAATATATATCATGTCTTTTCCCATGACTCAATATACTATGTGCTGTGATTAATTAGGATAATTAGTATGTCTTTCATCTTAACTATTTCTCATTATTTTGCATTGTGGTTAAGTTTTTTAATGTGGAAAAGTATTTAATATAGGAAAAATGACTTTTATCTTTAGATTATGTGTTTTCCAATTTTGTGTTAAAAGTCCTTTGTTTCTTAAAATTAGTTGAATTATGAATGCTGATATTTTTATTGGAGTTACCCATGTCAGAAGAATATGTTGGGAATCTTTCAACACTTTTCCATATTGTTTTGGCCTAGAGTGCATGCCAGCTAATACCAAAATTCATCCTGTACCAGGAAAGTTATCAATATGTAAGCACCCATGAGAAAAGATCTGTGTGTTCAAATTGAAGATTACATCATTAAATATTTTAACCTTTTAGGGCACAAGAAACTTTATAGTAAGTAATGGTTTCCCAGGTTCTCAAAAATTAGCAAATGCAAAAGGAGGCTTAGACTCAACTCACAGGCATGATAGAAAGAATCTCTGGAATCAAGGATCGTCATCATTTCTCTCTACTACTAATGTGACAGTTGCAAAAATTGCAGTGAATAGGACCAGCAGGTGATGTAGTGGTTAAGGTGCTAGACTCCCACATTGTCAATATAGTTCAAGTACTGGACCCAGCAGCTTAAAACTCATGCCAGGTACATGAGCATTCATGCCCAAAATCCAGAGAGGAAATTAAAGGAGAAGGGATTGCAGCATGGTCATATTATCCAGGGGTTTATTTCTTGCTTTATGACTCTCTCTGTGTCTCCAGAAAGTACATATATCATATAGTAAAAATCTCTGTGTCAAAAAAAGAAAGAAAGAAAGGCAATGGGATGACCGTTATCCTCAAAATTCACCCCAGTTAAAATATGATTCACAAATGTATGTTTAGTCTTTGATTCTGCTGAGTGCTAACTGAGTCTAATTTATGAAAATATGCAAATATGTCTGTTTTTCCATCACTATAAGGGGAATTATATAAAATTCAAGCTAATATGCAAGAGATGGAAGAAGGTCAGATACACACATAAATGGGATACATAGGAAATGGGGTATTGATATGCATGCCACTTAACTATATAGCTGGCTTTTTAATCACACTAAACTTGTTTGCACATCTTTCTTTTTCTACAACTCTCTCCTTTAATATACTTGCCTTATGCTCTTCTGAGAAAATAGAAGCATCTTTTAGAAAATCTCTTAATCTCCAAGCTAAAGAATGCATGCCTACCTTGATCTCAACCTTTCTTCCCTGCCCTCTGACTCATTATTGAAGTGGCATTACTGGGGCCAGAGAGTGATAAAGTGGTTAAGTCATTGAACTCCCATGTGGTTGACCATGATACCAGTCCCGGACCTGGTGGCTTGAAATGCATGCAGAGGACATGTGTGTGCATGCCCTAAATCCTAAGTGAAGAATGGAGAAGAAGGAATTGTGGTGTACCATCGCCCAAGGGGGTGATTTCTCACGTGAAGTGGCATTACTGGGGCCAGAGAGTGTTAAAGTGGTTAAGTCATTGAACTCCCATGTGGTTGACCATGATACCAGTCCCGGACCTGGTGGCTTGAAATGCATGCAGAGGACATGTGTGTGCATGCCCTAAATCCTAAGTGAAGAATGGAGAAGAAGGAATTGTGGTGTACCATCGCCCAAGGGGGTGATTTCTCACGTTCTGTCTCTTGGTCTCTTCAGAGAGTGCACATTCCCTAGAGCAAAAATATCTCAATTAATTAATTAATTAATTAATTAAAGAAGTGGCATTATTTCTGTTAGACATATGTCACCCTGCCTATACCTCACTCCTACCTGGAGCTAAAGATCATATGTACCTATGACTTAATCAAGACTCCACCTCTCCAATATTGATTCATTCACATTT
>NW_006160049.1:1692761-1719132 GCF_000334495.1 Tupaia belangeri chinensis
AGCAGGAGTGATTCTTTTTTCATTCACAGAGCAAATAATTTTTATCTTTTTCTTTTAGAGGTTTTTGCTATAGGGTGTGTGCATTCAGCAGAAATACAGAGAGAGACAGAGAGACAGAAAGCGAAAAATAACCTTCCCAGGGGGAATGACCATGCTGCAATCCCTTGCCCTCCATTCTCTTCTTGGGATCTTGGACACATGCACACGCACCTGGTGCGAGTTTAAGCCATCGGGGCGGGGACTCAAACTGCGGTCAACTACATGGGAGTCCAGCAAGGTAACCATTATACCATGTGCTGGTCCCATGTTCAAATAATTTTTCTTAAAATATAAATATTCTGTGAGATGAGCAGATTGTGTAATGGTTACATTGCTGGATTTCCACATGGTCAACCATGTTTCGAGTCCTGGACCCAGTGGCTTAAAATGTACTGCGCACATTTGCATGCATGCCCCAAATCCTGAGAGAAGAATGGAGAAGGGATTGTGGTGGCTATCTCCCCTGAGAGGGAGGTGATTTCTTGCTTTCTGTTTCTGTCTCTCTGGTAAGCACATATACCTTGCAGCAAAAATCTCTCTAAAATGTATGTATATATTCTCTATTATCTCCATCATAACAAAAACAAAGTATAGCTTCACATAACTTCCCCGCCTCTCTGATTTCCATCACAAAATAACTTAGATAGGCTGTTTATGTAATTATATTTTCCCTGTCATATCTCCCAGTCTCAACTCATTTCACTTTAACAAGGTTTTAGTCTAGTCCATTTCACAGACAATGCTATTTCACCAATGCCACTAATCACCAATGCACATGTGAACATAGTCCCCATTGCATGGGGCAGCCTTGGTTTATACTCACTGCATTAGCTCCTTATCAAAATCCTTTTCACATTCAAATTTTCTTATCTAGACAATAAGTTATATATGCTACTCATCAAAGACTTTCGATTGTTACATAAAGTTCACTTTGGACCATGTTCGCATTCTTCTGGTGCATCACTTAATGGTAATACCTATCAAGTTTTCCAGTTGCTCCATTATATTTCCAAAGATTTTTATTTTATTATTAGTATGTTAGTTTTTGCCATAGGACTTGTGCACTCATGAGAGAGAGAGAAAGAAATCACCCCTCAGGGGGAATGGCTACACCACAATCCCTTATTCTCCATTCTCCTCTCAGAATTTTGGGCATGCACACACACACACACCAGTGTGATTCTCAGGTCTCTGGGTCCGATGCTTGAATCCTGACCCTGGTCATGTGTGATCCAGTGCCTTACCTCCATTCCATCTTCTGTCCCATCAAAGTTCTTTTAATTAAGGACAAGTTGCAAATTCTGGCCAACAAGATGTGTTTCCATGCTTGGTAATAAAAGGTCCCTATATGACTCTCCAGTCTTTTCTTAAAAAGTGACATGTTTCAGAAACTGGATGTACAAGACGTTTAAGCATCTATCAACCCGGGTGTCCCTGCTGTGTGGTATACAGCACAGTTCCTTATTGACTCTAGTCAGACAGAAAGGATGAGCCAGAAATAAGCTTTCATGGGCCAGCTGGTGGTATGGTGGTTAAGGCAGCTGGATCCCACATTGCCAGCCTTATAGTTTGAGCTCTGAACCCAGTGGCTTAAAAATCATGCCGGGCACATGTGCATGCATGTCCAATAACCCAAGACAAAAATGAAGAAAGGGGGTTGTGGCATAGCCATCCCCTGGGGGGGGTGGCTATTTCTCTCTCTTCTCTCTCTCTCTATTTCTCTGTTCCTCTCCAGTGAGTGCATGTGCCCTATAACTAAAAGAAAAAAAAAAAAAAGGCTTTCATCATATTGAAAACTGATTAATATTAAAGTTGTTTGTTGCAACCCTAACCTAGTTTTATACATATATATCTATATATGTATACCCTATATAAACCTTAAACTGTCCACTTTTATCTTGACTTCGCTTTGCTTTATTTACCTTGCTTTAAAATTGACCTTAAATATATCACATTAAAGGATGTATTTTTTTTTATATCACACATCATTATTTTATTTGTTCCCTCATATAACTGTCTAACCTCTCACTAGATTCCAGGCTTTGTTAGAATTTGAGATGTATTTTCCAGTTTACCCCTGGATTACTAACCTAGAATATTGACTGCCCCAAATTGTTATGTCTTATTTACCACTGAATAAAAGAACACACTGTGGATGAAGGAAACAGAGATGTATAATTCAACAAGGTCTTTTGATATTTATACTTGTGTAGATATTTTGACATTTAATGAAATTTCTAGAAGATGTCTGGCACTTGTGACCTTTTCATTAATGGGCTAATTGTTTTTAGATGAGAAAATCTTTTCTCCATACATGCCACAATATGGACAATTTATTTTTTTTGTTTTTATTACATTTGTTTTAACTTCTGTTTTTAGAAATAGGAGTAATCCGTAGTTAAATGAAAGTATCTTGAACAAATATTTTCTGTGTCTAAATATCTGAAAAAATGTCTTTATATCCTACATTACATATTATTGACAACTTAACTAAATTTGATAAGCCTGAGTTACAATCCTGTTCTTTCAAATCATTAAAAAAAATTTGCTCTAATAGCATTGGTTATTTAGTATTACTACAAAAAAGAATGAATCTAATATCATTTTTATTCTACTAAAGTATCCTTATATTATTAATATCTTGCTTAACATACATTTTATGTGTGACTTTTGAAGGTCCAAAATAATTTTTGTCTAAATATGGATACTTTCATTAAGTTTGAGAGATGAAATGATGTAAATCTGCAGTGGTAGGAATAGGCTTTTCTTAAAAAAAGGAACATTTTTCCTATAAATCAGATCTTTTTGGTGTGATCTAATTTTTTTCAACTTAAAAACTATTCATATATTTAGACCTACTCTCTATTCTTCTGAACATTTTCAGCATTTTATATTTCTATTACACTAATTTGTATATATGGGATTTTTTTATTTTTTTAAAGTTTATATCCTATAGATAATAATTTTCCTAAATTTGTATATTTTAATCAGTTTTTACAATTTCCAATTTAAATATTTTATGTATATAAATTTTGATAATTAATGGCTCTGTTAATTTCAGAGTTGTAATATAGTCTTGCAGTTCTGAAAAGAAGAATAAGTTGTTCTGTTATCATTTTTCAGTCAAAAAATTTGCAGAAAGTCATGCTCTGGGTCTTCAGAAAATGTTAGTTCTCTCTTTTTCTGTTGCCAACTATTTTCATATATCACTTGATTACTTTTTACTCATCACTGCAAGAAAAGCATTTCACTTGAGTGGAATTAGCGTGTAGTTTTCAAAAATGGTTTTGTATGCACATCTAGGATTTTTGCATATTTTTCTGTCCATATCTTCCAGAGGTATATGCTAGCCAGGAAAATGGCAAAGGTGGGGGTGGGGATGGCAATGAAGAAACAAAACATCAGTAAAACACACACACACACATACACACACCCCACACTAGGTAGATTATAGCTGTAGTGTTCCATCTGTCTGGTGTGAAAAAAAAAAAAAATATATATATATATTGCTGTATTATGAATAGCATTTTTTTTCTATTTTTTATACTTGTTTTTATAGATATTCAGGATGCAGTACCCCTTCGCCATATCTAATTTTGGGGTTGATGAGGTAATTTACACAGAAAAATATTCCAAGGCTTCCTTAGAGTACTATTGTGATTTCCATACAAATGACTCAAATGAAAGTCCCTGCATATGTCCATCTAAAACTCTTAAAACTGTCCTTATTTTACAACTCTAATCTGTTAACTAAAACTATTAACAGCTCTTCTACCTCATTTCCAGACAGAAAGTCCTCTTAAAGACGAACGGTTTTCAGACCCGAGGGACTTTAGCTCTTTAGCACTCTTTTAAAGGTCTCACACATTTTCCAGCCAAAATATATTTGCTTGAGTCAATTAATTGTCTTCTATTTATATATTATGAATTTCTGGTATGAACAATGATTCACATATTATAGTACTTCTTTTGTCTAAGAATTATTTTATTTAGATTTTTATGGACTTCTTTTAATTTTACCAAAGAGGAAGAGAGAGAGAGAGACAGAAAGTAAGAAAGCAAGTTGCCAGGTCCAGGACTCAAACCGTGGTCTGCCATGTGGGAGTCCAGCACCCTTAACCTCCATGCCACCTGCTGGTCCCACTAAAGTACTTCTTTAAAAAGCTGATTTCTTTTTTTAAATGAAAGTATGGTCAGTGGCTTAACATTGCTTTTCCTGAATATCTTGCCTAATTTAAGAGATTGCCTCATTGTTATACCCTTTTCAACAAAGAATGTGGGTAAGGTTATAATATTTTTTTTCTTTGTATGCATATTTGTCATTCTTTTTTTCCTATCTTCACCAATGTAAATTTCAGAAGGTTAGACTCTTCTCCCTGACAGAGTTAAATTTAGAGAAGTATTGGAGTCTAAGAATATGTGCCTAGTCAGGCAAAATTGAGAAACATACAAGAAATGGAAATGGGAGTAAAACCAATGAGAAATCTAGACTTCAGTGGGGTTTGGGTGATTTATGATTTGCAGTATTCTATAATTGCAAAATGTAACTAAATTTTGCAACTCATTTTTACAATTGTAAAATTTGCTCTCATTAACAACAGTTGGAAAATAAAATATCAAAAGTAAATGAGTGACATTAAACCTTATGTCACACAGGACTTGGGATATTTTCCTCACCCAGTCTCAGATTTTATGATGTCTTTGAATGCATAAGAGTTACCATTTATAAATGAATATTGATGACTATCATTAAGTCTAAATAAGCTTTTGAAAGTTTAAATCACAAAAGATTTATGACCTTCAGCAAACATTGGTGACATGGCATGGGTATGTCATCATATGTAGAGGCCATGACAACATTATACAGCCTCATAGACTTTAGCCAAGCACAGATACAGCCTTGGAATGTGCATACTTCAAATTGCTCACTGCAGAATCATGTATAGGGTGGGGCAGAAGCAACTGATGTGAAGGACTAAAAATGTCATTATGATGAAGAATGTCCCATTTATATGTTAAAGAAAAAGATTAAATATTTGCTAGTTTAACTTGATTTTTAGCATTTTAGTCTACATTTTTTTAAGAATTATTTATTTATTTAGGGAACCAGTAGTTAGCGTAATGGCTATGTCACTGGACTCCCACGTAGTCGACCGTGGTTCGCGTCCCAGACCCGGTGGCTTAAAACACACGCCGGACACATGTGCGTGCATACCCAAGATCCGGAGAGGAGAATGGAGGAGAAGGGATTGCGGCGTGACCATCCCCCCTGGGGGGTGATTTCTCACTTTCTGTCTCTATGTCTCTCTCTCTCTGTCTGGCGAGCGCACGTGCCCTATAGCAAAAAACCTCTCCAAAAAAAAAAAAGAATTATTTAATTCCACTTATTGTTGTTATTATTATTATTGTTATTATTTTAATTTGACCAGAGAGAGAGAGAAAGGGAAAGCGAGAAAGCAAGCTTCCAGGACTGGGACTCAAATCATTGTCAGCCATGTTGGAATCCAGCACCTTTAGTCACCATGCCACTGGCTGGCCCATGTGATCTGCTATTTTAAACTACCATTAAGTTCCAAATATAAAAACCATAAAGAAAATGGGCTAGATATTTGAATAGGTAATTCACAGAAGAAACTTAGTTTTCTTCCTTTCTTAATTATTTGCAGCTTTAATTTTATATATTCTTTTTGTTATTATAAATATAGCAAGTCAAGTCACTTCTCACATGCTGTAGCTGGATTTCTCATTTATTCAATTATTTGTTTAATGAAATCTATTTTAATAGTAATATAATGAAATGTATTATTCATGGGACATATGCATTTATGTCCTATTTAAAAAATACTTACCAAAGACAATGAAGTTATCATATATGTAATATATAATCATGTACTTTATAATTTATGTGATTTGCAATGTCATACATATAATTTATAATTTTATTCAATCATTTAGATATATAATCTGTCAAAGATTAATTATAAGGCAAAATAAAAGATGTTTTTATGTGGATATTCAATTGATAAAAAAACTATGTTAATAAAAATTGTCCTTACTATTAATGTTACTCTTTAGCATTTTTTTTTAATGAGAAATTTTTGCTATAGGGTGCATGCATTTGTCAGTGACACATAGAGAGACAGAAAGTGAAAAATCACCCCCAGGGGTTATGGCCATGGTCTTCCATTCTCCTCTCAGGTTTTGGGCACTAATACACATACTCACACGTAGCCAAGTTTCAAGTCATGGGATCCAGGACTTGAACTGCGGTAGGCCATGTGGGAATGTAGAGACGTAACCATTATGGCATCTGATGGTCCCTCCTTTGTTTTTTTAAGTGAATGTCCTTATTACTTTAGTATTTGTTTAGTGAGTACCCTAGATACTGCAACATATATCCTTAAAGTCTAGTATATATTTGATCTTTCATTCAAGACCTTTGGTCATTTTAATTCTATTCACTCCCTGCCATACATTGTATTTGTTTCATTTAGTTTAATTTTAAATAAGACAAGTAGGTAAGCAACGCACAAAGCATAACACTTGTTTAATACAGTCAGGCCACTTAACAATGGGGATATATCCCAAGAATTGCATCATTAGGTCTTTTTGTCATTGTTTGAAATCATAGGGAGTACTTACACAAATTTAGATGGTTTGACCACTGAACACCTAGGCTATACCAAATGGCGAGCACATGCATCCTACAGCAAAATCTTCCCCCCCCCAAAAAAAAAGAGAGAGAAGAATGAACTAGAATGCTCTGACAGAAATAATGTCTCACACCATAAAGGTTAAACATCCAAATCCAGCAATCGATAATGTAAAATTCATATTTCAGCATTGTACTCAGAATTGTAGATATGCAAAGAAGCAATATGATGTTTCATGAACAGAGGAAAAACGTCAATATATTCAATATCCCTTTCAGAAATGCTTGGGACTAGAAATGTTTCAGGTTTCAGAATGTTTAAAATTTTGGGATTTAGGGACCAGCAGTTAGCGTAATGGCTATGTCACTGGACTCCCACGTAGTCGACTGTGGTTCGTGTCCCGGACCCGGTGGCTTAAAAACTCACGCCGGGCGCGTGTGCGTGCATGCCCAAGATCCCGAGAGGAGAATGGAGGAGAAGGGATTGCGGCGTGACCATCCCCCCTGGGGGGTGATTTCTCGCTTTCTGTCTCTATGTCTCTCTCTGTCTGTCTGGCGAGCGCACACGCCCTACAGTGAAAATCTCTCCAAAAAAAAAAAAAAAAATTTTGGGATACAGATAATGAGCTATTTAAGGGAAAAGAGACAATACTTGTGGGGAGCCGCCCACATCAAAATGGCTGCCATGACCTTCACTGCTTAAAATGGCCGGTGCGACCTTGACACATACACCAGGAACGCAGACCTCCTGGTTCAGACAGAACTGACAGGTCCTCAATTAGGTCCGCTGTAAACCCCGCCTACCTCCCTCTGCCTTGTGTATATAAGAAAGTGCTCTAGCCCTCAATAAATGAGCGAAACCTTCATACCATCAAGAGCTGTGACACTGTGTGAGCTGTGATACTTCTTTCGCTCCCGTGCTGAGATGCTGCGCCGGTTCCAGACCTCCGCCCCCTCGCTTGAGTTCCCTGCCCGATACGTTCCCGCAGGCTGGGACAAATACTAAACAGGAAAGTCACTTACGGTTCATATATGCCTGAAAGTTGCTGTATACATTTTCCTCTTACAGTATTTTGACTGTGACTGATCATGTGAGGGTTGATGTCAAGTTTTCCATTTATGAAATCAGCAGAAACGTAATAATAGTTAAAGCAAAATATGAAGATAATGAGGTAAGAAATAAATGCTTTTAGAAAATAAAACTTCTAGGGAACAGCTGATGGCTTAATGTCACTGGACTCCCACGTAGTCGACCACAGTTCTGGACCTGGTGGTTTAAAACTCATGTGGGGCATTTGTGTGTGCATGTCCAAGATCCTGAGGGGAGAATGGAGAAGGGATTGGAGCATGGATGGCCATCCCACTTGGGTATGGAGGTGATTTCTTACTTTCTTCTCTCTGTCTCTGTCTCTCTGGCAAGTGCATACACACTATAGCAAAAAATCTCTCTCTAGAAATAATGATTTTTTTCTCTTTTTATTTTATTTTATTTTATTTTTTAATTTAATTTATTTATTTACATTCATTCAATATACATCATTACAGCATACAAAGTGAGATTTTCCATCCAGAATACACTATATATTGATCGGCTTAATCAAGCACATCAACATACGTGTTACCGTCAACAAATAATTTTCCATTTCTTGTTTCCTGTATATTTTTCTTTTTTCCCCATCCTTGATTCCCCATCTCTCAACCTCTGCCATCTCCCACCCTTCTCCCATACTATCACTGGTATCCATGGTTGTTTTCTATGTCTTTTCCCCCCACATTTTATTCACTAAAAATCTTAATTAATCTAAATATTTTCAATAGCAAGCCTAGCTGATATATACATATCCAGGAACACAAGTCTGACTGTAGGCATAAACATCAGTGAGTAGAATGAACATACTATAAAGTAGTACCTAGTGGGGGCTATATAGCTTACTGCACTCATCAAATAGGTATTTTTAATCCAATTTTTAATTTCAAGGAAAACAGTTTTCATGTTTTTTTTTTTCCCTGAAACATTTTTTTTTTCTTTTTGGAGAGGTTTTTGCTATAGGGCACATGTGCTCGCCAGACAGAAAGAGAAATTTACCATTCAGAATATATTGCATAGTGGCTTAATCATGCACGTTATCATCAATAATTTTCCATTTCTAGTTTCATATATATTTCAACATATGTATATATATTCAAATATATATATACACACACATATATTTCATATATTTTACATATATATATACATAATACATATATATTACCTCTATTTAATATATATGTATGTACACACACACACACACACTCCCTTTTCCACCCTCTTTTCATCTATCTCTGGTGTCTACAGGTTTTTTCCATTCCTTTTCCTCCCACATTTTATTGACCACACAATTTCTTAAATAATCTAACTACTTTTAATAGCAAGTCATTTCAAGAAAAGCAGTTTTAACTTTAATAAATAAAAGAAATGCAAAGGAACTTTGCTTAAAACTTAAAGCCAGAAAACAGGTTAGGATTCTGTTCAAATAGTGGGTACACTGGGGACTGGCAAGTGGCGTGGTGAAGGTGCTGGACACACCCACATGGTCAACCATGATTTGAGTCCTGGACCTGGTGGCTTGCTTTCTCACTTTTTTCTCTCTCTCTCTTTCTCTGTCTGTCTCTGTGCGAGTGTGTGTGTGTATGTGTGTGTGTGTGTTTCTGGTCAAATTAAAATAAATGAATGAATGAATGAATGAAACTGAAAAAAAATTAAAAATATTAAACTGAATGTTAAAAAAAATAGTGGGTACATGAACCTATCGACAGTTCAAGAAAGGTGGGGACTGGCAAGTGGCGTGGTGAAGGTGCTGGACACACCCACATGGTCAACCATGATTTGAGTCCTGGACCTGGTGGTTTGCTTTCTCACTTTTTTCTCTCTCTCTTTCTGGTCAAATAAAAAAATAATAATGATGGGACCAGCAGATGGCGGAATGGTTACATTGCTGGACTCCCATGTAGTTGACTGTGGTTCGAGTCCTGGACCTGGTGGCTTAATATTCAGACTGGGCACATGTGTGAGCAT
Organism: Tupaia belangeri chinensis; assembly: GCF_000334495.1. Lineage (NCBI taxonomy): Eukaryota > Metazoa > Chordata > Mammalia > Scandentia > Tupaiidae > Tupaia > Tupaia belangeri. The sequence goes on from NW_006160049.1 coordinate 1,702,511, forward strand.
ACCCAGTTCTGAGAGAACGAAGAGAAGGGATTGTGGCATGGCCATCTCTCCAGGGGTGATGTCTTGCTTTCTGTCTCTCTTTCTCTCTCTGTCAAAATCAGCAATATTTTATTCAAATGTCATAAAATGCTATTTCACCAGTTCAGTCTCATATATTTAATCTATCTTCTGTTGTGGTTTGATCTTCCTGATTGAATTTTGTGATACAATATTCAACTCCAGACTTGTCCCTATAAGTAAGTTGGCCATTTTCTTAGTTTTTGAACTCTTATTTCTGTGTGTCTGTATTTAATTTTCCTGATATAGCACTCCCTTGAGAACTTCTTGGAGATCTGGTCTGGTGCTGGTAAATTCTTTCAGATTTTGTTTATCTGAGAATGTTCTTATCTTTTCTTCCCACATGAAGGATAATCTTGTTGAGTAAAGTATTCTTGGTTGAAATTGCTTTTCCCTTAACACTCTGAATATATTTCCCCATTCTTTCCTCTCTCGTATTGTTTCCAGTGGGAGGTCTATTATCCTGATGAGATATCCTTTGTAGCTAACTTGGTATTTTTTTTTCTTGCCAATAGTGTCTTGTCTTTGTGGTTTTGGTCAATCTGGCTATAATATGTCTTGGAGAAGATCTTCTTGGGTTGATTCTATTTGGAGTCCTTTGCATTTCTTGGGACTGGATCTTTGAGTGCCACTCTAGGCTTGGGAAGTTTTCTTGCGAGTGCCACTCTAGGCTTGGAAAGTTTTCTTGCGGGATTTCATGGAGTAGATTGTCAATGCCTTTATGAGTCTCTTCGCCTTCTGGACGTTTGATGGTATCTAGTATTTCTCATATATTATTCGCATTTTTGGGGGCAATTTTCTCTGACTTTGTGGTGGATTTTTCTAGGCCAACAACTTTCTCTTCTATGTTTGAGATTCTATTTTCTGTATGATCTAATCTGCTTTTAATACTTTCAAGGGGGATTTTGACTTCCTGTATTATACCCTTCGTCTCTAACAGATCCATTTGATTATTTTTAAAAGTGTGAATTCCTCTTTAATATCTTGCAAGAAATTCCCCACCTCCTGGAACTCATCAGCTCCTTTCTCCTGCCTCTTCTGCAGTTCATTGTCTCTCTTCTCTTTCATCTCTGTTAGCTTCATTAAAAATTATCTATTAGAGCTAAAAATACACATACACTGTGACCAACAATTCCATGCCCAGATTTTTGTCCAACAAAATGATGGGCAAAAATTCTAAAAAAAGGAAAAAATAACATCTATATTAAAAGATTAATGGTAACAGTATTAATACTAGTCGAACTAGAAAGTACTAAATGCACCTTAGTAAAGTGAATGAACAGATTAGGATACAAGTTCATTGCAAGTGCACTATATAGGAGTACCATATTTTATCTTTTATATCATATTTTTATTGTAACTTTTCTGTGTATATGTATAGTTAGATAAACAAATAGCTACTACTGTGTTATGACTTTTTTATAGTACTCAATACAGTAGCACACTGAGTATGTTCGTAGCCTATGAGCAATAGATTATATATTATAAGCTACCTGTGTAACAGGCTATCTTATCTAGGTTTGAGAATCTAAACTACGTGATTGCATTCACAATAATAAATTTGCAAAAAGACACATTTCTCCAAATGTATCCTTGGCATTAAGGAAATATAACTGTATATATATTCACATAGTATAATATATGTTGCTTTTGTGTATTGTTACAAAAAAAGTACAAATTCCATATGATAAAAATAAACAATAGGAATATAGCAAAAGAAAACCTAATTAAGATCTAACAGCAGAAATTTTGCTACTGAATGCATTTAAATAAAAACTTTATCACTCATAAATCATAAAACTTAGCAACACTCATATGACTCTCCTCATTATACCTTTGTTTTTCCTTAGTGTTAAATCCATCATCTGCTTTTAAGATATGCTCAGTTAGAGTCTTAAGAAGTCCTGTCTAAATCAAGGATTTTAGAATTTTTTTGAAGGAGCTAATTTAGTGAAACGACATAATCTACATCTTGATATCAATGTAGCATAGCTACTAAAATTATTTAAATTTAAGTCAATATCTATAAGCTAATAGTTATAAGAAAATGTATAACTTATTTATGAAAAAGGTTAACATTAAAAATTCGCTAATTTTAATCAAATGTAACAAAAAATATAAACTGATTTTACAGATAAAGTGGCCAGTTATTAAAATGTTAGTTATCAGGGCTGGCATGTAGCATGGTGGTTAAGGATGCTGAACTCCCATATGGCTGACCATGGTTCAAGACCTGGACTTGGCAATACTCTCTCTCTCTGATCTTCTCTGGTCAAATTTAAATAAATAAATGTTAAATAAAATAATTATTTTTAAAAATGTTAATTACCAATCCAATTGTTGATAATTCTCAGGAATGTTAGGAAAGGTGGGCATGCTCAAACGTGTACATTGACACTCAAAACTTTACTAGAGCCTTTACTTCCTGTAATGGTTTTCTTATTGTAATTAAAAATTACTCGAGCAAAACTTAAAGTATTATTCCCAATAGAAATGAAATTAACTGAAACTATTTTACTATGGTAGTAAATTGTGCATGAAGTGCCATTGTTTTAATTAGTGAATGAACAAAAGAGCTAAATTGGCTTCAAAGAAAAGATCAAGTAGAACTCTTGAAATGATAATGCATTTTTTTCTTTTTCTGTAGACAAAAATATATCTCATAGTGAAAAAAATCAGTTACTACTTGCTTCATAGGGCAGCAACATGTTTTATTAAGATAATAATTTGCATAACTTCTAGGGTTTTAATTAACTTGCATGAAAAATTAAGCAATTTTTAACTAAAGTTCATTAACTTAAATACAGATTCTCTTTGTGAGATGTGTCAGGGAAATTTTTGAAAAAATTAATCACATCCACTGGATTTATTATGGCATGAAATAAAAAAGACATCATATTGTATGGGTATGTTTTATAAAAACAAGCCTACATCACTACTTTAAAAAGTTATTGTTACTAATAATTTTTTGTCATTTAATTTAAAAAGAAAAATGTCATACTCTAATATCTTTGATTTCAAGACTAACTTACCTCTAAATAATTATAACATTTTCTAATTTAATTAACATGCATGACATTCCATATATATTAAAAGATAAATTATTAGATTTGTAGTTATTAAAAAATACTATTGACTTTTGAGTTCAGGAATCTTTCTGTTAGTCACTAGAATATAACCTCTTTGATTTGGCTCAATAGTCAATGGATACATAATTTCAGAAAAAAAGAATTGTAAGTGGGTTTGTAGAATACAAAACATAAAGACTAAAATATTGTGTACATTACAAAATCCTTTAGATCAAAGAAATGATTGCTGCGGTGTTTCAGGCAGTCCAGAAACTATCAATGTAATCATGCAGTGATGCGGTGGATTTTGCTATAATTAAGAAAAGTAAAAAAATTAAAGTAAGAAGCAAGATCTTTAAAAACAGAATAAGAATAATATAGAGAAGGGAAGGAGAATTATTATGCTACAGAAACTTGTGATACAATAAAAAAGAAAAAAGCAACACCTAGGTTACAGATTAAATGTTTGTGTCCACCCAAAATCATATACTAAAGCATTATCTATCACCTATGTGATTGTATCCAGAAATGGTGCCTCAAAGAAAGTATTTAAAATTTAGTGAATTTATAAGAAAATACATCAGATTCCTGAATAATATAATTATTCTATTTTTAGATTTTTGAGGAATTCAATGCCTGTACCTATTAATGGCAAAAACTGGAGAACTTGAAAGCATAGAAATAGAGACAGTAGTTCAGTTACTGTCATGGTGATTAAAGCATTGGATCACACAGGATTGAGTATATGGTTCAAGTCCTGGACCTGGTGGCTTGAAAAACATGCTTGAGAAACAAACACTTCTACTTGTTTCTCCAAAATAGAAAAAATGGAGAGGAGGATTGTATTGTGACTACTCCTTGGGGGGGGGGATGCTTTTTCACTGTCTCTCTTTCTCTCTCTCTTCCCCCTCGGGGGGGTACATGCACCATCTGCCAAATGAAGAAAAATGGTAATGACAAATACAAGGAGCTGTCACAGAGAAGGTGGGGGCAGGGGATTTCTTAGGGGAAAATAATATTGTCAGAGAGTGCATGTATTCACCCAAGGGAGACAGAGAGAGAGGGAAATAGAGAAAACACCTTTAATGGGACATAATCACTCTGTTTTAACTATGTCTTGTCAAAATTCTGGGCATGCACAAATACAGTCATAGAATATTTTGCCAGTCACCAACACCATGATCTGAACTGTGGTTGGCCCTATGGAATTCAGCTTCTTAATTACTAGACAACAAGATGGTCTAGAAAAATTTTTATAAATATAATAATGGGTAGAAATAAGAGGAATTGGGATGATGTATCATAGCAGCATAAAAACATATAACATTTAATACATTTAAAAATACTTACTTATTTTGTATTTTTTATAAAGTAAAATTTATAGGTTTTTTTAAAAAACAGAGATTTTACATTCCTTGTTAAATGTTTCTTCACTTTTTCCCTCCCACTCTTATTGTTCCATACACTCTAAGACCCACTCCCCTCTGCATAGTCTCTGGTATCTCTTTGTGTCTTCTCCACTGTCATAACTTTGGATCTTTCAATTTCTGATATAGAGTGCAAGTGTTTGGGAAACAAGAATTAGAGTGAATATACAACTTTCAGAATGGGAGAAAATATTTGACATAGTCCTCAAACAAGGACTTGATAACCAGAATAGATAGAAAACACAAGTAACTCGCCCATAAAACATGAATGATCCACTTAAGAAATGGACAAACTCCCCATGGAAGACTTACAAAAGACCAAATGGCATAGAAAAATATGTTCAAAGTACCTTGTCATAGGGAAATAGAAGTCAAAAACACAATGAGATACCACTTAACCCCAGTTAGAATGACTGAAATTCAATACTTTTTTTTTTTTTTTTTGGAGAGGTTTTTTTCGCTATAGGGTGCGTGCGCTCGCCAGACAGACAGAGAGAGACAGAGAGACAGAAGGCGAGAAATCACCCTCCAGAGGGGATGGTCATGCCGCAATCCCTTCTCCTCCATTCTCCTCTCGGGATCTTGGACATGCACGCACATGCGCCTGGCGTGAGTTCTAAGCCACAGGGTCCGGAACACGAACCGCGGTCGACTACGTGGGAGTCCAGTGACATAGCCATTACACTAACTGCTGGCTCCCAAATTCAATACATATTAAAAAAAAAAATTAATACATTTAAAAATACTTACTTATTTTGTATTTTTTATAAAGTAAAATTTATAGGTTTTTTTAAAAAACAGAGATTTTACATTCCTTGTTAAATGTTTCTTCACTTTTTCCCTCCCACTCTTATTGTTCCATACACTCTAAGACCCACTCCCCTCTGCATAGTCTCTGGTATCTCTTTGTGTCTTCTCCACTGTCATAACTTTGGATCTTTCAATTTCTGATATAGAGTGCAAGTGTTTGGGAAACAAGAATTAGAGTGAATATACAACTTTCAGAATGGGAGAAAATATTTGACATAGTCCTCAAACAAGGACTTGATAACCAGAATAGATAGAAAACACAAGTAACTCGCCCATAAAACATGAATGATCCACTTAAGAAATGGACAAACTCCCCATGGAAGACTTACAAAAGACCAAATGGCATAGAAAAATATGTTCAAAGTACCTTGTCATAGGGAAATAGAAGTCAAAAACACAATGAGATACCACTTAACCCCAGTTAGAATGACTGAAATTCAATACTTTTTTTTTTTTTTTTGGAGAGGTTTTTTTCGCTATAGGGTGCGTGCGCTCGCCAGACAGACAGAGAGAGACAGAGAGACAGAAGGCGAGAAATCACCCTCCAGAGGGGATGGTCATGCCGCAATCCCTTCTCCTCCATTCTCCTCTCGGGATCTTGGACATGCACGCACATGCGCCTGGCGTGAGTTCTAAGCCACAGGGTCCGGAACACGAACCGCGGTCGACTACGTGGGAGTCCAGTGACATAGCCATTACACTAACTGCTGGCTCCCAAATTCAATACATATTAAAAAAAAAAAAGTAGACAATTAACAAATGTGCAAAAGATAAGGTAATGTTCAATGCTGAAGAAGATAGATATGTGTATGCCCTTTGTTTGATTATTGTACTCTATAAGTATACCTAAAAAAACACACTTCAACCCACAAAGATTTGTACAGTATATAAAGCAGAAACCATAATTAAAAATAATAACAATAAAACACCAATAAGAAAAAGAAAAGACACTAGAGTGATCTCCCCAACAGGTAGTAAGAAAACTCAAGTGAGACCAGTAGTTAGTGTAATGGTTATGTCACTGGATTTTCATGTAGTCAACCGCGGTTCAAGTCCCAGACCCGGCGACTTAAACTCACACCAGGCATGTGTACATGTGTGCCCAAGATCCCAAGAGGAGAATGGAGGAGAAGGGATTGCAGCATGGCCATACTCCTAGGGGTGATTTCTCACTTTCTATCTCTCTGTCTCTCTCTGTCTTTCTGGCGAGTGCACTCACCCTATAGTGAAAATTTCTTCAAAAAAAAAGAAAACTCAAGTGATGATATTGCAAGAAAGGAGCCATCTGCAAGATTACAAGAGCTCCCTCACCAGAATCTTCATCATAGACATGGTCATCAGAACTGTGAGAAAATGCTTTTCTATTGTTTAAGCTACCTCACAAGTCTACGGTATTTTATGATGGCTGCCTGAGCAAATAAAACTAAGAACTTCAGTTTGAGGAGTATTTGTACATTTGGTTAATTATCTTCAAGAACTAAAAATAAAATTAAAAAGTTTAAACTAAAAGAATTTTGAAATAGTTCAGAATTTTGTAAATATTTAAAAATCTTTTTTTTCTTTTTTTTTTTTTGAGAGAGATATTTTGCTATAGGGTGCCTGCGCTCACTGGCGAGACAGAAATCAAGAAATCACCCCCTAAAGGGATGGCCATGCTACTATCTTTCTCCTCCATTCTCCTCTTGGGACTTGAGCATGCAAGCACATGTGTTCAGCCTGAGTTTTAAGCCACAGGGTCTGGAACTCGAATCGCAGTTGGCTATGTGAGAATCGAGCAATGTAACAATTCCACCATCTGCTGGTCCAAGATTTTTTTTTTTAAGAGAGATTTTTTTTGTTTGTTTGTTTGTTTGTTTGCTATGGGGTGCATGTGCTCACTGGAGATACAGAGGGCCAGAAAGGGAGATATCACCCCCAGGGTGGATGGCCACCCTGCAATACCTTCTCCATTCTTCTCTCAGGATTGGTGGTATGCACATACACATGGCATGAGTTTTAGGCTGCCAGGTCTGATACTTGAATCACAGCAGACTATATAGGAGTCCAGCAATGTAAACATTATGCCATCTACTGGTCCCAGAATCTTCTTTTCTTAAACAAGAAATCTTTTTATTTTATAATTTATTTACTTTTAATTGCTGTATATATTTTTATGAAATATAATATGGTTTGACAAAACATGCATGCAGTGTATAATAATCAAATAGAGAATATCAATATATATGCATCTATATATTTATATATATGCATCATTTTCCACACAAGGACTTTCATTTTTGTGTCTCTTAATTCCTTTTTTCCTGAGCCCCTCACAATCACTCCTCCCACCATCTGGCTTGCTTCCATATAGTCTAGTACATATACTTGTCTTCAAATTTTTATTTCTGCCATGAATGCAGATATTTGGTATGTATTGCTTTTGTCTTACAGACTTACAGTAGTTGTCTTTCATAGTCTGGCTTATTTCACTTATAATTAATCCTTCTATATTCATCTACTTTATGTCATTTGTCAGAGTCTTGCTGTTCTTTATGGGTAAGTAGTATTCCATAAAAAGTATATGCCAATTTTTTTAAATTCACTCATCAGTTTTTCAGCACTTTCACCAATTTAAGAACTAGGGGTACCTTTTCATTTCTTGTATTGTATTCAATTACTTTTTGTTCATGATAAAATATATGCATTATTATTATGACCCCAAAGAAAAATAATTTGACAGGGATAAACCCACGTCCAGAGATATAAAGACAAAGTAGAATGATAACAAAATCTATGTGAGAAATAATAAAGGCCTGGCACCATGAAATTCTCATTGTAATTAAGAGCAAGGACAAAGTCTTGAAACATATTTTGCTAGAATCCACTTAATAGGCTTTATACCTGAAGGTACTTTAAAGAGAGAGTAAATCAAAGTTTTGTGTTTAACTAGGAAAATTCTGGCTCCTAGGAAAGAATATATATGTAAATATATTTAATTACATTTTAAATGTTGTTTTTTGTTTTTTTTTTTACTATTTTATGTGTTGGTGAGGAACAGTATGGTTTTTAAGACATGAATGCAGTGTGCAATAATCAAATAAAAGATATAAGCATATTCACCATCTTCAAACATTTGATACCAGACTATGTTGTGCACATCCAAAAAATGCTGTATTTTTGAAGTATATGTTAACTTATAATCAACATTCATTACTCTACTGTGTTATAAACAGTTGTCAAACCTATTCAACCTGTTTATTATACTCAAACTTTTACATATTTTAGCTAATTTATGCTCATGTCACCCCTTTCATTAATCTAAATTTACCATTACTCTCTATATTTATATGTTATTGGGACCATTAGGTTCTGCCAATAGGTGAGAACAATCAGTATTTATTAAGTGGGGAAGTGTAGTATTTGTCTTTCAAAACCTGACTTATTTCACTTAGTATTATAACTTTTAAGTTCATCCACTAAAAACAAAAAATGCCAAACGGTTGTGTGCTCACCAGAAAGATAGAAAGATAGTGAGAAAAGGAGGCAGAAAGCACCTCTCAGTGGAACACGGTTACAGCATAATCCCTCGTCCTACATTTCTCCAACCTGTCAGGATTTTGGACATACATATACACATACCTGAATGTTTTTTCAAACTTTCAGTTATAAAACTAGAGATCTAGACCAGCAGGTGTAATGGTTATGTCACTGGAGCTCACCTTGTTGAGACACTGGAACGGCAGCTTAAAACTCAAGCCAGGTGCAAGTGCTCATGTGCTTAAGATCCCAAGATGAGAATGGAGGAGAAAAGATTGTGGCGTGGCCATCGCTCTGGGGGATGACTTCTTGCAATCTATTTTTCTGTCTCTCTCTGTCTCTCCAATGAGCACATGTGCCCTATAGCAAAAATCTCTCTAAAAAAAAAATGACTGGAGATCAACGTACAGCATGGTGATTATATAAAATAGTAATATTGATATCTTATATATTTGAAATATGAAATGAAGAGTAGATTTTTCCCTGCACAGATGTACTTCTGAATTCAATGTGGGCTACTACAAAGACAAACAGAAAGCAAGGTGTTTTGCTTGGTTGTTTTTTTGTTTTTATACCCCCCTCTTTTCCTAGTGCAAACTGTAAAAGGATAACATTAAATTGGTCAAGGTCTATCAGTGGATGCAGAAGAGTAGTATCTAATGGCTTTACTACCCTTACTTGGCACCAGTTAAGGCTCAGTGTAACCCATATGCTCTTGCACCAGCAGGCTTGCCCAGATGACAGTGAGCATGGGAGTCACATTCCATTGTTCTGTGGTGACATTTGGATTCTTTGGCTCAGCAGAGTCCTTTGTAAATAGCTTTTCCTTGCTCTTCCTGTGTGATCATATCTTTTTAGGCCAATGCATATTCTGAAACTACAGGATGACAGACTAGAAAGGACTCTGTCTGTGCTTACAGAGTCCCAGTTTACAATTAGGGAAGCTTCTACAGGTTCTGAGGGACACGTGGTGTTGATATTCACCTACAACTTGATCCAGGATTCCCAGATCCAGCCTTCACCCTCACCGTCAGCTCTCTGTCTCATTAAAGTTTTGTGTTGTGGGCCAAAAAAAAAAAGTGTTTTCTCAATGCATCTAAAAAATGGTCACTGTGTGAGATGATGTTTGTGCTAATTAGCTTAGCTGTGGAAATTACTTTACAATGTATACATTATATCAAACTATCTTGTTTTATTTTTTACTTATTTATTTATTTTTTTAAATATGGAATGCTCCACGAATTTGCATGTCATCCTTGTGCAGGGGCCATGCTAATCTTCTCTGTATCGTTCCAATTTTAGTATATGTGCTGCTGAAGTGAGCACAAAATTATCTTGTTTTAAGTCTTAAATATGTATAATTGTATTTGTCCATTATACCTCAATAAAGTTGACAAAATTAAACCCATTAAAAAATTAAACCCATAATTTTGAAAACTTAGATGAACAGAATTAACTCTGAAATAAAGAAATTGCCAAAGGCACACTCAAGAAAAAAGTAGGTGAATTGACTAGTTCTAGATCAAATTAATAAAATAAAGATTGCAGTTAAATATTCCTGACTAAAGAAAGTAAAGGTCCAGATGGCTTTCCTGGGAATTATTCCAAATGTTTAAGGGAAAAATAATACCAAATTCAAAAAAGGTTTCCAGAAAGAAGAAAAAAAGAGAAGGGGGAACTGAGATCAGAATTATACTGACACCAATACCAACGGCATTACAAGAATAATTAATCAATATGTCTCCCAAACAAAGATACCTTATTCACAAAACTGTAAACATTACTAAGTTGGAATCAACAATGTGCACACAAGATACTACATAACAGCCAATTAAGGTTGTCCCAGAAACATAAGGGTTATTTGCCATTAGAAAAAATAATCTAAGAAATTTAGAATCAGAACAGGCTAAAAAATAAAAGCGATACACTCATATGGATAAAAGAAGAAAAAGTATTTTGCAAAAGTCAATTCCCTTATATGATAAACAGCTTCAACAAGCTAGTAATAATAGGGAACATGTATAACCCTATAAAGAATCAACAAAAATCCAACTGCTAGGATGGCCCCATGACTCAGTAGTTAGGACTCTGGATCCCACAGTCAAGTGCAGTTTCAGTCTCAGTCACAAAGGCTTACGAGACAGGGTAAATGTATGTGTATGTATTCCTGGGGTTTTGACAAGATGGAGAGAGAGAAGAGGTATTATTGTACCATGATCACTTCCCACTGAGGATTCTCTCTCTCTCTCTCTCTCTCTGTTTCTCTGTCTGGCTAGTGCCCATAACTTATGAAACTAAAAAAGAAAAAGTTAAAAATCCAGCTGCTGACATCATACATGATGGTGATAAACAATAATTTTATCATAATCTCAGAGACAGACAAGTGTGCCCATCCCTAACACTCATAATGAACACCATACTGAAAGCCCTAGCTAGTGACATAAGGAACTATTTTTTAAAAATCACAAAAATTAAAAGAAAAGAAATGAAACTGTCTTTATCTTCAGATCAGAGTGTTTATAAAGGAAATGTTAAGAACTATTAAAAAATGTTTTAAAAGTTATTTTTTTTAGAGGTTTTTGCTATAGGGCGCGTGCACTCGCCAGACAGAGAGAAACAGAGAGACAGAAAGCAAGAAATCACCCCCCAGGGGGGATGGCCACGCCACAATCCCTTCTCTTCCATTCTCCTCTCGGGATCTTGGGCACGCACACACACGCGCCTGGCGTGAGTTTTAAGCCACCAGGTCCAGGATATGAACCACGGTCGACTACATGGGAGTCCAGCGACATAGCCATTACACTAACTGCTGGTCCCTAGAAGTTCTTGAATTTGGGACTAGTAGATGGTATAATGGTTACATTGCTAGACTCCCACATAGTTGACTGTAGTTCTAGTCCCAGACCCAGAGGCTTAAAACTCATGCCTGCTGTGTATGTGTGTGTGTGTACATGCCCAAAATCCTGAGAGGAGAATGGAAGAGAAGGGATTGTATTGTGGCCATTCCCACTGTTGAGTGATTTTTTCCCTTCCTGTCTATCTGTCTCTCCGTGTGTCTCCAGCAAGCACATGCACTCAATAGAAAAAAATCTCTTTCTCTCAAAAAAAAAAAAAAAGAAAGAAAAAAGCTATTGAACTTATAAGTGGATGTAACAAAGCAAAACTAAAAACAAAATTTTAAAAATCAATCATATTCTATAAACTATAAGTAAGATTTTTGAAAGTAAAATGGAAAAAGTATTACAATAGCATCAACAATATATGAATATATAGTTACAAATTTTATAAAACATAAGCAAAATCTATATATTGAAATTACAAATCAGAGACCAGTAGTTGGTGTAATGGCTATGTCGATAGACTTCCATGTAGTCGACTGTGGTTTGAGTTCAGGACCTCGTGGCTTAAACTCGCACCAGGCAGATGTGTGTGCTTGCCCAAGATCCTGAGAGGAAAATGGAGGAGAAGGGATTGTGGCATGGCCATCCCCCCTGGGGGGGTGATTTCTTGCTTTCTGTCTCTCTGTCTTTCTGGAGGGCGCATGCACCCTTAGCAAAAATTTCTCAAAAAAATAAACAAACAGAACTATGAAACAATGATAAGATTAACCAAAAATAAAAATAAATTCCAACATGTCAATTTAAAATACTTTTTGTAGGTATTCATAAATTGGTTCAAAATTGTACATGAAATATAAAATAAGTAAATAGCTAAAACATTTTGAATTAAAAAAAGCAAGAGGAGATATCCAGATGACTGATAGGAGGCACCCAGAACTCATCTCTTCTGCAATCCATGAAATAATATGTACTTGGGCACACTTTGACTGAAATTTTTGAAGAACACTTAAAATCAGCTTAGAAAGATCAGAAGTTATCCAAAAGTCAAGAAAAAATGCATAGAAAAGTATCCAAAGCCCTTAGCTGACTGCAATTGCAGGCAAAAATCAATAGACACTTCTTATGCTGGGAAAGGGTGAATGAGAGCTCTCTAGCAGCCTTTGATAATACCATGGACAGCGTTCTTAGCTGCCTAGGAGTTACTGCTCTACAAAGTCTGAGACCCAATGAAGAGAATTTCCTGAAATCCACAGATCTGTGTAACTTCAAAGAAGGCTCTTGCTCTGGTTAATCCCACCTCCTAGTAGTTAAGCAAGTATAGAACAGTACTATTTTAAGGACAGAGCAACTGCTGAAGTAAAACCTGCACACAGGACTGACACATCTTCATATTCCTGAGAACCTACCATAAAAATCCCAACAGGCCTGTACAGGCACCTTTGGCAACCAATCTAACTAGATGGACCAGTAGGGATATGGCCTGGCACCCAAGTCCACAAAGTGTCATATATTCCAGAACATAGGTCAGCCAGTGCAGTTTACGGACTGTTCTGAGGAAGATACAACACTTGAGCAAAACTTTCTATACTGCAGAAGGGACCGAGGGACCTGAACTCTATCTCCTATTGCCTGTCAGGGATGCACTTGGATTCCTCCTCTCTTGGACTTGAAACTCCAGAAAGAGCCCTTCCTCCCTTCTATTGCCATCCACACTGAAGCTTCTGAGACTATCCTTTAACCCTAGATGTACAAGAAGAGAAGCAGTGAAGTGGATGATAGAGAGGAAACTTCTGAGGATTCTTCTTCCTGGTAGGAAAGAAAATGGAGGACCTGGTGCAGAGGCTATTTCAGATCCCCCTGTGGCCTGCTGCTACTCACTGTTACTGCAGAGGCCCACCTAGGGAACTTGCCCAATGCCTGCAATGCAGAGCCTGCCCTTGTCCCTGCCTACCTATAAGCACTGTAGAGGCCCACCCAGAGTCCCCACACACACCAATGAATGTTGCTGCCTCTCTTTCTTGCAATGAAATGCCTACAGTGGGTGCTATGGTTGTGAACAACTTCTTCAGTTTGCAGGCTGTACACACACATACGATGAATTAAACAGCCAGCTACCCTGTGAGTCCACTATCAGCCAGAACTCATATCTTTGTATGTACCTCATCAAAACTGGATATTGGGGCCAGCAGGTGGCATGGAGGTTAAGGTGTTGTACTCCCACATGGCTGACAGAGTTTGAGTCATAGGCCGGGTAGTTTGAAAAATCATGCCAGGTGTCTGTGTGTGTGCCCAAAATCTCAGAAGGAGAATGGAGAAAGGTTGTAGCAATCGTATCCTACCTGGAAGGTGATTTCTCACTTTCCCTCTCATTGCCTCACTCTATCTCTCTGACTAGCACATGTGCCCTATGGCAAAATCTTTTGAAAATATATACATAAATTACTTTCAACTGATCTCTCCACTTGACTACCTCATATGGGAGATGATCATCATATCCTACATGGAATCAAAGAATTCAGGCAACCACTCCACAGGGTAACAGTTGACACTGACATAAAAGAATCTACTCCTTTAATAGGCAGAAGAGAGTACTCCACTAAACGCCTACATATCAATGCAGAGATACAAGAAATATGAAAATACAAGGAAATACTTCTCCAAAGGAATTGACTAACTCTCAACTAGCAATGGACAAAAAAAAAAAAAAAAACAAGAAATACAGTGATGTTGGAAACAAATTTCACAATAATGATTATTAAAAATAAATAAATAAATGACTTGTAAGAGAATACAGACCAACAATTCCAGGAGACAATAAAAGCTATTCATGGTATAAAAGTGATATTAGATAAAGAAATAAACATCTTCACGAAGAATCAAAATAGAGGGTGGGTAATAGGAGGTGGGAGGGAGATGATCAAGGAAAAAAAAACAATGTCTTTTTTGGAGAGGTTTTGCTATAGGGCGCGTGCACTTGCCAAAAAGACAGAGAGAGACAGAGAGACAGAAAGCGAGAAATCACCCCCCAGGGGGGATGATCACGCTGCAATTCTTTCTCCTCCATTCTCCTCTCGGGATCTTGGGCACGCACGTACACGCGCTCGGCTTGAGTTTAAGCCATCAAGTCCGGGATTCAAACTGCAATCGACTATATGGGAGTTCAGCGACATAGCCATTATACTAACTGCTGGTCCCCCCAAAAACAAAAATTTTAATTAACAGAAACAATTTTCTGTTGAGCATAATATATATTGTAATGTCTTTGATTTGACTAATGGACACCATATTCTTGCTGGGAAAAAACATGCTGTAAAGATGTACAGTGATTAAATCTAAATTAAAAAATACATTTTTAAAAATCTGAAAAAAATCCGGAAACCCTGGAGAGTAAGAATATAATACAGGAAATAAAAGATTCTGTACAGAGCATAGATTATAGACTAGTATATGAAGAAGAAAGAATCTCTGAGTGAGTACAGAGATAACCTTTGAAATATCCCAAATCATAACAAAGAAGAAAAAATAAATGACTGTGAAAAATGACAACAGCACACAAGAAACTGGGGACACTATTAAGCAACTGAATAGCTGCAAAGTGGGAATCCAAGAAGGTGAAGAGAAGGGACTAGGCATAGCAAATGTATTCATGTAATAGCTGAAAACTCCCCCAACCTAAAGAAATACAGAGATCTCTATCTAAGAAAATCAGAGGAAAGTAAAGAGATTCAACATCAAACATTCCTCTCCAAGTCACATTATAGTCAAATCTTTTTTTTTTTTTTGAAGAGGTTTTTGCCATAGGGCGCGTGCGCTCGCCAGACAGACAGAGAGAGACAGAGAGACAGAAAGCGAGAAATCAACCCCCAGGGGGGATGGCCACACGACGATCCCTTCTCCTCTATTCTCCTCTTGGGATCTTAGGCACAGATGCACACATGCTTGGCATGAGTTTTAAGCCACCGAGTCCAGGACTCAACTGTGGTCGACTACATGGGAGTCCACCGACATAGCCATTAAACTAACTGCTGGTCCCTATAGTCAAAAATCTTAAGAATGGCCAGAGATTAAGTACCAAATTACTCATGAAGGACCTTACATCACAGTAGCCTATGGTCTCTCATCAGGGATCTTACAGACAAGGAAGAAAAAGGTAACATCTAACATTCTGAAAAAAAAAAAAAGGTTTAATCATGAATATTATGCAAGCAAAGCTATCCTTCAGATTGGAAGCAGAAACAAAACCTTTTCTAAACAAAAACAAGAAGAATTCACCATTACTAGAACAGAACTTCAAGAAATATGTAAGAGAGTACTGCATCTGGAAATAAAAGGAAGATAAATGCCATTTAAAAAAAAACATAAAATGGTATGTACTCATAAGCAGAACAACTACACAAAGAAGAAAGAGAAATAATTTCACTCCTGTAATTATGGAAAACTTCCCAAAGCAAACACAAATAATAATTGAACAAAAGGGAAATAATAAAATACAAAACTACTAGGCACTAACCAATGAAATGGGAGATATAAATCAATATATACCAATATCATTCATTCTAAATGGGTTAAAATTTTCTATCAAAAGACAGTCTGGTCAAATGGGAAAAAATAAAAATTCACAGTATCCCTCTATATGCTGGTTGTAAGAAATACAACCCACTCAGAAGAAACCAGTAGATGGCATAGTGGTTCTATCACTGAACTCCCACATAGTCAACTGTGGTTCTAGTCCTGGACATGGTGGTTCTAAACTCATGCTGGGCATGCCCAAGATCTGAGGAAAAAAACTGAGAAGGGATTGCAGCATGGCCATGTACCTGGGGGTGATTTCTCACTTTCCCTCCCACTGTTTCTCTCTCACTCTCTCTACGGCGAGCAAAAAACCTCTACAAAAAAAAAAAAAA
>NW_006160049.1:1719173-1742048 GCF_000334495.1 Tupaia belangeri chinensis
AAAGAAAGAAAGAAAGAAAGAAAGAAAGAAAGAAAGAAAGAAAGAAAGAAAAGGAAAGGAAGAAAGAAAACACAACCCATTGGTAAAGACACACAGAATGAGAGTCAAAGTTGGAAAATGTTATTTCATGCAAATGGAAACAATAAAAAATTATAGGAGTTTTTATCCTAATATCAGACAAGATAGACTTCAAGTTAAAAATTCACAAAAATAGATAAAGTAATTATAAAGTATTAAAGGAAGCAACTCATGAAGATAAACCAATTTTAAATATTTACACACCCAACATTGAAGCACCCAAATACATAAATCAAAGAGTGCTCTATCTAAATAGAGAGATAAGGCTTTAGCACATTCGTTTCTGGGAATTTCAAAACTCCATTCTCATCAAAGGATGGGTCATCTAGATAAAAATTATAAAAAGAGATGCTGAAGTTAAATACTATCATAAACCAAACGGAATTGACATATATATAGAACATTTCACGCCCCCAAAACCAAAATAGACGTTTTTTTTTTCAGTTGCACATGGAACATTCTCTAGAACTGGTCACATTTGTGCACAAAAGAAACCTCTAGGGAAGCAGCAGTTAGCGTAATGGCTATGTCGCTGGACTCCCACATAGTTGACCGCGGTTCGTGTCCCGGACCCGGTGGCTTAGACCTCACACTGGGTGTGTGTGCGTGCGTGCCCAAGATCCCGAGAGGAGAATGGAGGAGAAGGGATTGTGGCATGACCATCCCGCCTGGGGGTGATTTCTCGCTTTCTGTTTCTATGTCTTTCTCTGTCTGTCTGGCGAGCGCACATACCCTATAGTGAAAAAAACCACCCCTAAGGTAAAAACCCCCCAAAAAAAAAAAAAAAAAAAAAAAAAGAAGCCTCTACAAATTAAAAAAAAATAGATATCATATTTAACATCTATGCACAAAAGAATTAAAATTGAAATCAGTCAGAAAACTTTCAAAAATACATGAAAACAAAATAACATACACCTGAATTATTTGGAAAGTACAAAAGCACTTAAGAAAGAAATTTTAATATTTATTGAAACAAACGATAACAAAAGTACAACATCCCAAAAGACTTTGGGATACAGAGAAAGCATCATGAAGAGAAAAGTTCATAACAATTACTGCTCACAGGGGAAAAAAAATAAAAGAAGGAAGAAAGAAGTCAAATATAGCACGTAATGAGACATCCCAAGAAACTGGAAAAGGAAGAACAAATGAAATCTAAAGTAATAGAAAGAAAGAAATAATAAAGATCAGAGAAGAAATAAATGACATAGAGAACACAGAGCAATGCAACTAAAAATAAACAAAATGAAAAGCTGATTTTTAGAGAGTATAAACAAAACTAACAAACTATTAAGCAATCTAAAAAGAATAGAGAGAAGACACTGATAAATAAAATAGAAACAAAAACTGAGACATTACAACATATAACACAGAAATAAAATAACTTACTAGGGAATACTATGAATGACATCTATGCCAACAAGCTTGAAAATCTTCAAGATATGGACAGATTTCCGAACACACACAATATAACTAGAACCAGGAAAAGCGAGTCTCCATAGACCAATCAAAAGTAAGAAGACTGAATAAATATTAAGTAGTCTCTTAAAAAAAAAAGTAAGTGCCCAGAAGTCTAGACAGTTTTACTGCTGATTCTGCAAATCCTTTAGAGAAGACCTAACACCTATTATTTTCAAACTATTTCAAAATATCCAAATGTAAGAAAGCCTCCCAAACTTATTTTACAAAACCACCATTATCTTGATACCAAATGCAGCAAAGAACACCACATAAAAAGAAAACTACAGACCAATGTCCTAAATGAATACAGAAGTCTTCAACAAAATACCAGCAAGTCAAATCCAATAACACCATTACTAAATAGTATTTAACCAAAAATTATTATACACAACATGTAAGTTTGGAAAAACTATACTCCAGAAAAATGTATACTGATTATAAGTAAAACAGAAATAACATTTTAAAAGGAAAATAATAATGCTATGTAGATGGAATAAGTTGAAAAATAAAGAGAGCAAATGTGGAGGAAACTCACTATTTGTCTTCAGTGTTTACTGTGAAGCTACAGTAATCCTGTCAGGGAATTATTGGCAAGAGACAGAGGCCAGTGGAAAGATAACTATAAAATCCAGAAACTGATCTCCATATGGCCAACTGATGCTCAGTAAAGGCACAAAGGCAAGTCAGGGGCCAACTAGTGGAGTGGTGGTTAAGGCAACCGGTTCCCACATGTTTTCCTGTGTGGTTTGAGTCCTGTGCACACCTGGAAGTTTGAAAAGCATACTGGACACATAGACTTTCATGTCCAAAATCCAGAGAGGAGAATGGAGAAGAGATTGTGGTATGGCCACCCACTATGTTGGTGGTGGGGTGCTTTCTCACTTTCTCTGTCTCTCTCTCTCCCTCTCTCCAGTGAATGCACCCTCTAGCCAAAAACAAAACTAAAGAAAAAACAGCATGTCAATGAAAAACCTTTTTAGCAAGGAGTACTGGAACAATTGAATATCCGTGTGTATAATATTTACCTATTCATAGGTTTAACTCTAATTCCTAACACTATAAAACTTCTAAAATATATATAAGAAAATCTTTATAATTTTGGATTAAGGAAAGATTTTTTATGTATACCAGCAGAGCACAATCTCATAAAAGGAAAAGATAAAAATGACTTCATCAGAATGAGAAAGTTAAGATCCATGAAAGACAGTAACGTAATCTGGCCATATGTTTCAACAATTGCAGTTAGTATTTATACAAAATAAATGAAGATTTAGTTGTACATTAAAAGCCTGTACAGTAGAGTTTTATAGGATATTTATTCATAATCACCAAAACTGGGAATGATGTAAATGTTCTTCAGCCAGTGCATGGATAAACAAACCATTGTATATCCAGAAAACAGAATAATAGTTGGCGATAAATCTAATGAACAAGTGCTACACACAATAATATGGATGAATTGCTGATGCCTACTCCAAACTGAAGCACTCAATAGGCCTTATTCTGTAAGATTCCATATATATTGTATTTCACTGTATAAAAGCAAAAATAAAGAAACAGAGAAGAGAGCAGATGTCTCCAAATACTGAGTTTAGGGCACAGTGGTGAATAAAAAAGGCCCAAGAAAACTTTTTGGTTTGATGAAACTGTTCATTCTTTCCTTCCTTCCTTCGTTTTTCTTTCTTTCCTTCTTCCTTTCCCTTTCTTTCTTTCTTTCTTTCTCTTTCTTTCTTTCTTTCTTTCTTTCTTTCTTTCTTTCTTTCTTTCTTTCTTTTTCTCTTTCTTTCTTTTTCTCTTTCTCTTTCTTTCTTTCTTTCTTTCTTTCTTTCTTTCTTTTTCTTTCTTTCTCTTTCTTTCTTTCTTTCTTTCTTTCTTTCTTTCTTTCTTTCTTTCTTTCTTTCTCTCTTTCTTTCTTTCTTTCTTTCATTCCTTCTTTTTTTTTCTCTTTCTATCTTTCACTATCTTGATTGGGATGGTGGTTACATGACATATATGTTTGTCAAAACCCAGAAAACTGTATAATAAATGTGTTAATTTTACATGCCATAACTAGCATACTAAACAAAAGCAAAGCTAGCAATGTCTAAGCAATATAATTAATTCAAACAATATAAAAAATAACAATTTAATTTTTTAATTTTATTGTGCTTAAGTGACAGATTTTTCTTTCTCCATGAATAAACCCACACCCAAACCACTTGGCTATATTTCTATAATGCTATTTAGCTAACGGTACTTTTTTGGTTTCTGCTACTATGCAACTTATTACCACAAACATAGTTGTTTAAAACAACTCATTTCCTAGTTTACAGACCTGTATGAGACATTCAGCATGTTTTGAATGAATTTTCTGCTGAAATAAAGATTCTGGTGAAGCCAAATCTCTGGTTAATAACCTAGAGGGAAAAATATATGTATTTGAAAACTTATTCTTCTCATTTCCAGAATTCATTTCCTTGTAGTTTTAAAATTACAGTTCTATTTTTCTCATTTAAGTTACATTTCAAATCAAAAAAGCATATATACTAGGATTTCAAAAATTTTTTTTTAAATATAGAATTGGGGACCCAGAGTTGGCATGGTAGTTAAGGTACCAAATTCCCACATGGCCGACCATGGTTCAAATCCCAGACCTGGCAACTTGCTTCCTCACTTTCCTTCTCTCTGACTAAATTTAAACTACTACTACTACTACTACTACTACTACTACTACTAAATCATTAAATAGAATAATTTAAGTATTGAGTGAGGATTTAAGTTTTTCTGGTGCCAAAAAATTTGAAATCTATTCCTATTTTTTCTTAGTATATATTTTCCATTAAGGTCTATTGAACATTCCTTCATATCTGAGAAAAGTACCCCGTTGTAGTAAGCAGAAGTCTAAGAAGACTCCCATAATTTCTATCCTCAATAGATCTATAAATATTTACTTGGCAAAATAAATCTGGCAGACATGATGAAGGTTCCTAATTCTTGGACTCCAAATTGAGAAAATTTTCTCTGTGCTTAACCGAATTATGTAAGCTTTTTAAAAACCATGAATTTCTTATCGGTGGCAAAAGAAGACAGCTATAAAGTGTGAGGAGTTTACCTCCAGTTTCTTACTTAAAGATCGAAGGGGCCTGCTACCAACGAATGATAGCTACCTCTGAGAACTCAAAGAGGACCCAGTCATCTTTTGTGTGTGTCCTAGTGTTTTTACTTAGTAAATCTTTTTTTTTTTTTTAAGAGAGTTTTTTTGCTATAGGGTGGGTGTGTTTACTGAATAGACATGGAGAGACAGAGAGACAGAAAGCAAGAAATCATCCCTCACGGGGGATGGCCGCACTGCAATCCCTTCTTCTCCAGTTTCCTTTTAGGATATTGGGCACACAGGCACACATGCCCGGTGTGAGTTTTTAAGCTGCCTGGTCTGGGACTCTAACTGCCGTCGACTATGTGGGAGTCCAGTGATGCAACCATTATGCCACTTGCTGGTGTTTACTTGGTAAATACTTTTAAGAGTGAGTTCATATCTTTATCATTTATGTCAGTAGTCGCTGATATGTAAACAATGATAAGATCCTAGGGATCCTTTATGCTTTATAGTCCAGTCTTCCAAACACTATCCTAGCTTGTGTGAGGGGGATGGTGAGGGAGCTGTGGTAACTGGGGAGGTCTGTTTTCCCTAGTTCTGTTGCTGACTTTGTGATCCTGTGTCCTGTCCCTCTTTCACTCCTTCCTTCAGCATATTATCCTCATGTGCATAATAATACTCAGAAGGACCAGTTCATGACATAGTGGCTAAGGAAAATGGGTCCCACATGGCTGTCTGTGCAGTGCAATTCCTGGACCAGGCAGCTTGAGATATATACTGGGCACATGTGTGTGCATACCCCAAATCCCAAAAGTAGAGAAAAATGAATGAAAAGGGACTGTGGCATAACCACAATAAATTTTCTTACTCTCTCTCTCTCTGTTGCTCTCCATTGAGTACACATCCTCCCTGGGAAACATTAAGATTTAAAGAAAAAAAAAAAAGAAAAGAAAAGAACATAGGAAAAAAGAAAGAAAAGAGTAAAGAAAAATAATACTCTGAAAAAAGTAAAAAGTGTTGACAGCAAGTGGTATCATCTGTCCATGTCACTAGGCTCTTGGATTCTAATCCATCATGACAGCCTACAAGAAGATACTAATCATTTGTTAGAAGTTCAACTAGTTTTTCTTTTTCCCTCGTTCTCATCTATAGTCAATCCTCTTCTTCCTGCTTTGTCAGTGAACACAGCAGCTGTAGGTCTCTTGTGTCCTAGAATTTTACACAGGTGATATTGCAATCTCGGTTCTCTGTTCAGTTTTTTAAATGTTTATTTTTAGTCTACTCAGGGTTTTTATTTTCATGTTTATGAAGAGTGTGACAGGGTTTTTTTTTTCTATTTTTCTTCACACTTTGTGAATTCATATATCCTTGTTAGAATGCATAACATGCTCTTAAAGTACAGTTTTAAATTATAAACCAAGCCGAAACAAAAACATGTTTCTCACAGACTGTAGCAAGTTCTATTTTGCCATTGAATAAAGGTGAAATAGGTTAGTAATGATATGTTCCACATTTTGTGTTCCTGCTCAATGTGAGACACTCTCATAAGCATTTCTATACCCTCATGCCTGAACTCTCACATTAGCCGTCAAATAAGGAAAAGATGGTAAAGATCTTTTCTCTGTGTTACATGGTTTGTCGGCAGCAGAATTCATAGCTGAACACACGCAGTCTAATTCCTGAGCAGTGTGTTTGTCAAGCTGCTGCTTAGTCAAATCTGAATGTTTACACAATAAACACATCTCCCAGTTCAATCCATACACTCGAACTGTACAGATTTCTATTTTTCAAGAAAGTTATGAAAGCCATATACCTTTAAATACCTATATGCAGATCAAACATATAAAATAAATCTTTGATAAATATAGTTTCATGACTTGATGGTTCTAATGAAAACATTACAAACATCAAATATTTATCTAGTCAACAGACATCCTGTCCAGCACTTGTGTGAGCTTGTGTTCCTTAATTTCACTTTGTCACCATCTATTAATTAGATGTACCCCAGAGCTTGCACTGAGGTTCCTTCCAACACCTTGTTGCCAATAGACTGTCATGCCATTATCATCTCAGTACTCCCGTTTCCAAAAATGTCAGCTTTCAAAGGTCATTTTAGATTTGTCATTATTGATAGATGTATCTCCTTTCTTGAAAAGGCCAATTAAGTACTTTTTAGAAATGATAATGTTTGTATTTCTTTTGAAAATAGTCACAGACAAAACATAGTTAAATGAACCATTTGAAACACCTTAAATGGTTTCATCAGCCTCGAAGCATGCAGTGTATGATAAATTGTTTTTAAGCATATTCTATTATAATTTACATGAGTTCTTTTTATTGAATATTGACAAATTATAATGGTATATATTTCTGGGGTGAGATATTGTGGTAGGCAGTTAGTTAGCCATGAGCGGGCAGCCCTACGAGAAAAGCAAAAGACTCACCTAGCCCCGGGTGCCAGGAGGGCGAGGTAATTTGCCTTAAGTCTTGAGGGAAGCATACAGGGATAGTCCGTAGATTTTCTTTCATCAAAAGGACCCAAGCAAGCATTTTGGTCATTAAGGCAAGAGACTAATTGGGCAATCTAATTGGGGCAACCTGACTCACATTGGGCATACACAATTAGGTGATCAAATTCCAAACTTTACCTGTGAGGAAGGTGCGCAGGTGGCAGGAGAGAACATATGGATTCAAATTTAAAGGAAGGACATAGGCAGCATAAGGGACCTCCCACTAATGAATATTCATCACCTCTAGTAATAAAAGTAACAATTAACCAGTACCAAGCGCGGTTGCCACTTGGCAATCCTGCCCTCCCAGCAACCTTTTTGGGTGTACTTTCTTTCTTTCCTGAACTTTCTTTCTTTTAAACCTTCTTTTCTATCTACTTCATTCGTGGTTGCGGTTTCATTTTGCGCCTAGGGACAGATCTCTAATGATCTGGGCCCAAAGAACCAAGGATTTCACAACGCAGCTCAACACTTTCTATCCGTTAACAATATGATGTTATGATATATGTCTCAATGTAGAACGATTGAATCAAGCTAATTAACATATCCATCCTCTCAAATATTTAATCATTTATGCCTTCTGGCAAACTAAGCTCTGTATTTTTAAATAATATCTCCACATTAACCACAGACCCCAGACATTAGAAACCACCATTTTATTCTCCCTTTATGACTTCTATTTTTTTATATTCTACATATAAATGAAAAAAATGTGATGTTTGTCTCTGTCAGTACCCAGCTTATTTGATTCAGCATATTGTCCTCCAGCTCATTCATGGTGTCACATACGACAGAATTTTCTTTTGTAGACTAAATACTATTGCACTGTTTATATATACCACCTATTTTTATTCATATTTTTGTTGTCCATGTATCCAGTGATAGGCACTTAGGTTGACTCTGTATATTAGCTATTGTGAATAATGCAGCAATGAACAAGAGAAGGAAAATCTCTCTTCAACCTACTAGTTTCATTTCTTTGAATATATTCTGAATACTCCATGATTGTGAATCTTATGGTAACGATACTTTTAGTCTTTTGAGAAAGTTCCACAGTTTTCCATAATGATTGTGATAATTTACATTCCCACCAATAGTATCTAAGAATTCTCTTTTCTCCACATCCTTGTCAACACTTGTTTTCATTTATTTTTTGATAATACCCATTCTCCTTTCAGCATTTTGGGAATGCATGCACACGTACTTTGTGTGTTTTTCAGGGTGCCCAGCCCACCACTCAAACCCTGCAGTAAGCCATTTGGGATCTAGTGCCTTAACCTCCATGACACCTGCTGGCACCACCCTGCCTATTTCTTAAATTCACTTGTCTGTTTTCTTGTTGTTGAGTTGTTTGTTTCTTATATATACTAGATAGTAACTTCTTATCAGATGTATGGATTGTAAATAGCTTCTTCCCACTTGGAGTTTACCTCTTAATTCTGCTAGTTGTTTCTTTTGCTATGCAGAAGCATTTTACTTTTGTGTGTGTGTGTGTGTGTGTGTGTGTGTGTGTGTGTGTGTGTGTTGTTTTGAGAGACTTTTTGCTATAGGGTGCGTGCGCTTGCCAGAAAGACAGAGACAGAGACACAGAAAGCGAAAAATCACTGCCTGGGAGGATGACCACGCCACAATCCCTTCTTCATTCTCCTCTTGGGATCCTGGGCATGCACACACATGCACCTGGCATGAGTTTAAGCCACTGGGTCTGGGACTCGAACCACAGTCGACTACATGGGAGTCTAGCAACATAGTCGTTATGACAACTGCTGGTCCCAGAATTTTATTTTAATATGACCCCTTTTGTCTATTTTTATGGCTACTGTGTGAACATTTTGGGTTAAATTAAAAAAAATGGCAAACAAATGTTTTGTGGTTTTCATCCTATGCATTTTTTTCTAGAAGTTTCAAACTTTCAAGTCATCCATTTATATCTTTGATTTTTGTATATGATGTATTTAATTCTATTTCATTCTGCTGTATATGGATTTCCAGTGTTCCCAACAACCTTTTTAAAATAGACTCTCATTTTCTTGTTCTGTACTCTTGGCACCTTTGTCAAAAATCAATTGATTTTGATTACATGGGCTTGGTTTGGGTATTTCTATTATGTTCCACTGATAGACATGTATTTTCATGCCAGTATGTGCAGTTTTTATTTCTACAACTTTGTTATGCAGTTTGAAGTCAGTTAGTATGATGCCTTCAGCCATTTTCTTGTTTCTCAATTGTATCTGGGGTAATTTGTGGTTCTATGTAAATTTTATGATTGTTTTTTTCTATTTTGTGAAAAATAATATTAAAATAATATTGGAATTTTGGTAGGGATTGCATTGAATCATTTTTGGTTTTTTGTTTTGATTTTTTTTTTTTTTTGCCATAAGGCATGTGTACTTTCCAGAGGCACAGAGAGAGAGAGAGAGAGAGAGAGAGAGAGAGAGAGAGAAATCACCACACAGAGGGGATGGCCATTCCACAGGCCCTTCCCCTCCATTTTCCTCTTGACGTGCCAGGTATGATTTTCAAGCTGCTATGTCTGGGTCTTGAACCATGTAGTTGGCCATGCGGGATCCAGCCTCCTTAACCTCCATACTATCTGTTGGCTGGAATCTGTAGCTCTTCTAGCGTCATATGGTGATTTTAAAAGTAGTTCTTTAATATAATACATAAACGTGGAATATCTTTCCATGTATTTATGCCTTCAAGTTTTTTCATCAGTTTTGTAGTTTTCAGTACTTAAACCTTTTACTCCTTTGCTAAATTTATTGCAATGTATTTTTCATAGTTATTATAAATAGGATTGATTTCTATTTTTTTTCTTTTTTTCTTTTTTTGCTTTTAGAGAGAGATTTTTGCTATAGGACAAGTGTGCTCTCCTTAGAGAAACAGACAGAGTGACAGAGAGTGAGACATCACCCTTTGGGGCGATGGCCATGCTACAATCCTCTCTTCTCCATTCTCCACTGGTCCCAGGATTGATTTCTTTATTTTTTTTTTCAGATAGTCCCTTGTTCATGTAAATGAATGCTACTTATTTTTTTCTTTGTTATTTTGTATCCTGCAAATTTACTGTAATCATTTTCTAGTTATAATAGTTTTTTGATGGAGTTTTTAGGGTTTTCTCTACTTATAACCATGTCATTAGCAATCAGAGATTGCTTTATGTTTTCCTTTCCTGTGTGAATGCCCTCTCTTTTTTGATTAATTGCTCTATATAGAACTTCCAATACTGTAGTGAATAGACATGATGACAGTTGGCATCCTTATCCTTTCATTAATCTTAGAGAAAAAAGTTTTCAACTTTTTACTGTTAAGTATAATGTTAGATGTGAGTTGTCATATATGGTCTTGTTGTGTTAGATATATTCTTCCAAACCTGATTGGTTGAGGTTTTGAGGTTTTTTTATCATGAAAAAACCATTGAGTTTTACAAAATCTTTCATTTTTTAATTTGATGTATCACATTTATAGATTTATAAATCTCGAACCATCCTTGTATCCCTGGGTATATCTCTCTTGGCATGGCGAACAATCCATTTAATATGTTATTGATTTGGTTTGATAGCATCACATAAATATACAGTAGTTTGTGCAACTTTCGTGGTGAAACCCAAAGCTCACAAGCTGTATTGTAATAAATCATAAACCCAAAACTAAGATGCAAATGTGCCAGTACTAAATAAAAAGTTCTGAGAGTTTGCAAAAATTTTATTCATCCCAGATTGTAATTTTCCTTTTAAGTGCTATATGAGGCCAAAAAGAAAAAAAAAACAATTCACAGTTCTGGATAACCTGGACTATGAATACATAGCCAATTTGTTCTCTAAGATTAATGGTATTTAACAGAATTAATTTATTTAAAATACTTGAGGGTCAGCCTATGGCATGGTTGTTAGTTCAGTTGAATTCCATATGGCTGGCCATGTGTTTTGAGTCCTGGAATGGCAGCTTGAAAAACACCTTGGGCATGTACGTGTGTGTGTATGTGAGTGCGTGTGTGTGTGTGTGTGTGTATGTATGTATGAGTGTGTGTTAGAATCCTGAAAAGGAGGGAGATATGAAGAAGAAGGGAATGTGGCAGGACTATTCTCTATGGGGGGTGCTTTCTCACTTCTCTCTCTCTCTCTCTTTCTCTCTGTTTCTCTCCAGTGAATGCATGTGCACTCTGGGGAAAAAATGAATTATTTTATTAAAATCAATTACACTGATGAACTAACGAAGAATAGCACTATAACTGTTTTAAATTTATGCATTCATAAATGTCTTACATTTAAGTTCACATTCAGATCAATCAGTCATTGGTGTGCTGGTGGTAGAATTAACATTTGTGACATTCTGATCACTTAAAAGTTGACCTAAAGGCACTGATTCCTCTGCTTGAGAATATCTTGTGAAATTCTGATCACTTCAAAGTTGTTCTAAAGGCACTGATTCCTCTGCTTGAGAATATTTAGTAAGTTTAAGCTCAAAATGTAATTGGGGGAATATGTATAATATCTATAGCAAGTAGAATTTTTAAATGATTGTCTAAGATTTCTGGGTCATGGTTATTGAATCAAACACTATATCAGATAGTGTTACAAAGGGAATTTGCCAATATATATACAACATTACTAAGTTATTTGAGCAATTATCAGTGTGGGTCTAATGTTATCCTATGAACCCTTTATAAGCAGAGTGGTCTCTAAGGGACAACAGAAGGAAAAAAATCAAAGAAATTCAAACATGAAGAGAATTTGCTATTTTGTTGTTATATTTAAAGAGTAAGGGGGCTCTTAAAATGAAGAAGACTTACATGCAAGAACTGAAGACGGACCCTGAGGTACTTAGTAGCAAACCATTGGGACAGCCAATAGAATAGCAGAATTTTTAAGAAAAAGAATGATAAGAAACTGTTTTATTCTTTTAGTGGGACAAAGCATAAAATTATTTAATTTTTTTGCCAACTATTTCTTCAATTTCTTGTAATTTTGTACCTAGTGGGTGGTTCTTCTCTTGTAATTAGTATCTTAAATAATCAGATGTAGAGTAATAGATTCTAATTAGATTGGTCTAGATTGTTTTAAATGCAATGGAAGTCATTTTCAATCAATCTTCTATTGAAAATAATAATTTTTAAAGCACACTAACCAATTTATGTATTATAACTATTAGCCCTGCCTCAGAAACTTAGGTACTTACATTTACTACTAAATTAAATTACACAAGAATTCTTTTTTCTATAACTAGAACCTGCCAAACATTACAACAGGCAGTAGCTTCATAAAATTGATCACAAAAGACAGGGATTTCAATTATACCTTTCAATAAAGTTATTACAAAGGTAAATATAACAGTAAATTATTTAAAAAATCATGTGAAAAAAAAATATACTGCTGTGAAAGTATACAAAATTAAATTATTCCCAGTTTAAGGTTTTAGGGAAAAGCTTCTATTATTAAATAGTAGAGACAAGATTGACAATATAAAAATATTTGGTATATATTAAATGGAGACATACAATATCTCTATTTCATAGCCTGGTGAAAAGTGAAAGATTAGAGGAGATAGAAGCATGGAAAATGGATAGAGACACTGGAGACAGTGTGGAAAGAGGTTGGGAGATGGGGGAGAGTTAGAAGAAAGGAGTTAAGGAGAAAAATAGAGAGGCAAGACATCGGAGGGACTTGGAATATTGTCTGTTAATAATAGCATGTATGATATGGTCAATGGACTGCTGGAAAGTGTGTTCATGTTGGGTAAATTCATTTTATGAGTTGTAGTGCTATACAGTGGTCAAATGTATAAAATAAAATAATAATAAAATAAAATCTAAAAATAGTTGTATAAATTTTAAAAAGAGGTAGTTGAGGAAAAGTGATTTCAGACAAAAGGAACATGTGAAAAGTTTGAAGAAATAATTGTTCTAAGAAAATGGTGAAAGGTCACTAGACCCAAATAGTAAAAGCATATCTGAGAATAAGGATTTATATTAATAAGCAAGAGTCTCAAAATAAAGCACTGGGATTTTTGTTTAGTATTTTCAGATTCATCTTTAACAAAATGGAAATGATCAAATCAGAATTACTGTGAAAAAATTTAAACTAATTGGGACCAGCAGTTAGCGTAATGGCTATGTCGCTGGACTCCCATGTAGTCGACCAAGGTTTGCATCCTGGACCCGGTGGCTTAAAACTCACGCCAGGTGCATGTGCGTGCGTGCTTCAATTTCTTGTAATTTTGTACCTAGTGGGTGGTTCTTCTCTTGTAATTAGTATCTTAAATAATCAGATGTAGAGTAATAGATTCTAATTAGATTGGTCTAGATTGTTTTAAATGCAATGGAAGTCATTTTCAATTAATCTTCTATTGAAAATAATAATTTTTAAAGCACACTAACCAATTTATGTATTATAACTATTAGCCCTGCCTCAGAAACTTAGGTACTTACATTTACTACTAAATTAAATTACACAAGAATTCTTTTTTCTATAACTAGAACCTGCCAAACATTACAACAGGCAGTAGCTTCATAAAATTGATCACAAAAGACAGGGATTTCAATTATACCTTTCAATAAAGTTATTACAAAGGTAAATATAACAGTAAATTATTTAAAAAATCATGTGAAAAAAAAATATACTGCTGTGAAAGTATACAAAATTAAATTATTCCCAGTTTAAGGTTTTAGGGAAAAGCTTCTATTATTAAATAGTAGAGACAAGATTGACAATATAAAAATATTTGGTATATATTAAATGGAGACATACAATATCTCTATTTCATAGCCTGGTGAAAAGTGAAAGATTAGAGGAGATAGAAGCATGGAAAATGGATAGAGACACTGGAGACAGTGTGGAAAGAGGTTGGGAGATGGGGGAGAGTTAGAAGAAAGGAGTTAAGGAGAAAAATAGAGAGGCAAGACATCGGAGGGACTTGGAATATTGTCTGTTAATAATAGCATGTATGATATGGTCAATGGACTGCTGGAAAGTGTGTTCATGTTGGGTAAATTCATTTTATGAGTTGTAGTGCTATACAGTGGTCAAATGTATAAAATAAAATAATAATAAAATAAAATATAAAAATAGTTGTATAAATTTTAAAAAGAGGTAGTTGGGGAAAAGTGATTTCAGACAAAAGGAACATGTGAAAAGTTTGAAGAAATAATTGTTCTAAGAAAATGGTGAAAGGTCACTAGACCCAAATAGTAAAAGCATATCTGAGAATAAGGATTTATATTAATAAGCAAGAGTCTCAAAATAAAGCACTGGGATTTTTGTTTAGTATTTTCAGATTCATCTTTAACAAAATGGAAATGATCAAATCAGAATTACTGTGAAAAAATTTAAACTAATTGGGACCAGCAGTTAGCGTAATGGCTATGTCGCTGGACTCCCATGTAGTCGACCAAGGTTTGCATCCTGGACCCGGTGGCTTAAAACTCACGCCAGGTGCATGTGCGTGCGTGTCCAAGATCCCGAGAGGAGAATGGAGGAGAAGGGGTTGCAGCGTGACCATCCCCCCTGGGGGATGATTTCTCGCTTTCTGTCTCTCTGTCTCTCTCTGTCTGTCTGGTGAGTGCACGCGCCTTATAGCAAAAACCTCTCAAAACAAAACAAAACAAAAAATTAAACTAAAATTTTATGAACATTGCATAGATGTGAGTCTATATTGAATAGGCTAGCTTTGGAAATCAAAGACTGGTAATCAAGAAATAAAAGTAATCTGGGCAAAAGATGTTTAATTGGACTAATGGTGGGGGAAATAGAAAAAAAGTAGCTGAGTTTTGAAGATTAATGAAAATAAAGTAGATGTAACTTTTTAATATATTAAATATGAAAGCTCAGACAATTCATCATAACAATTAGATTTCTATTTAAAATAATAGGGCATATGGTGGTAGAAATTGCTGCCAGTTAACACAGAAGGGAATATTATTGAGCAAAACAGATTATAAGGTGATTTGAGACATAGTGGATTTGTTGGCTTTTTTTTTTCTTTCTTTCTTTTTTTCTTTTTAGCTTTGCTATAGGGAACATGCACTTCCAGAGAAAGAGAGTGAGAGACAGAGTTAGAAAAAGTGAGAAGTCACTCCGCAGTGGGAATGGCCATAACATAATTCCTTCTCCTCCATTCTCTCTCAGATTTTTGGGCAGACATGCACACACACCCTAGTGTGTTTTCAAGTTACTGTGTCTGGGACTTGAACCACATAGGCATGCAGAATCCATTGCCTTAACCAGCACATCACTTGCTGGCCCAGATTTACTGTTTTATTTGGAACATCTAGATAAAATTTTCAAGTACTGAGTTAGGCATATTCATAATTTTAGACAAAAGTTCAATGCTGGAGAAACGCATTTGGAAAGCATTGGCATATGAATAGTAGTTGGACTCGGCTCAGAAAAAAAAATAGAATCAAAGAGAGGGTATTAGGAGATAAAAAGGCCTATGAACAGAATAACAAATGACCCCCACCTAGATTTGTCAAAGAATTGAGAGAATTTCCAAGGAAAGTGGATTCATGGAAACTTAAAAAGGAGAGTCCACATTGTCAAATATTTCTGATAGTTCAAGTGAAATAAGTCTAAAATATGGCATTAGATAAGGAAAACAAAATCTGAATTTGGGGTCATAGAAAAGGCAGTATTGTATGATGATGACTGAAAAGTCATCTTACGGTGGATGGGTTGAGAAATGTTTGTGGAAGGAAAAAGTAACTCTATTTTATGTAGTTGGTTGTGATGGTCTGAAGAAAACCTGAGTTTAGGGAACCAGCAGTTAGTGTAATGGCTATGTCACCGGACTCCCATGTACTTGACCGCGGTTCTTGTCCCGGATCCAGTGGTTTAAAACTCATGCCGGGCGCGTGTGCGTGCGTGACCAAGATTCCAAAAGGAGATGGAGTCAATGCTGTAGAAATGATAAGTTTTGAAACCCTGGCAGTGAGTGTAAAGATAGGACATCTTAATAAATAGTATTTAGAAAACAAACAAACAAAAGGCACAAATGTGTTTTGAAGTTAGAATTTGCAAAAGAAAATAAGAAAATGACCAACTTAATGGTAGAAACAAGTCTGGAGTCGAATATTATATCTCAGAATTTAATTGGGAAGAATAGACCTAAACAGAAGATAGATTAAGTGAGACTGAACTGGCAAAGATTACACGAGACTGAACTGGCAAAGTAGAATCTTAGGACTTTTGACTAAAACATTGCTGATTTTCTTCCAGACTTTGTTTTCTGGTTTTAAGGATTTTCATCTTGTCTTGATCTGCTGATAGGTTCATGTACCTACTATTTGAACAGAATCCTAACCTGTTTCCTGGCTTTAAGTTTTAACCAAAGTTCTCTTAGCATTTTTTTTATTTTGATTTATTAAAGCTTAAATTACTTTTTTTTAAATTAAAAAATACATTAA
This sequence comes from Tupaia belangeri chinensis, assembly GCF_000334495.1. Classification (NCBI taxonomy): domain Eukaryota; kingdom Metazoa; phylum Chordata; class Mammalia; order Scandentia; family Tupaiidae; genus Tupaia; species Tupaia belangeri. Next base: position 1,735,699 of record NW_006160049.1, read on the forward strand.
AAAATATCTACTTAATGACCATAGTAAGCTACATTACATCAACTAGGTGATACTTTATAGTATATTCATTATACTCAGAATTTCACACCTAAAGTCAGACATGTATTCAGATGTGTATATAGCAGCTGAACTTGCTATTGAATGTAGTTAGATTATTTAAGAAATTTTGTGAGTCAATAAAATGTGGGGACAAAAAGAAATGGAAAACAACTGTAGACACCAGAAATAGTGTGGGAGGAAGATAAGAAATGGCAGAGAGTGACAAATGGGGGAAAATAAAGATACACACACACACACACACATACACATATACATATATATACATATGTGTGTGTGTGTATATATATATATATATATATATATATATATCCCCCTAGAAATGAATTTTTATGGATGAAATGAATGTAAATTAATTAATTAATTAAAAAAAATATAATTTTAAAAATACTTAACGTGTAAAGTACTGTTCTAATTTATTTAAAGGATTAACTTATTTAGCCATTGCAAAAAATCCCACAAGGGAGGTTTTATTATTATCTTCATTTCGTAGTTGTAAGAGTTGATGCACAGAGAGTTTAAGTGACTTTCTTAATGTCATGTTGTGTAAGGGCAGCAGCTTCACTCTCTCTTGCCTCTCTCTTCCACATTACATCTCACCTTCCAGGGACATGTCTATGAAATTTAGCCTTCTCATTATTTGGTAGTGTCTAGGCAGTCATTCTTCTCATTTGGTGGCTGCCTTCCAAAAATTAACAAGTCAGAAGTCCCAATACTTATGCAGGTAATACCCAAAAGAAGCTCAGGGTCTCTTTCACAGCACTTTGTGGTCACAATTGTCAGTAGCCAAAATTGTCAGCAGCCAATATTCAAGAGGAGAAATAGCCCCTATGCCTCCAATGAGTATCAAAGAAGTCTCTGGCATTTTTAATTTTCCGCAAGAAGAGAACTTGCCTTGTTACATAGCTATTAAGTAGGAAAATAATATCCAAGAGTCAAAACAAGTTTTTTTTTTCACTTCAAGTCCACTGCTCTTGGTAAATTTTCTATACATCTAAGAACAATTTCCCATCTGAAACAAGTTTTCTCAGACTTGACATATTGAATTGCATAGTTCTAATATTTTCTTTTTTTCTTGTCCTTCCCTTATTTTTTATATGCCTCACTCTTTTTAAAAGCCAGGTAACTCATGTTATCAGTCTAGTATTTCCTTCTGTGAGTATGATACACATGCACACTATAAATATATATGTATGTAAAAACATATTACCCAATAAACATACACAACACATACACATGTATATTTATGCGCTCACTACATATATAAATATTTATATTCACACTAGAATCTAATTAACTTAATAGCATTTTAGACATTATTCTCTGCATCTTATTTTTATTTCATTCAGTGATACTTTGTGGAAAGTCATATACCTTATACTTTATGGTATATATATATATATATAATTATTTTAAAAGGCTAAATAATATTCCATATTGTGAATATACTATATTTTTTCAATGATAATCTTAAATGTTGACTTTCTTCAAAATGTGTCAGTTTAGTTTGTTTGTTCACTACAAATGATACTGTACTCAATGTATTTTACTATCAGTCTTGGTGATAAAGCACAGTCCCTGGATAAAACAATCTGCCAAAGAGTTGCATGAGAGCTAACATATAATATAGCTTTTCTTCTACTTTATAAACTCTGAGCATAGAATATAGATGCAATTGCTCTGGGGTGCAGATGGAGAAATTATTTTCTATTATAAAGTAACATCAAAGTTCATTTACATAAGGCAAACAATATACACACACACAGACACACACGGTGAGCAAAATAATTGGCCCCCAAAATGTCCACATTCTAATTCCCACAATGGTTTCTGTTACTTCAAATGACAAAAAAAAAAATGCAGATGGGATTAAGATTCCTAATCAGCTGACATTAAAGGATGAGCTTCAATTATCCAGATACATCCAATGTAATCACAAGTCTTTGAAAGTAGAAAAAGAAAAGCACAAGAATAGAGTTTGAGGCAGACATGACCATGGAAGAAAGGAAAAAAGAGAGGCAACGTTGTTGGATTTGAAGGCAGAGTTAGAAGGATGTAGCCAAGAAATGTGGATGGCAGGAAGAGTTTGGAAAGTAGAGAAATAACTATTTTCTGAGAGCCTCCAAAAGAGAACATACTTCTATGGAAACATTTTTATTTCAACCCAGTAAGACCCCTTCCGGACTTCTGATCTACAAAGATGTAAAATGATAAACTTGTATTACTTTAAGCCTCTCAATCCGTGGGGACTGGTGTAATAGGAAATCAATGTAATTCATTCATACCCACTGGTGTTTTTGTTTGTTTGTTTGTTTGTTTGTTTTTAGCCATATTCACAAGAGTGGTATTGCTGGGCCAGAATATTTTTAATTTCATAATTAATTACAAAAACTTTGCTTCAAAAAACTTTTCTGAATAAAATATTTTTTCTGAAGAATTGTGTTGAAAGAACTGGAAGGCCATATGCCCCTTGCTGACATTATAAAACATGACCTGGAAGGTCTGAAATTTATATTGTATGACTGAAAGGAGAATACCCACTTCTAAGTCACAGTTCTTCGACACAACAGCTCACCAAATTATGTTAACCATGTGAAAATTTGTAGAGTTTTTTTTTTTTAATAGGAAACAAGTCACTATATTTGAATAGTATTTAACTATGACATAAATACATTTTAAAAGAACATCTAAAATAATCATTGTTCATAACTTTTGACATAATATGAATTTCAAGAAGCTTGAATTTCATTTTTTGTTACTCTAAAATGTGACAACACTTTAATTACTGAAAGTATGAGTACTATTGTGCAGTTTTACAGCTTTGTTGCTCTTAACATGATCAAGCTGGAGGCATCAAGCTTACTGATTTCAAATTACATCATGATACTGTTATAAAAACAGATACACTGATGGAATAGAATATAAAACCCAGAAACAAACCGCTGTATTGTTAATCAATTGAATTTTGACAAAGGCCAAAAACACACAATGGGAAAAGATAGTCTCTTCAACAAATGGTGGTGGGAAAACTGAATATACTTGTATAGTAATAAAATCAAAACTTATCTCACACTGTATACAAAAATTAACTCAAAATAGGTTAAAGTTTTACACTTGACACCAGAAACTGAGAACAGAGGAGAAGGGAGTGTGGCATGCCCCTCCCCACTGTGTGAGTGGGGGGGTTTCTCACTTTCTCTGTCTCTCTCTCTCTCTGTCTCTCTAGCAAGTGCATGTGCCCTATAGCAAACAATCTCTTTAAAGAAATTAAAAATTATGTTGTTGTATACTATAAAGAGGCTCAATAATTAAATGTAAATTATAAAATAAAATGAGATTGGACAAAAAAGAAAGTAAAAAAGAAAAAAAATACAAGATAAGAGAATGAGGAGAATTTGGTTAATATTGATAGATATGAGTAAAAGTAGATAAGTAGAATAATTACTAGAGTGTTATAGCATGGTCATGATAAAGACATTTTAGCAAATGCCTCAAAATGGAAAAGTGAAATTTTGAATGTGCACAGCCTAAAACAATGATAAATATTTGATATGGTGGATATGTTTATTTCTCTGATTTAATCATTATGCAAAGTATACATATATTAAACAACTACACTGTATCCAATAAATATGTCCAATTATTATGTGTAAATTAGAAAAAATAATTTTAAAATGTTATCAGCTTTCATTTATCTTGACAATTGCAAGTACAGTCATATATGTGTTCCTAGATTCTAATGAATTTCTTCATAAATAAGAAAAAAATACTAGCTTACAGCTTATATAATTATTCTAAACCAAGGGAAGAAATAACAGATTTATTTAGTTTTTTAAGAATATATAACATTAAGTTCAAACCTTAAGTGACAGAAAGAGAAATATAGGGACAGCAGATGGCAGAATGGTTACGTCTCGGGACTCCCACGTAGTTGACGGTGGTTCAGGTACTGGACCCAGCAGCTTGAAATTCACGCTGGGCATGTGTGCAAGCATGCCCAAGATCCAGAGAGGAGACTGGAGGAGAAGGGATTGTGGTGTGGCTATTACCCCTTGGGGGGTGTTTCTCACTTTCTGTCTCTCTGTTTCTCTTTGTGTCTCTGTTGAGCATATATGCCCTATAGTAAAAATCTCTTTAAAAAAAAGGGAGAAATATTACAAAAAACATATGAATCTTTGTTTTGGAAAATGAGATTTATGCTAAATAAACATAAAATCTATGATGAGTGGTAAAGAATTTGAAGAAATTTTTTATTTTTTTCAAATCTGAAGATGACTATGTAGTTCTATAGTATTTCCAGAGAAAACTAATATGCAGGCAGTAGCATGGTTAATTTCTATTTTTTTTTTGCTCAAGGAGATTATATGATTAAATAGCATATCCCAGATATTAAAACACAGCTGTATCCATGAACACCTGATTTAATGACTACATAGAAAAGCTATGTTTCAAAATCTGTAATTTACATAAGCTATGTTTCAAAATCTGTAACTTGCATACCCTAATAGAGTTTTGACAGATGTTTTAATTTATAAATTTCCTATTTGTTTCATTAAAAAGAAATCAAGGGACCAGCAGTTGGTGTAATGACTATATCACTGGACTCCCATGTAGTCAACCATGGTTCAAGTCCCAGACCTGGTTGCTTTAAACTCACACCAGGCATGTGTGTGTGTGTGTGTGTGTGTGTGTGTGCCCAGGATCCTGAGAGAATGGAGGAGAAGGGATTGCAGTGTGGTCATCCCCCCCCGGAGAGTGATCTTTCACTTTCTGTCTCTCTCTGTCTTTCTGGCAAGCACATGTACCCTATAGTAAAAATCTCCCCACTCCCCAAAAAAAGCAATAAAATTTAAGAATGATTTAGCAAAAAATTTACATATTTCAATTTTGCATTTTATGTTATATATGGTATATATGAATGCAACGGGTCTACATATGTGAATATAACATGTTATTAATATTTGATATTGAATTCTCAACAGATCACTGAAATCATTATTAGAACCATAAAATACCACACTATTTGATACAAAGTTCTAATATGAGTATTTTGAACTAATATTGGCATATGTCTCTTTTTTACATTAATTAAAAATTCTCTCATTCTTAAATAAATTGTATAATATTAAACTAATTCAATTAAATATGAAGATATGATTTAAAATTTAAGTTGATTACTGTTTAAAATGTAAAGTGAGTTTATTAGAGTTGTTTTAATATAATCAGAGTAATTATTTATTAGTAATTTTTAGCTAAAATATGAAATCAAATCCATAAATAAGTTGGTGAAAAAAATTAAGTTTAAATAAGATTATTTGACTTTTCTATGATTAACAAACAAGGATTGATTTAACATGATTTTATTAATATTGTGTATGTACCTTGTTTTAAATATGGAATGCCAGTAGTAAAAGAATAACAAATTTATTTATACATATATGTATATATACATACATACATATATGCATATATAAATACATACATATATGTATATATAAATATCTTAAAGTGGAACTTGATGTGCACTTTAATCTGATGGCACATAGTAATTATATGACATAAGCTACATCTCTCTCAATTAATCCATTTCATTTTACTGACTTCATAGCCTACTGAATAGGATTTGAGAATATCAACTTTTTATTGTGATTTATCAATCTTTTAATAAATATTTTATGGGCTTTTATTTCAAAAGTAGCAGCATAGGAACGAGTTTGTGTGTGGCTGTTTAGTGGTGACAGTGTGCATGCATTACACGGGCATCATTTGCATTTAAGCAACATTGACTAAAGAATGCAGGATCATGAGGAGGCACATACTAATCCTTAATTAAATTTTTTATAAAGCTCAAAGCAAATATTTATATGTCAGCCTCAAAGCACAAAGGACCATCAGAAATCAAATCCTACAGAATCCTAGTCTTAGAAAACTGAGAATTCACAGTCAGGAGAAAATGTGAAACACATTTAGGAATTAGGTCAAAATATGTTTTCTGTTTCATAACTATCCAAATAAACCCAAAAAGAGCTCCAAATATGGTTTATAGGCTGACAGGGAGAGGTAGAAATATTAAAAACTAATTAGCTGGTATCAAGATGCACCATCATATAGCCAAGACAAAAAAACTCTATATGAAATTTTGAAGTTATTTAAGAAAGTTTATCAGAAAAGAAACCCAGCATTTAAATAATATTTCAATTAAATTGCTAAATTGAGAGAATAATAAAATAATAATATGTTATAACATATAACATATAATACTATAATATATTATAATATGTAATAATAATAAT
>NW_006160049.1:1742286-1756768 GCF_000334495.1 Tupaia belangeri chinensis
ATATATGTGTATATATATATATATATTGTAAATAAAACTTGTGCTTGGCAATTTAAATAAATAAATAGTAAGTATGGTGGAAAAAGTAAAAAAGATGAAGATCAAATGGTTTTTGATGCATGAAACATTATAAAATATTCAATTTGAATAAAATTATGAAAATACATTATCTGAATCTTATTGACAATATACACCTTTTTATATTTACTCTTTTATATTTTCTTCTTATTGAGTTCAAGTATAAGTTTTCAAAGAACAGTGACTATGACTATAATAAGAACCTCCCCAACTGTTTATTACAAGTTTTGCAATATTGTAGGCTTTTAATCAATCACCCAGTAGTGAGTAAACAAATTAATAAATGGATATCCACATTATTGTAATACTTTGGGAACGGTGGAAAATTTAGGGAGTGAGTGATGATTGGCAGTCTCTCTACTTATATCTTTCCTTCCAAATAGACAGTGAAAATTGCAATAAATATGTATTTTTTAATTTTTATTTTTATAAGCAAAGATTACACTCTATCTTAGACTGAGATCTTTACATTCTTTTGGCTGTTAAATATTTCTTTCCTTTGCCCCTCCCTCTCACCCTCTACCGCCCACTTTCTGACACCCGGTCTCTACCACTCGCTTCCCTTCTTCACAATCTCACATATCTACACTTAGCCTCTCTGCTGTCATACCTTCAGATCATTGTATTTCTGCCATAGAGTGCTGACATTCAGTACTAATTGGAAAAAAAATGTTCAACCTTTTTTTGGCATAACAGAAATACAAATTAAAACAACAGTGAGATACCATTTAATCCTAATTAGAATGGCTAGAATCCAAAAAATAATGAATGACAAGTGCTGTCAAGGCTGTGGTGAAAAGAAAACTCTCTTACACTGTTCGTGGGAATGTAAACTAGCACAACCCCGGTATGTAACAATATGGAGATTCCTCAAAAATCTACGAATAGAACTACCATATCACCCAGTAATCAAACTCCTTTGTATTTACCCAAAGGACAGGAAAACGGTAAAAAAGACATTTGCAAGACTCCCAAAACATTCAGACAAGAAGGCATTTCAAAGCTGAGGTGTGTCCTGGTGTGTTCAGGGAAGCCATGCTCTAAACCCACCTCCTAGACTCCCAAAATATTCAGACAAGGTAGGACAAACTTTGTCTTTTCTCTGTCTCTGGCTGTCTCTCTGTCTGTCTCACGCTCTCTCCCTTTCTGTCTGTCTCATGCTCTTATATCCTTTCTGTCTGTCTCACGCTCCCTCTCCCTTTAAATTTTTTACCTTTTTTTTTATTATTATTATTCTAGCACCTCTCCTCAGCTTGGGCCTTTCCTTTCACTTGTTAATTTCAGAAGCCCTTTTAAAGTTGAGGTGTGTCCTGGTGTGTTCGCACGGTTTTCATTTTTTACTCTTTTTTGGTAGTATTTTCCTTTTTTTTTCCTTTTTGCTTACATTTTTTCATCTTACTTTCTTATCCTAAGCTTCACTCTCCAGACACTTAATGTCTACATAGGCCAAGGTGCACAGTAGCAAGCATCTGAATCTTTTTATAGTCATTGAAATTCTCAACGCTTATTGAATCTTCTACTTGAACAAAGAAATGTCTTCCTATAAATCTGAACTCCTAATCTTACTGCTTATACCACATTGCAAAGCACTGTGGAGAAAAGATTTTTGTCAGAGAATGACCAGAAACAACAGCAGAGGTACAAGAAACATGAGAAACCAAGAAAATATCTCTCCCATAAGGAAAAGAGCAATACCTCATCATCTACAATCAGTTCAGTAGAATTCTTGGAAATGTCTAATAAAGACTTCAGAATATTCATAGTGACAAAACTAAACGAGATGCAAAAGCTGAGAGATAATGAACTCCAGAAGATGTAGGAGAAAAGAGACAATGAGTTCCAGGAGGTGTTGAAGTTCTTTCATGACCTGAAAGAGGAAATACACACCATGAAAAAGAATCAAATGGAGCTATTAGGGATGAAGGCTGTCCTTCAGAAAATCAAAACTTGCCTAGAAAGTATTAAAAGCAGATTTGTCCATGCAGAGAATCGAATTTTGTATGTTGAAGGTAAAACCTCTAATCTAGAAAAAAAATGCAAAAAAACTGAGAAAATAACCCCCCAAAATGAGAATACTATATGAGGAATACTAGACAGCATTAAGCACCCAAGCATTACAATAATTGGTATCCCAGAAGGTGAAGAAACTAATAAAGGCATTGATAATCTATTTATTCCATAAAATCTTGAAAGAAAACTTTCCAAATCTAAAGAGGCATTCAAATATCCAGATCCAAGAAATACAAAGGACCTCTAACAGAATCAACTCAAGAAGATCTCCAAGGCACATCATAGCCAGACTGGTCAAATCTATAGACATAGACAAGATACTAAAATAGATAAGAGAGAAACGTCAGGTTACTTATAAAGGTTATCCCGTCAGGTTAACCTCAGACCTCTCAGCAGAAACAATGAAAGTAGGGACTAGCAGTTAGCGTAATGGCTATGTTGCTGGACTCCCATGTAATTGACCACGATTCGAGTTCCGGACCCGGTGGCTTAAACTCATGCCGGGAGTGTGTGCATGCGTGCCCAAGATCCTGAGAGGAGAATGGAAGAGAAGGGATTGCAGCATGGCCATCCCCCTTGGGGGGTGATTTCTCTCTTTCTATCTCTCTCTCTCTCTCTGTCTGTCTGGCGAACGCACGCGCCCTATAGCAAAATCCTCTCCAAAAAAAAAAAATCCAAGCAAGGAAAGAATGGGAAAATATATTCAAAGTGTCAAGTGAAAAACAGTTTCAACCAAGAATACTATACCCTGCAAGATTATCTTTCATATGGAAAGAAAGAATAAAAACATTTTCAGATAAAGAAGACTGAAAGGATTTGCCAGTAGCAGACCTACGCTTCAAGAAATTCTGAAAGGAGTGTTTGACCAGTGAAACTAAAGATACATACAGAAATAAGAGAAAAAAAGACAACCAAGAAAATTACCAATTTAATGCTATAGACAAGAAGCATATTTCCTTAACATTTCTTTGATTTATTAAAGTTAAATCTGCTTTTCTTGAAATTGAAAAATATAGTAAAAAATACAAAATTAATGACCATAGTAAGCTATATAGCATCAGGTAGGTGCTACCTTTTATTACATTCATTCTACTCAGAGATTCATGCCTTAAGTCAGACATGTATTCATAGCACATATATATGCATACATACATACATATATATGTGAAACTAGAAATGGAAAATTATTGATGATAAGTTATGTATGACTAAGCTACTATGCGGCATCTTCTGGATGAGAAATTACATTTTGTATGCTGTGACAATGCTCAGTGAATAAATGTAAATTAATTAATTTTAAAAAAGACATTTGTACATCATGTTTATTGCAGCATTATCCACTTTTCCTAAGACATGGAATCAACCTAAGTATCCAAAAATTGATGGCTGCGTTGAAAAACTGTGGCACATATATACAATGGAATAACAACCAGAAGACTATGAGAGACTATCATTTGATTCAAAGTAGATGCAAATAAAGGATTTAATGTTAAGCAAAGTGAACCAGACTTTGAAAGATACATACTGTATATCCCCTCTCAACAAATATCTAATTTTAAACCCTCAATAGATGGACATAGAATATTTTAAAGGGTAGAAGGACATTTTACTGAGACCCTAGCATCACACATGTTTACAACAGGTGAATGTAACACTGACCGAAGAGTCTAAAAAGGAGGGCCTTCACTGAAAACCAGTATCTGAAACATCATCCTGCGAAGTACTAGTCAAGCACCCGTGTTAATGCCCCAGAGATATTTTCTTTTGCACAGACTTGGTGCACATATGGGCCTATTTAACTGGTATCCACCTGCCACTTCAGAATGAAGAATGTGGCTACATGAAAATGTGGCTGCAGGATAAAGCAGCTGATTCTGGGAGAGTGGCCAAAGGGAAATAAAATGTCTCATGGGAATTGTTGTGCTAGTGCAGTCCCAGATGTAAAATGAATTGCTTAGCTAAAACTTTATTCTTAGAGTCAGTCTTCTGCTGTTTCCCTATAAATGTAATTTTCTACATTTACTGCATATTTATTCATTAAATAATATTTTAAGTACTGGTGAACTTGACTTCCGAGGAAAAGTAGGGAATATACTGCTTGTTCAGTCTTCCAATGCAAAACTTCTATCCTTAAAAGAAAAGTGTTAAAGAACATGTGCTGTTATTTACTATTTAAATTTTGTGGGTACTTGAAGTATGCATGTTCTTCTAATTGTTAAATTTGGTAAAATTAATTTAAAGATAGTATAGCATGACCATGGACACCAAGAATTTAAATTTGTTATGAAACTTCAACCTCTAATTATGCCAAGATGTTGTTTGTGACACAGCATATTCATATTAATTGGATGCAAGATATTAATTTTGAAATAAGCACTTAGTGTCAGTTAGTATATAAATGTGATGTGCATAGATTTTCAGCCTGATGGGTCATTGTGAGAGGAAACTTGAAAGCATAACATTCAGCCTTTCTCTAAGAAATGAGTACAGACTAATGCATCTCTCTTCAGAGGGAAGTTTGAGCAGTGGTAGAAGGATAATGTTCACACTCTTATCTAACTGCCAAATAAGTCTTTTTGTTTAGAATCTGTGTATGAATATATTTCCTGACAGTCTCAGGGAATGCATTTTTTCTTTATACATTTCTCCGAGACTACACATGACTCATTAAAGAGTGACAGTTTCTTGCCTGAAACTAGTTACAGTTATCATATTAAATAAATCACTGAAACAGTATGTTCTGCAGGGAATGAAAAAGCCATGCAATTTATGCAGGCCTCCTTCCATTTGAATCTACATTGAATTAATTCAAACATGGAAATAAAAATTCTATGAAGAAGTTTAGAGCCTCAAATATGAATTAAGGTATTATTTCTCTTATCAATGTAGCATATAAAGCAAGTCGTAATGAAATACAAAGCCATGAGGGGATTAAAGACATGAAGATGATTAAATTACTATTATATTCCTGGATTCCTTACCTCCTACAGTCCGCGAAAGTGGAACACCTGGCCTTCAGCACAAATATTTCCCATAGATATAATACAGACACAATTAAGTATCTTCTGCTGCCATAAACACTGACTACATTATGGATTTATTTTTAATGAAGCAAAATTCATTATGGATAAGTTTGTCACTTCTAATGCAGCAACAATAAAAAACGGAAACAATTCTATTTTTAAAATGTCTGCAAATGTGGTCTCCATGATAACACATAAAATTGCTTGGGGCACAAATTAAGGGGACAAATATGTCCCATCAGCATATGACAAAATTATAGTAAAAACAGTGGCTAAAATTTTTAAAGCCATAGGTACATGCCCTAACTCCAAGCCTTAAATTTGTTAGTTTCTCACAGAATCATCTTACATTTAATGCCCCAACTTCTACTGAATTACTTGGCTCTTGCCTAACAGATTTCATAATTTGTTATATGTTAAAATCATAAACCTTTAATATAGGTGACATTTTAGAGTCTACAGGAATATATTTAGACATTATATTATTTGACCTTCACAATATCCATGTGACAAAATCATGTAGGTGAATTTGATTATAAAAACTGAATATTGAGGCCTGAATTATTTAGTCTTGAATCCCCAGCTACTACGGTCTCTCTCAACCTTGCATTTTCTCTCTCTCTCTCTCTCTCTCTCTCTCTCACACACACACACACACACACACATTTCTACAGAAAGAACAGAAATGATTCCAGGCTTAAAAGACAACCATCTAGGGACCAGCAGTTAGCATAATTGGCTATGTGGTTGGACTCCCACATAGTCGAATGCGGTTTGCATCCCGGACCCAGTGGCTTAAAACTCACGCCAGGCTCGTGTGTGTGCGTGCCCAAGATCCCAAGAGGAGAATGGAGAAGGGATTGCAGCATGGCCATCCCCCCTGGGGGGTGATTTCTTGCTTTCTGTCTCTCTGTCTCTCTCTCTCTGTCCGGTGAGCGCATGCACCCTATAGCTAAAACCTCTTAAAAAAAAAAAATGACAACCATCTATCTTCTGCAGGAGGCACAGAGGTCAAGGATCTGGATTCCACCTATCTGACTCCTTGGATCAAGTGCCAGACCCAGCAGCTTGAAAATCACACCAAGTGCACTTGCATGTCTGCATGCCCACAATTCAAAGAAGAAAATAGAGGGGAAATTGTTGCAGCATGGCCATCACCTGTGTAGGGTATTCAGCCACTTTCTCTCTTCCTCTTTTTCTCTTTTTCTTTGCTGCAAGTACATGTGGTCTATGACAAAAACCTAAAGTTAAAAAAATATATAATAAAATAAGGGGTCAGCAGGTGACATGGTGATTAAGGTGTTGAACGCTACATGGCCAAGCATGGTTTGAGTGTCAGACTTGGCACTTTGCTTTCTCACTTTTTTTCTCTGTATTACTCTGGTGAGCATGCATGCCCTGTAGTAAATATAATAATAATAATAGTAATAATAAGGACTAGCAGACGGTGTACCAGTTACATCACTGATTTTCCACATGGTCAACTGCAGTTTGAGTCCTGGATCCAGTGACTTGGAAATCACACCAGGCACGTGTCTGTGTATGCCCAAGATCCTGGGAAGAGAACAGAAGAGAGGGGATTGCAGTGTGGTCATCCTCCCCTAGGGAATGATTTCTCACTTTCCCTCTCACTGTCTCTATTCTCATTCTCTCTGGTGAGCACACACACACCCTAAGGCAAAAACATCTAAAAAACAATAATAGATAAAATTTTAAAAACTTAAATAAAATAACTAATAAGGATAAAAATGTGCAACATCATGTAATTTTTTTGTTGAAGAGCATGAATATGGAAATATCCTTGATTTTATTATCCCACCCTGCATGCAGGCTTTGAGAAGCAATATTGTACCCCACAAAGTAGTACAACAGTGAAGTATAAATAAACATTATAAAATAAAAAAGAAGAAAAGCATGTAACAAGTTGAAAGAAGATTAGAGATAGACTATTGCCGCATATAGTGAAAAATGTAGCAGTAGTTTAACAAATATTTTATATTACATTTTTGAAAACATATTCTTCAGTGTTATCATACTTATGTTGTTATTACTAAAATTTTCTCCAAATGCACCTTACCAATAAAACCTGACATTTTAATGGCAAAATAAAGGCCTACTCAGGAAATTAACTATCAAAGAATATGACATGGTTTTATTAAAATTATGTCTGTATAAAGCAAAATAATATTGCCAACATAATCCACTTGGAGAGAGTGTAAAAGATCTAACAACTAACATTTTTGAAATACCAACTTTGTATCAGGGATCTTTTCATAGGGTATTTTTTTAGTTCTTTTTTCTGAAGAGGTTTTTTTTGTTTTTTTTTTAAGAGGGCACGTGCACTTGCCAGACAGACAGAGAAAGATAGACAGACAGAAAGTGAGAAATCGCCCACCAGGGGGGATGGTCATGCCACAATCCCTTCTCTCTCGGGATCTTGAGCACGCATGCACATGTGCCATGTGTGAGTTTTAAGCCACCAGGTCTGACTACATGGGAGTCCAGCGACATAGCCATTACGCTAACTGCTGGTCTCGATGTATTTTTAGTTCTCAACATAAAAAATGTGATATTATCTTTCAAAGATAATTTTATAGTTTTACCAACTGGACTAGGGAGAAATGTTCACATGTTGAAATATTCACTTTGTAAGCTAAATATTGTGATGGAAAATTAAATAAAAATATTTTTAAAAATAATTTTAAAAAATTAAGTTTTTACTATACTGAATGCTCTACTTTGAAGGACTTTTTTTTTTTAGTTTTCCCAAGTTTACTTTATTAAAAACATATGAACTTCTCATTTTCTTTTTTTATAATTTTTATTTATTAATTTTATTTATTATTTAGACATTTAATCGCTATACATCATTTAGATTATAAAGAGACTTTACCCAGCATGACACACGCCTCAGTCCAGCCCAGTTGAGAATATACGCATGCCCTCATCTTTTATGTAGGGATTACAGAATCTTCCTAGGCCCTTAATTGTTATCTCTTTTACCAAATCCAGCTCTTATAATACATTTCTCCTTCAATGGTGACAGTTGACAATCTCTTATCTTATGCATATTCTATTCTTTCTCAACAGAAGGTCATCTGGACTTGGAAATTGAGGAAACATGCTTTCATTTTTGATAGTTTTGTTTTCAATATGCTCAGTGCTCCTGCGTTATTTGTTGCATGAGATTCTAACAAAAATGTTGATCTGGGGAATCCCCAGATTATAAAGAGGTAACTTTCTTTAGGGTGATGTAGAGAAAACGTCTTTTCTCTCCTTTCAACTTATCTACATCATCACTAATATTTTCACAGCTCAGTAAAGAAAGGGAAGACTCTTCCTTTATTCTGGGAAGTAATCATGCTATCTACGAGTAACTTTCTGAGAAGTACGTAATTACTTGTATTCTGAAAGAGTTAGGTTAAGAGTTAGGATAAGTCAATAGGTCTATCTACCACAACACATAATCTTTCTTCAAAATCCCTTCTTCAACATGGCCTGAAGGTAGATGGATATAACTGTTCTAATACCATAAGTATTTTAAGTCCATTAAAAAACCTGAAGAGGTCTCCATTCTGATTCCTTTTTTTTTCCCCACAACTTAAGATCCTAGTATCTCATTCCAGAGCAAGAGGCAAAGTTCTTTGCTGTTTTTTTTAATAATATATTTTATTTTCTTTTAATTTATTTTATACAGTCAATCATTATGCATCACTCAGCTTGTAAAGTTTATTTTCCAATATGAACACATGTCACACCTGTACAGTTAGGGATATTATTATCAGTTGATCAACTGATAATAAAGTTCTAGCAACCACTAAACTCCTAACAATTGCTTCTGAAATTTATTTTTGGATTTAAAGTATTGTATAAAAAGATGGTAAAGAAGTTTCCATTTACCTAAACAAAAATGTGAATAAAAGCCCCTGGAAAAGAATTGATTCACGTCTAGACTTTAGAATCTAAGTATTTCATAATGACTTACAACATTTTTGTAAGATGGCATAATGGTTATGTTGTTGGACTCCCACATAGTCTACTGCAGTTCGAGTCCTGGACTCAGCAGCTTAAACTCATGCCAGGTGCATGTGTGTGTGTGTGTGTGTGTGTCCAAGATCCTGAGAGGAGACTGGAGGAGAAGGGATTGTGGCATACCCATTAAACCTAGCGGTTGGTTTCTTGATTTCTATCTCTCTGCCTCTCTCTGTCTCTCTGGTGAGCACACACACCCTATGGCAAAAACTCTCTCTCACAAAAAAATGTTGTGATTAAGCAACCAATTAGAACATTTTCTCAGAGATCAAACACAGACTAAAGAAAAAAAGAGACACAGGGAATATCACTGTCATTTTAATTGGATGCAAAAATTACACAAAGTAACTTTTAATTTAGTTAATCTAATAATATTGTTGTGACATCTCTCATGGACCTAAAAATAGATAATAATTTCATAAGAAAGATTCAGTAATTCATTTTGGATCGTTGCCTTGCTTAGTTTAGCCGTTAAATCAACTGTTCATTGAATGCATATTGGGTGTGTAAATGCCACAAATATAATCACACATACCCAAACACATGTAATATGAGGGAAAAGGGAAATTATATTTTTCTTTTATTTTCTAAAGGGCATATATTGCTACAAATATAAATATCTGGTTATGTGTTACAAGCTTAATATTCCTTGGGCTAATTCTTAACCTTTAAATAATATTTTTATGTATTTCATTGCTGTTCATGTAGAATATTGATTTCAAATATTTAAAATAGAATTATATAAAGGAATCAATGTTATTACACTGCATAATCCCTATCTATACTTGACTCATACTTATTGTTAAAGAAATTAATTTTTTAATTAATTTATGCCACAAAAAATCAAGAAATTGGATAAGGTTAATGTTTTTATATATTAAGATGTTCATATTTCTGATCACGAAATAAGAACTTCTGGGACAAAGTTGATAAAAACAGCATGATAAGTAATATTTTACTTTCAAAACTGAAACCACACTGATAAGTTTTAAAAAGACACTCATGTGGGAACCAGCAGTTAGCATAATGGCTATGTCGCTGGACTCCCACGTAGTCGACCACGGTTCGCATCCCAGATCCCAAAAGGAGAATGGAGGAGAAGGGATTGCGGCGTGACCATCTCCCCTGGGGGGTGATTTCTCGCTTTCTGTCTCTCTTTCTCTGTCTGTCTGGCGAGCGCACGCGCCCTATAGCGAAAAAAACCTCTCCAAAAAAAAAAAAAAAAGACACCCTTATGTAAGTAAATGTTAATTCTTTTGGGGCTATGCCAGTTGCACTGATGATAACACTAGTGCTAAAATTAATACTTCAAGGGACCAGCATGTGGTATGGTGGTTAAGGCACTGGACACTCCCACATGGCCGACCATGGTTCGATTCCTGGAACTGGCAGCTTGCTTTCTCACTTTCCCCCTCTCTCTCTTTGTGTCACTCTCTGGTTGGATTAAAATAAATTAATGAATAATTAAAATAAAATAATTAAAAAGATAAAAATAAGACTTCAAAAATGGAAAACTCAATGGATGAGTCATTTGTTCTGCCCATAAGTATAAACATAACTATATTTTACCCAACTTTAACAACAGTTGATTCTTATATATCTTCAGATGAAAAGATAAACAAAATTTATCCTGCATTACTTGTGAATAAGTTTGTTTCTCTTTCTTTCTTTCTTTCTTTCTTTCTTTCTTTCTTTCTTTCTTTCTTTCTCTCTTTCTTTCTTTCTCTTTTGTGCACTTTTTCAATCCCTGGAATGTTACAATGCTTGAGAAATATCCAACTGTATAGAATTCTGCGTATATTTTACTCTAAGCTTGCACTTACAATAACTAAATGATAGATAGAGATAGTTATATTTAATTTGCTTTAAATTATGTCTGGCATCTTGCAAACATTATTTTCATGTGAACTAATATTCATCTAACCATAGAATTTTGAAAGGAATAATGTCTATGCAGAACATTGGACGTCAAGCCAGAATACAATGACATCTTCTAGCATGAACCTAGAAGAATTTGTGAGTAAATGTTACAGTATTATCTAAAAAAATTGAATCAGACATATTTCAAATCAGGATGAGACTTGGAAAAGACAAAATGGGGTTCACACACAGATAAAAATGGTGCCAGTCTTACTTTCAAGAGAGTGGTGAGATCAATAAAACAAAAATTATTATCTGCTTAATTTTTCTTTTTTCTTTTCTTTTCCTCTTCTTCTTCTTCTTCCCCCTCCCCCCCAGGCTTAAAACTAAAGGGCACTATAAGGGTAACAAACAGCTGACTCTGATAGCAGAGCACACTACAAAATATCTACCAGGGATCAGAAGGTGATGCAGTGATAATGCTCTGTGAGGTTGCCCCACTTGGAAGAGTTCCCAGCTGTGTCCAGAGATCTCTCAGAGTACATGAGGCACTATGTGCCCATTATCCAGGTGTAGTTGAGCCTCAGGGTAGATCACAGAGTCAGGACCTAGTTAGGCATGGGCTCTCTCTCTTTCTCTACCATTCAGAGAGAAAATAAAAAATATTTTTATACGTGTGTGTGTGCCCAAGATCCCGGGAAGAGAGTAGAAGAGAGGGGGTTGCAGTGTGTTCATGCCCCCTGGGGAGTGTCAAAGCTATAATTATACTCACCATGTATGCTTCCATAACATGCTTTCATAAATATCAGCTGAAATTCTGTTGGTACTGTACAAGTATAGTATGAAAAAAAAAAAAAGAGGAAAGGGAAAATGGAGAAAGAAGAAATAAAACAATAAAATTGGCCCACATATGGTGGTGCAGGTGGTAAGGTACTGCTGCACAATACTAGAGTCATATGAGAGACTCGAGTTTGAATCCCAGGTCAGCATACTTGTTTTAGCAAGCCTGATTGGCTGGTAGACTAGCGGGAGGATCACGGTATGTTGCGTCTCTGTCAAGGGTACCTGTTTCTCCCTTTCTCTTTCACTAAGCAAAATATTTTTAAAAAATAAAATAAAATAAAATTAGGCTAGTAGGTGGTGTAGTGGTTGAGGTACTGAACTTCATATGGCTGGTCGAAGTACAAGTCCCAGATCAGTGGCTTGAAACTCACAGGTTGAATGTGTCCGTGTGCATGAGTACCCAAAATCTCTAGATGAGCATGGAGGAGAAGGGAGGAGAAAGGATTGCAGTGTGGCCAGTCTGCCTGGGATGGGGACTAAGGTCTTGCTTGCTCTCTCTCTCTCTTTCTCACTTTGTGTGTGTGTGTGTGTGTGTGTGTGTGTGTGTGTGTGTCTGGTGACCACATGCACCCTATATAGCAAAAATATCTCCCAAGGAAACATAAAATCAATTTATGTTGAATTTTATTTCATCATTGTTACATTTATGCTCCTTTTTCATTATATCGAAAACTCATGAGGCAAAGAATATCATGCCTTCCAGGAGCACAGGTTTCTCTACAACATATTGTTTATACTTCTTTGGAAAATATACTTAGTAGAGGATTTGCTGGCTCATATGGTAATTCTATTTTTAGTGTTTTGAGGGAATTCCATTTATTTCTGATAATGGTTGCACTAATTTACATCCCACGATCAGTGTAAAATGTTTTTTCAGATCATTTTATGGCATGGTAAAGGTAGCTGGATCCCATATGACCATAGTCAACAGTTTGAGTCCCAGATCCAGCAGTTAGAGAAATACTCTGGGTACATGTGCGTTTTAGTGCCCAAAATCCTGAAAGGAGGAAGAGGTGGAGGAAAAGGAATTGCATGTGATCAACTGTCATGCAGGATGCTTTTTGCTCTTTCTCCTTCTTTCTCCCTCTTTCTCTCTGGCAAGTGCATGTACCCTCTGCCATTTTTTTTTTTTTTTTAAAGAGAGAGAGTTCCATTATCCCTTTTTCTCCCATACTTACTAGCATTTTTTTGGGGGGGGAGGTGGGTGGAAGCTGTCTTTTTTTGCAGAAGTCATTCTATCTGAGGTGAGATGAAAACTTCACTGTGATCTTGATTGTTTTTTCTCTGATGATTAATGAAATCCTGCCATTTGGGACAATATAGAAAAACTTGGAAGACATTATATTCAGTGAATAATTAAGGCACAGAAGAGAAATACTTATATGTAGACACAAAAAAGGATAACCTCATAGAAATATAAAGTGGAATAGTGATAATTAGACACTGGAAAGGTAGGGAGGTGGTGGAAAAGGAGATACTTGCTAGAAAACCCAAAATTGTAGCTAGATAAGAGCATAGTAGCAATACTGGAAGAATTTACCACATGGGAATTAGTAAATAATATAAATCTTGATTTTAGTTTCTCCAGAAAATTGGTTATTAATCACTTCCCAACATAACAAGGTGTATTGGAAGCCAAACATAAAAAGGAATAATATTATAAAAAACAGATCATAAGGAACCAGAATGATTAATTCTTATCTTTTAGACTTCATCTTAAGAACAATGGAAAGGCACTGATTGGATTTTGGTAGGCATGTGACATTATTAATTTACACTTTAGAGATATCAGACCAGATGAATAGAGTGAATGGATGGAAGGAAAAACTAACACTTGCAGAGGTTTCAGTCAGGGGATACATGTCATTGAAAAATGAGACTAGGCATTCAGCAGGTGATGTAGGGTTAAGGTGCCAAATTCCAACATGGCCAAACACAATTCAGGTCCTGGACTCAGTGTCGTGAGACTGGCACTGAATGAGTTTGCATGTGTGCCCAAAATCCTGGGGAGAGGATGGAGGAGAAGGGATTATGGTGTGGTTACCCCCCCCACCACCACCAGGGAACGATTTCTCATTTTCTCTCCCTCTGTCTCTCCCACAAGTACATGGGTCCTATAGCAAAAATCTCTTAAAATACATATATGTATATGTGTGTATGTATATATATATGCGTTTATATATATGTATTGATATGTATTTATTTATAAATATATATGTATTAGATAAGGCTAATGACTGTGAAGTTACTACAAAATGAACAGACATAATAGCAATTTAGGTAATAGCACAGTCTGAAATTGAAATGAATTAGAATAAGTGGATAAGGTAATAAATTATTTCTTTTACAAATAGATGGATAGCAGTGTTATATAAAGACTAAAGAATGTTGGAAGGTAAACAATTTGTGGGAAAGATGTGAGTCAGAAATTTGTTTGACATGCAGTATGTAAAAAACCTTCTAAACTACCCCAAACTCATTTTGATTGCTTTTTCTTTTGTATTAGTCTTAAGGAAGACAACTATCCGTAGAAATCTGTCATTATAAATACTATCGTTTTTCTGGGAATCCTCAGTTTTCCAAAATTATATAATCCTCATATAATAAAAATTATATGAGTTGAGATGCATTCTACC
>NW_006160050.1:0-855 GCF_000334495.1 Tupaia belangeri chinensis
AACTTCTATGTGGTTATTTTTTAAGGTTTCTATCTTTTAATAACATTCTTCTTTCATGTCTTGTAATGACTCTCATTTTCTTGAACTGGTTGTCTGTTTTCTCTTGCATTCTATTGAATTTTGTCACTATAAATCTTCAGAATTCTTTTTCTGACATTTCTGTGTATTCCTTTGTCCTATCCATTGTTGGTGAGGGATTACCAAGCTCATCTGGGGGAGAGTTACCCCAGTTTTTGGTCATGCTTCTTTGAGATCTGCACTGGTTTTTGGTCATACACTGGTCACAGCAAGCAGGTACCCTCATCACTTTACAAACTATTTCCTACCAAAAAAGAAGATGAAAGATTTTTTTTTCCATGGTGGCTCCTGTTGCAGGTGTCAATGTGAATGAATTCAGAGTAGCCATCAGTGTGTTTGCTGAGTGCATAGCAAGATTCTGTTGCTTGTTTTTCTGGAGGGAGCCAAGATAAATTGAACAAATTGTACTATTTGTGTTTCCAACATTAAAAGGCAGAAATAGTAGCACTGACATAAAATGTGCAGCAGAGAATTTAAAAGAAGAAAAGGATCTGAATTCAGTGGGCACGTACTTTTAAGTTCACTTTGTTGTAGATAGAGTAAGATATGGTCATTTCTTAGTCCTTAATTCTCCAAGTCCAGATGTGTAAATTAAGAATATGAATCCTGTTGTAAAATTTTGAAGATAATGTCCACTTTAATTTAACTGATAACCAAAAGATGCTTTCACATCAAAGAAATTATTTTAAAAGTCTGTGTCAAATTCAAAATCCAAAATAAAATGAATATAATGTTCTACTGCCAAAATTTTGCCAACAGTGTAGCTTCAGTGATGCT
>NW_006160050.1:31150-31739 GCF_000334495.1 Tupaia belangeri chinensis
AAGCCTGCTCAATAGTGTTTAATAGTCACACGGCCTAATTTAACATAAATGAGGTGGCATCATTGCTAAGATGACTGTGTGTGTGTATGTGTGTGTGTATCCTCAAATAAAAAAAAGAATAAATGATTTAGCCTTTCCTAGGTCAAATATAATTTCTGATTAGACTCCCACTGGGCTCTCCAACAAGTTATGTTCAGGAAAGTAACTGAATAAATTTGGGGTTTGATTGAGTTTCACATTTGATTTTAAGATTCATTCATATTTGGAGATGCATTGTTATTTCTCTCTCTGATGTCAAAAAGAACAACTACAGACAGAAACTAGTGGTACAAATAGAAAGGAATTTTTTCTTTTTTTACAATTTTAGCGTTTGTTTTTATTATGTCAACATAGTCATTTACAGTTAGTTGCTATAAAAACTTCAGCTACACACGATGTTCTCAAATCCAGACAGTGGTATAATCCTAGAAAATGTCCAGCTGAACAGTAGGATAGTGAAGCACACTGGTGACTCTCTATTCTGAACTTTTTAGTATGGTCAGATTAATGTTTTTTTTTTTTTTCTTTTGGAGAGGTTTTCACTATAGGA
>NW_006160050.1:32404-39286 GCF_000334495.1 Tupaia belangeri chinensis
TTTTTGATGAATCAACAAGAAATCTAAATGCAGGTTCTGCTTCAGATCCTAGAATCTTAATCTTGTGGAAGATGGGAAACGTTACTCCGTAGTTTTTTCTTGCAAAAGATTCTACTTCCTTGCTGGAACGGGGCTCCGATTCTCCAAACTGATTGCACGGGAAAGCCAAGACGCTGAAGTGGAATGGTCCAAACTCTTTGTGCAGCTCCTTCAGGGCTAAGTAATTTTTGTCTGTGAGTTGGCAGTCACTAGTCATGTTTACAACTAGTGAAACTTTGCCTTTAAACTTTTCCAGAGAAGCAATGTTTCCTTTTGCATCCTTCACCTCAAAGGTGTAAAAGCTGTTGATTTTCAGTTTTAGAAATTTTAGTTGTAGAAGAAATAACATCACTGTGCATAGACCCATAGACAACAAAACTGCAAAAATCTTTGCTTTGGGCCTGGAACATTTTAATGAGTAAGTTGTAAGAGGCTCTATTTTGGATGATTCTAGAGACAGAAAGGACATTTTAACAATGATGTTTTCCTGTTAAGGAGCAAGGTGATCACCAAGTCTGTGAATAAAATATATATATTTTTTCAGAGTAGTAGAGTAAGAAATTTGTTTTCAATATCTTAATTAATTGCCTAAATCCTGATAGATGGCCAGCTGCATGGTTCAAATCTTGACCCTGTGGCTTGAAAACACCCCAGGTGCATATGCTTTCATGCTCAAATTCCAAGAGAAGAATGGAGAAGAGATTGCAGTGTGGCTACCTCCCCAGGAGAGGATGCTTTCTCACATTCCCTCTCCCTCTCTCCATGTCTCTCTTCAGTGAGTGCACATACCTGGTAAGAAAACTGAAGAAAAGAGAAAAAGATCTAAGCATTTGAGATCTCAACCCTGGGTATCTATTAGGTTAGATTGCCAGTCTCCTTCATCCATTGGAAATGTGTCTACCTCTGGAAATGACCCTGCCTCATAATCTACACAATGGCACAGTCAATGTTTGTTAGAACTAGGGCACTTGATCCAAATAGGAATTTGGAACTAAGACTGAGAGCAAGCAAGAACCATTACCAGTGGCTATTAAGCCTTGTGGAGTACAAAACATAAGCTAGGAAACAGAATGGGAGAGAATTTGAGGGCATCTTCAGAGCATTGTAAAGTCATCTCTGGTTCCTGTGGGTTTCTGAAATCCAGCTTCATCTTTGCCTTTGAGTCCTATAACAGCCACTGTTATCTTTATAATAAAGTCTGTTTTCAGTGTCAAAATCAAATCCAACAAGCTTCTGTTACTTCAACTAGGGAAGTAATACATTCAGAAATATTTTTTAAAAACTGACTTTTATAATGGTTAGTATAAAGCTAAAACCATTCCTGTTTTAAATGTTAAGTTCAGACTAAACTAACATGAGTATTATTATTAATTGTGATGTTTTTAAAAATGGTATAGGATAAAAAAATTTTCATTATTTAGATTACTACATTCCTCTACAAAAGAATAAAACAACAAACTAGTCAAAAATAAAGAAAACTTTATGCCTTACTTCAAGACTAGTTGGTGATTGAGGAAGGAGACTTTTAGGGAAATATTCATGAGTCTTTCAGAATATCTTCAAGTAAACTTCTCTACTTGTATCCCAAAGCATATTATAACTCTATTAAACAGGTATCATATTATATAGTAATTAGTTATTATTCTCTTAAATTTATTGCATTTTTATTCTGTGCTAAACATTGAGAATACAAGGCTGAAAAGGCTACAAGCTCAATCCTCAAGGCAAGATCACCTAATATGACAGTATATCAAGGAGGACTTTCTCTCCTGCCTCAGTGGCTGACAAGTGCTTGTATATTCTAGAGTGGGCAAGGAACGTCTCCACAGAAATTGCTAAGAAATAGCAAAGTCAACCATGTGATTCTTAGCTCCACATACAAATTCAACCTATGAAAGAAAAGACTAGTTAAGGGATCAGCAGTTGGCATAATGACTGTGTCACTGAATTCCCATGTAGTCGACATGTAGTCGACCACAGTTCGAGTCCCAGACCCAGCGACTTACATTCACACTCGGCATGTGTGCGTGCATGCCCAAGATCCTGAGAGGAGAATGGAGAAGGGATTGTGGCATGACCATGCCCCCTGGAGGGTGATTTCTCACTTTCTGTCTCTCTGTCTCTCTCCATCTTTCTGGTGAGTGCAAGAACTCTATAGCAAAAACCTCCCCAAAAAATAAAATTAAAGACTAGTTAAAATAAAAAGTAAATAATTTCTTTAAAAGGAAATTATAAGTGTAGAGGGTGATTCTCCTCCCTTCCGCATAAGTGACAGATACTTTCTGCTCCCTTCAAAACCAGTTGGAACTGAAGGGTGCCCAGAGTACAGGAAATAGCACTTTGACAGGCATGGAGATTGTTATAACTCATTCGGATGCTGGTGGAAGATGGTCATACTAAGAATGGACTCCATTTCTGGAGTTTGCTGGCCTAAGAGAACCAACATTCAGCAGACTCTTACAAAAAGCAGCCAACTGGAGTTATTCTAAAAGGACCGCACTGGGGAGATGGTTCCTCAGGGTGAAGGCAGAAGCTACAGAGTGAAAAGGGTTCCAGAAGAGAGAATTTCCAGTTAGTGAGAGGCTAACAGTCTCCACCAAGAATAGGCAAACACACCCCGTGAAAGAGCAGGCATTTGGGTGTGAACACTTGACAGTCGAAAGATACCTACAAATACCCTCAGCTTCAGAAATAGATCTTTTTTGTTTTTCTTCCCAATTCTACCCCATCTGAGTTCTGAAGGCACCACAAGCAAAAACTGAGACTTACATAAAATGAAAAATTGATACTAGATTGAACTGCACATCTGAATACTCAAACTGTTTCTTCTTTACTTTTCCTCTTCCTCTTTCTTTCTCTTTCTTTCCCTTTTTTCCCCTAATTGCAGGATGTCATGTGAACTGGCCAGAGAGGGAAGAAGATAAAGAGGAGATAGCATACCCCCAGTGGTGTGTGATCGCACTGTGATCCTTTTCCTCCATTTCTTCATCCCATCAGTATTGGGGCACACACATACACATGCACCTAGTGTGTTTTTATGCAGTCTATGTGCACATGTGAGAAAGACAGGCAATCTCCACAGTGCTTGGTCATACCACAAACCTATTCTTCCAGTCCTCCAGCTGCTAGGATCCTGGACACGTGTTTTTGTGTCTGGGGTGTATTTAAGTCACAAGGCCAGGGATTTCAACCACAGTCAGCATGTGGCTTCCAGCTCTGTGGTCCAGTACATTGCCAACCATGCCACAGAGGCTCGGCTAGACTGTTCTTTAATATAGGAAGTAATTTAAAGCAACGAGAGATGCTCTGTGTATTGCCAGAAAGAAATAAATGAGGTGGACAGTATCTGGAAGTGTTGGTGGCAGAAACCAAGACCAGATTCCACTCATCCAATAACCCAGTCAAACAAGTAAAGCTGATGATAATAAAATGGTGTAAGTGTTGTTATACTGATGACTATGGAGTCTCTGACTGAATCTCAGGGGAACAAAGAAGGCTTTCCAGAACCAGTTACTTCAGATAGCCAGTAAAAGTTTGTCAGGTAAAACAAGAGAAAGACTGAGGGGGAAGGGCAGCCAGGCAAAAGGAGAAGCATGTGAAAATTTCCAGAGAAACTCTAATCTGTTTTAGAAATTACAATGCCATATGCTCTGACTTTATTCTCTGAAGGGGTAATAGCAAGGTTATAAAATATATATTAAGGATTTTGAATGTAATCTTGGAGTCTGAGAATTCATTAAGTGTTTTTATCAGGGAAGTAACATTTTAAAAAAGGTACTTTCCCGTCGATGTGTCCTAAAGAGGCCTGGAGTTAGGCCAGACTGCTGAGGAGTTGTAACAATAGTCAAGATGAGGGATGTTGTTGGTTTGACCTATGTTAATATCAGTGAGAGGAGAGAAAGTAATAGATACTAAGTTCTCCAGAGAGTATCACCTAAGACCCAGTAAACAACCAAAGGAGGGGGTGGTTACAGGAAGGGGTTAAGGATTTAAGGATGCATGTCCTCTTGTTTTCAGCTATCAGCAGCCAGATTCATCCAATAACTCTCTCTCTCTTTCTCTACAAATATATGTATATTGTGTGTGTGTATTAAAACTCCTTTAAATAATTCAATGACTGTAAAGAGGAAAAGAGGGAAGATAACAGGTATAACAGGTAGAGAGAGATAAAAGTTGGGAGGAGGCTTTAACTTTTTCAAGGGTAGAAATGCTTTGAACATGTTGAAATGGTGATGAAGGGCCAGCCAGCTAGTGGCATGGTGGTTAAATCTGTTGGATTGAGCATGGATGACTACAGTTCAAGTTCCAGACACAATGGCTTGAAAAACAGACCAGGCACATATGCTAGCATGCCCAAAATCCTGAAAGAAAAAATGGATGAAACAGGATTGTGGTATGGCTGCCCAACATCCCCCTGGGTGACACTTTCTCACTTTCTTTCTTCCTTTCTCTCTCTAGCAAGCACATGTGCCTTCTAGCAGAGGAAAGAAAAAAGAAAGAAAGAAATGCAGATGGAAAAGAGAAGATGGAAAACTAAGTGGAATAGTGAAGTCATGAAATCCTGGGAGAAGTGAGATAGGACAGGAGAAGCATAGATGACCAGTCAATCTTCAGCAAGACTTTCCATTGGTAAAAGATTGGGAGAGGGGAATGATGAGCACAGACAGGGTTTAGTTTGTTGGAGGAAGTCTGGGAGTTAAATGGAAGTCCAGGATCCTGTGGCTTTAAAGCATGCCAGGGGTATATGCATGTGTGCCCAAAATCCCTAACAAAGAGAGAAATAGAGAAGGGATTTCAACTTGACCATTGTCCAAGGGGATTTATTTCTCACCTTCTCTCTTTCTCCCTGGTAAGCACAGATACCTTCTGGGAACAAAAGAGAGACAAAAGATAAGATATATAATATGTAATCAAAAAGATATTCTACTTATTAATAACTAAAGGAATAATAGTAGAAACTAAAATTATGAGGAGGTATTATATGTCCTTACTAGATTAATGAATGTTAAAAAGATGAAATGCTTAGTGTTCAAGAGGGCTTACAAAAAACTTATTGATAGCATTATGAAGGGCACTGCCATTTGGAAAGCAATTTAGAAAAATTAATCAGAATAAAACTATATGTATGCTTTGACCTAGGAGCATAACACTAGAAGTTTATTCTAGGAAATTAATTGAATAAATGTATATGTGTGTGTGTGTGTGTGTGTGTGTGTGTGTGCAAACAGGCTCAGGCTCATTGAATAAAAGACTGACTTCACTAGTAAA
Organism: Tupaia belangeri chinensis; assembly: GCF_000334495.1. Classification (NCBI taxonomy): domain Eukaryota; kingdom Metazoa; phylum Chordata; class Mammalia; order Scandentia; family Tupaiidae; genus Tupaia; species Tupaia belangeri. Next base: position 37,712 of record NW_006160050.1, read on the forward strand.
AAATAGAAAACAAGAAAAGATGATGGTATATTAAATAAAAAGCGGTTAAAAATCTAATAGCTTGCAAGCAACATGGATCCTGAACTTCAGCTGTGAAATATTGTTTTGAGACATAAAATGAAGAGTTTTTGCTGAGATTTCATCCACACTTATTTCTAGAAAGGCTCAAACCAGGCCCATCTCCACGTGGATCCTGAACATAGGTATGAAATACTACTTTCAGAGATTAGAAAGATTTCTTCCTTACATATTTCTAGTGGGTAGTGTTACCTGTCTCATTCTCTCCATTTCTCTCTATCTGTGTTTCTCTGAGTCTTTTAATTTTAAAATTTTTTTAAGGTAAAGTATTCTGATCTCTCAAGACCCTTTATTGTGTTAATAGGTGCCTCTTCCAATTCTGTTTAGGAAAGTCACAAACACAGGCACATCTCCCCATGAATCCTGAACTTCAGCAGTGAAATACTGCTTTCAATGACTTAAAATGAAGATTTTCTGCTGAGACTTCTTCCTCAATTATTTCTAGTGGGTAGTGTTACCTGTCTCTTTCACTGTATTTCTCTCTCTGTGTGTCTCCCTGAATATTTTAAATTTTGAATTCTTTTAAAGAATTATTTATATATTTAATTTTATTTATTCCATATTTATTTTACTTTGACCAAAGACACACACACATACAGAGAGAGAGAAAGAAAGAGAAAGAGAGAGAAAGGAAGCCACCAGTTCCGAGACTCAAACCATGGTTGGCCATGTGGGAGTGTCCAGAACCTTAACCAACACACCACCTGCTGGTGCCTAATTTTTGAAATTTTTTAAGGTAAAGTATTCTGGGCTCTCAAGGCTCTTTATAGTGTTAGTAGGTGCCTCTCCCCTTTTTGTTTAGGAAAGGCAAAAACCCAGGCTCATCTCCACATGTGTCCTGAACTTCAGCTGTGAAATATTGTTTTCAGAGACTTCTTCACTTATTTCTAGTGGGTAGTGTACCTGTCTCTTTCTGTCCATTTTTTCTCTGTCTCTCTGGGTTAATTGTGTTAATAGGTGCCTCTCCCCATTCTGTTTAGGAAAGGCACCTACCAAGGCCCAACTCCACATGGATCCAGAATTGCAGCTATGAAATATTGCTTTCAGAGACTTAAAATAAAGATTTTTTGCTGAGAATTCTACCTGAGTCTTTTTTTTTTATTTTTTTAAAGTAAAGTATTCTGGCTTTCTCAAACCCCTTTATTGTGTTAATAAGTGCCTCTGTCCTTCTGTTTAGGAAAGGCACCAACCCAGGGTCATGTCCACATGGATTCTGAACTTCAGCTGTGAAATACTGCTTTCAGAGAAATAAAATGAAGATTTTCTGCTGAGACTTCTTCATCAATTATTTCTTTTCTTTCTTTTTTTAAATTTTTTTTGAGAGGTTTTTGCTATAGGGCACGTGCACTCACCAGACAGAGACAAAGAAACAGAAAGTGAGAAATCACCCCCCAGGGTGGATGGCCAGCCGCAATCCTTTCTTCTCCATTCTCCTCTCTGGATCTTGGGCATGCACGCACATGCGCCTGGAGTGAGTTGTTTTTGTTTTTTTTTTTT
>NW_006160050.1:39337-41625 GCF_000334495.1 Tupaia belangeri chinensis
GCGAGAAATCACCCCCCAGAGGGGATGGTCATGCCGCAATCCCTTCTCCTCCATTCTCCTCTCAGGATCTTGGGCACGCACACACACGCGCCTGGCGTGAGTTTTAAGCCACCGGGTCTGGGACATGAACCGCGGTCAACTATGTGGGAGTCCAGCTACATAGCCATTACACTAACTGCTGGTCCCCATCAATTATTTCTAGTGGGTAGTGTTACCTGCCTTTTTATCGCCATTTCCCTCTGTTTCTCTCTGTCTCTCTGAGTCTTTAATTTTCAAATTTTTTAAGTGAAAGTATTCTGGGCTCTCAAGCCCCTTTATTGTGTTAATAGGTGCCTCTCCCCATTTTGTTTAGGAAAGGCACCAACCCAGGCCCATCTCCACATGAATTCTGGACTTTGGTTGTGAAATATTGCTTTCAGAGACTTAAAATGAAGATTTTCTACTGAGAATTCTACCTCACTTATTTCAAGTGGTAGTATTATATGTCTCTTTCTCTCCATTTTTCTCTGTCTTTCTGTGTCTCCCTGAGTCTTTTAATTTTTTAACTCATTTTTTAATTTGTTATCATCATAATCTTGTTTATATTACATTGAATCACATATAACTTTACAGTGTACTACATTTCATTTTCCAGAAATTATACCATGCATGTTTTTTTTGCATTTTTTTTAATGTAAAGTATTCTGGGCATTCAGGTCCCTTTATTGTGTCAATTGGTGCCTCTCCCCATTTTGTTTAAGAAAGGCACCAACTCAGGCCCATCTCCACATGAATTCTGAACTTTGGTTGTGAAATATTGCTTTCAATGACTTAAATAAAAATTTCCTGCTGGGACTTCTTCCTTGCTTATTTCTGGTGGGTAGCATTACATGTCTCATTCTCTCCATTTCTCTCTGTCTCTTTGTGTCTCACTGAATTTTTTTAATGTTTTAATTTTTTTTTAGGTAAAGTATTCTGGTCTTTCAAACCCCTTTATTGTGTTAACAGGTGCCTCTCCCCATTCTGTTTAGAAAAGGCACCAACCATGGCCCAACTCCACATGGATCCTGAACTTTAGTTGTGAAATATTGCTTTCAGAGACTTAAATGAAGATTTTCTGCAGAGACTTCTTCCTCACTTATTTCTAGTAGATAGTGTTACCTGTCCCATTCTCTCCATTTCTGTCTGTCTCTATGTGTCTCCGCTCTTTATAGTGTTAGTAGGTGCCTCTCCCCATTTTGTTTAGGAGAGGCAAAAACCCAGGCTCATCTCCACATGTATCCTGAACTTCAGCTGTGAAATATTGCTTTCAGAGACTTAAAAAAGGTTTTTCTGCTGAGACTTCTTCACTTATTTCTAGTGGGTAGTGTACAAGAATTATTTATATATTTAATTTTATTTATTCCATATTTATTTTACTTTGACCAAAGACACACACACATACAGAGAGAGAGAGAAAGAGAAAGAGAGAGAAAGGAAGCCACCAGTTCCGAGACTCAAACCATGGTTGGCCATGTGGGAGTGTCCAGAACCTTAACCAACACACCACCTGCTGGTGCCTAATTTTTGAAATTTTTTAAGGTAAAGTATTCTGGGCTCTCAAGGCTCTTTATAGTGTTAGTAGGTGCCTCTCCCCTTTTTGTTTAGGAAAGGCAAAAACCCAGGCTCATCTCCACATGTGTCCTGAACTTCAGCTGTGAAATATTGTTTTCAGAGACTTCTTCACTTATTTCTAGTGGGTAGTGTACCTGTCTCTTTCTCTCCCTTTTTCTCTGTCTCTCTGGGTTAATTGTGTTAATAGGTGCCTCTCCCCATTCTGTTTAGGAAAGGCACCTACCAAGGCCCAACTCCACATGGATCCAGAATTGCAGCTATGAAATATTGCTTTCAGTGACTTAAAATAAAGATTTTCTGCTAAGAATTCTACCTGAGTCTTTTAATTTTTTTATTTTTTTAAGTAAAGTATTCTGGCTTCTCAAACCCCTTTATTATGTTAATAAGTGCCTCTCTCCTTCTGTTTAGGAAAGGCACCAACCCAGGGTCATGTCCACATGGATTCTGAACTTCAGCTGTGAAATACTGCTTTCAGAGAAATAAAATGAAGATTTTCTGCTGAGACTTCTTCATCAATTATTTCTTTTCTTTCTTTTTTTAAATTTTTTTTGAGAGGTTTTTGCTATAGGGCACGTGCACTCACCAGACAGAGACAAAGAAACAGAAAGTGAGAAATCACCCCCCAGGGTGGATGGCCAGCCGCAATCCTTTCTTCTCCATTCTCCTCTCTGGATCTTGGGCATGCACGCACATGC
>NW_006160050.1:41660-43881 GCF_000334495.1 Tupaia belangeri chinensis
CCCGGGGTTGACTACGTGGGAGTCGAATGACATAGCCATTACACTAACTGCTGGTCCCCATCAATTATTTCTATTTCTCTATCTTTCTGTGTCTCCCTGAGTCTTTTCATTTTTTAACTCATTTTTTAATTTGTTATCATCATAATCTTGTTTATATTACATTGAATCACATATATCTTTACAGCGTACTACATTTCCTTTTCCAGAAGTTATACCATGCATGTTTTTTTTGTACATTTTTTAAGGTTAAGTATTCTGGGCATTCAGGTCCCTTTATTGTGTCAATTGGTGCCTCTCCCCATTTTGTTTAGGAAAGGCACCAACCCAGGCCCATCTCCACATGAATTCTGGACTTTGGTTGTGAAATATTGCTTTCAATGACTTAAATAAAAATTTCCTGCTGGGACTTCTTCCTTGCTTATTTCTGGTGGGTAGTGTTACCTGTCCCATTCTCTCCATTTCTGTCTGTCTCTATGGGTCTCCCTGAGTCTTTTGTTTTTTTACTTTATTTTTTTAAGGTAATATATACTGGACCTCAATCCCCTTTATTTTGTTAATAGCTGCCTCTTCCCATTCTGTTTAAGAAAGTCACAAACCCTGGCCCATCTCCACATAGATCCTGAATTTTAGCTGTGAAATATTTCTTTCAGAGACTTATAATGAAGATTTTCTGCTGAGACTTCTTCCTCACTTATTTCTAATGGGTAGTGTTAGCTGTCTCTTTCTCTTAATTTCTCTCTGTCTTTCTCTGTCATTCTGAGTCTTTTAATATTTTAATTGTTTGTAAGGTAAAGTATTCTGGGGAATCAAACCTTTTTAGTTTTAATACTTGCCCCTACCTATTTTGTTTAGAAAAGCAGGCCTATCTCCACATGGATCCTTAACTTAAGCTGTGAAATATTGCTTTCAGAGACTTAAAATAGAGATTTTTCTGCTGAGACTTCTTCACTTATTTCCTGTTGATAGTGTACATATTTTTTCCATAGGCTTTTTTTTTTCTTTTTGACAGGTTTTGGTATAGGGCACTTGTGCTTGCCAGAAAGCCACAGAGAAACAGAGAAACAGAAAACAAAATCAGTCTTCAGGGGGATGGCCACACTGCAATCCCTTCCCCTCCATTCTCATTTAGGGATCTTGGGCATGCACACACACTTGCCTGGTGTGAGTTTAAGCCACCAGGTCCTGGATTCAAACCACTGTTGAATATGAGACAATCCAGTGACATAGCCAATTTCTGGTCCCAACTACCTCACTTATTTCTACCCAGAATAATATCTGTCTCTTTCTCTCCATTTCTCTGTGTCTCTCTGTATTTCCCTGAGTCTTTTAATTTTTTTTTTAAGTTAAAGTATTCTGGGCTCTCAAGCCTCTATATTGTGTTAATAGGTGTCTCTCCCCATTTTGTTCAGGAAAGGCACAAACTTGGGCCCATCTCCACATGGATCCAGAACTTCAGCTGTGAAATATTGCTTTCAGAGACTTAAAAAACTGAAGATTTTTCTGCTGAGACCTCTTTCTCACTTATTTCCAGTGAATTGTTACCTGTCTCTTTCTCTTCATTTCTGTCTATGTGTCTCCCTGAGTTTTTTAATTTTTAAATTTTTTTAAGATGAAATATTCTGGATCCTCAAGCTCCCCATTCTGATTATGAAAGGCACAAAAAAAGGCCCCTGTTAGCTCTCACAGCCATTGCAGTACATTGAGCTCCATAGAGACAGTGCCGGGGCAAGTGAGAGCTGGATGGGCACTGGGCAACTCTGTGCCCTCGTGGAGGAAAGATAACTAAACATGGGCAAAGGAGATCCTAAGAAGCCAAGAGGCAAAATGTTATCATATGCATTCTTTGTGCAAACTTGCCGGGAGGAGCACAAGAAGAAGCACCTAGATGCTTCAGTCAACTTCTCGGAGTTTTCTAAGTGCTCAGAGAGGTGGAAGACCATGTCTGCTAAAGAGAAAGGAAAGTTTGAATATACGGCAAAAGCGGACAAGGCCCATTATGAAAGAAATGAAAACACATATCCCTCCTAAAGGGGAAACAAAAAAGAAGTTCAAGGATACCAATGCACCCAAGAGGCCTCCTTCGGCCTTTTTCTTGTTCTGTTCTGAACATCGCCCAAAAATCAAAGGAGAACATCCTGGCCTATCCATTGGTGATGTTGCAAAGAAATTGGGAGAGATGTGGAATAACACTGCTGCAGATGATAAACAGCCTTATGAAAAG
>NW_006160050.1:44661-46633 GCF_000334495.1 Tupaia belangeri chinensis
GTTTCTAACCCCCCCCGTCCGGGACGCGAACCGCGGTCGACCACGTGGGAGTCCAGCGACATAGCCATTACGCTAACAGCTGGTTCCCTCTCCCTGTGTCTTTTCATTTTTTTTTTTAAGGTAAAGTATTCTGGGCTCTAAGCCTCATTATAGTGTTAATTGGTGTCTCTCCCTATTCTGTTTAGGAAAGGGACAAACCTAGCCCATTGCTGCATGGAACCTGAATTTCAGCTGTGAAATATTGCTTTCAGAGACTTAAAAATTTTTCTGTTCAGACTTATTCTTTACTTATTTCCAGTGGGCAGTGTACATGTCTCTTTCTATCTATTTCTCTTTATGTCTCCCTTAGTCTTTGTTTTATTTTTTGAGAGGTTTTTGCTATAGGGTGTGTGTGCTCACCAGAAAGACAGAGAGAAACAGAGAAACAGAAAGTGAGAAGTCACCCTTCAGGGTGGATGGCCACACCACAAATTCCTTCTTCTCCATTCTCCTTTCAGGATTTTGTTCATGCATGCACACGTGTCCAGCATGAGTTAAGCCACCGGGTCCAGGACTCGAACCAGAGTCAACTACATGGGAATCCATAGCCATAGCCATCACACCCATTACTGGTCCCAACTACCTTGCTTATTTCTAGTGGGTAGTATTATCTGTCTCTTTCTCTCCATTTATTTCTGTCTCCTTGTGTCTCCATGATTTAAAAAAATCTTTTAAGGTAAAATATTCTGGGCTCTCAAGCCCCTTTATTGTGTTAATAGGTGTCTCTCCCCATTCTATTTAGGAAAGGCACAAACCCAGGCTCATCTCTACATGGATCCTGAACTTCAGCTGTGAATTATTGGTTTCAGAGACTTAAATGAAGATTTTCTGCTGAGACCTCTTCACTTATTTCTGGTGTTACCTGTTTCATTTTTTCCATTTCTTTCTGTCTCTCTGTGTCTCCTTGAGCCTGTTAATTTTTTAATGTTTTTTTAAGGTAAAACATTCCAGGCTCTCAAGCCCCCCCTTTATTGTGTTGAGAGCTGCATCTTTCCATTCTGTATTGGTGAGGCACAAACTCAGGTCCATCTCCACATAGATCTTGAACTTCAGCTGTGAAAAAAAAAAAGTTGCAGCTGTTTTGTTGACATTCTGAATGCTTCTAAGTAAATACAATTTTTTTATTAGAAAGAAAAAGGCCCCTGTCCACGTGGATCCTGAACTTCAGCTGTGAAATATTGCTTTCAGAGACTTAAAATGAAGCTTTTCTGCTAAGACTTCTTCCTCACTTATTTCTAGTGAGTAGTGTTACTTGTCTCACATTTTTCATGTCTGTGTGTTTCTCTGTGTCTCCCTAAGTCTTTTAATTTTTGAGTTTCTTTTTTAAGGTAAAGTATTCTGGGCTCTAAGCCTCATTATAGTGTTAATAGGTGTCTCTCCCTATTCTGTTTAGGAAAGGGACAAACCTAGCCCATTGCTGCATGGAACCTGAATTTCAGCTGTGAAATATTGCTTTCAGAGACTTAAAAATTTTTCTGTTCAGACTTATTCTTTACTTATTTCCAGTGGGCAGTGTACATGTCTCTTTCTATCTATTTCTCTTTATGTCTCCCTTAGTCTTTGTTTTATTTTTTGAGAGGTTTTTGCTATAGGGTGTGTGTGCTCACCAGAAAGACAGAGAGAAACAGAGAAACAGAAAGTGAGAAGTCACCCTTCAGGGTGGATGGCCACACCACAAATTCCTTCTTCTCCATTCTCCTTTCAGGATTTTGTTCATGCATCCACACGTGTCCAGCATGAGTTAAGCCACCAGGTCCAGGACTTGAACCACAGTCAACTACATGGGAATCCAAAGCCATAGCCATTACACCCATTACTGGTCCCAACTACCTTGCTTATTTGTAGTGGGTAGTATTACCTGTCTCTTTCTCTCCATTTCTTTCTGTCTCCTTGTGTCTCCACGATTTAAAAAAATCTTTTAAGGTAAAATATT
>NW_006160051.1:0-952 GCF_000334495.1 Tupaia belangeri chinensis
ACAACGTAACCATTATGCCATCTGCTTGGTCCCCCCCCTACCACCAAAAAAAAAAATCTCTTAAAAAAAAATTTAGGAAAAGAATGTAACTGTCTTTTCTATAAAAATAATTCCACTGGGTAAACAAATAGACAAAGGAAAGGATTGCTTTTCAAAATGAGCTCAAATTATGAAAATGTAAAGAGAGACTTAAAACATCGACAGTTTGTTACCACGAGGAATAAGTGGATACGGGCATTGCACATCAATGGCTGCTAACATAACAGTGAGGGAGAGCGGGTATTACGTGACACCCTAAGAAAGAGCACTAAACCTCCTCTAGTCAAAAGGGTTGAACCTGACCGAAATCAAGCTCCAGATCCAGCTCCCGATTCTGAGGAGGTGCAGAGGGCCGAGAGACACGTTGAGCTCACCTGTGACTACAATCACCAACGTCTAGAAGGTGGGAGTCTTCAGAAACACGTTCTTCTAGTGATAAACCGTGAAGAAAAGAAGAGTGGAGAGGAACTAATGTACTAAGAGCTGTTTAAAACCTATCAAATTTTAAAAATTGAGAAGATAAAACTAACTAGTGTTTTGGATGATATAACTTTAAAAAGGCAAGGTAGTGATTGCTATAAAAGTAAAGTTCTGTGGGAGAGATTGTGTGAGGCTTGTGAGGGAACATGAAGCCTGGGGCAACTACGAGGTGACTGACGACATTTTATGTATAAACTTAGGTGTGCTTTAATAATCGGTATTATATAGTTATTAAGTATTCATTAGTATGAAGTAATTATTAAGTAATATAAATTGTTTTGCATTTTGTATTTGTGTTATAATTACAATTAAAGGGCTAAGAAACATATCTTTTTTCACTGTAGGGTGTGTGCACTCGACAGGGGCAGACAGAGACAGTGAGAGAGAAAGTTAGAAATTACCCCCAAGGGACGCCCATGCAGCAATCTTTTCT
>NW_006160051.1:8906-14371 GCF_000334495.1 Tupaia belangeri chinensis
ATTACACCAACTGCTGGTCTCAAAGTTCAAATTTTTTTTAAAAAAAAATTAAAAATATGTATAGAGAGATGGAGAGCAATGAAGAGATTAGGTAGGGTCCTCCAACATGGCTCCTTAGCAAATCTGGGGGGAGCAAGAGGGTGAAGTCTGGGCAGAGGTCTTCCGTGGTCCTGATCCAAGTACACATTCTTCCCACCCCTACATGGAACCATTCAAAGATCAACCCCACAACAGGCAGCCAAACAAGACTTTACAAAGTCAAAGATATAGGAACTATATCCAGAATCTTTTCCACAGTGGAATCAAACTTGAAATTAACTGCAGAAAGGACTCTCAAAAAATACATAAGCACAGGGGAACTAAACCATCTACTCCTAAATGGCTTCACAACCACTGAAGAAATTAAGACTGAAATCAAAAGAGTCATTGAAATCAATGATAATGAGCACATGAGTTTCTATAACCAACGGTACACAGTGAAGAGAGACAGTCATAGCATTTAGTGCTCACGAGAAAAAACCTGAGAGATAGCAAATAGACAATCCAGTGACACATCTCGAGGAACTGGAAAAACAACAACACCCCCAAAAAATATCAGCAGAAAAGAAATAATAAGGATTAGAGTAGAAATAAATGACACAGAGAGTAAAAGAACTATGCAGAAAATAAAGGAAACCAAAAACTGGTTCTTTGAGATGATAAGCAAAATAGACACACCAATAGTTCCAGTACTCAAGAAGAACAGAGAGGGACCAGATAAATCAAATAAGCAAGGAAACAGGCGATACTGCAATGGACATACGGAAATATAGAAGATCATAAGAGACTACAAGTGATTATACATCGACAAGCAAAAAAACCTAGATGAGAGGCCACTAGGTGGTGTGGTGGTTAAGGTGCTGGGTTCCCACATGGCTAACTGCAGTTCAAGTCCCAGATCTGGCAGCTTGCTTCCTCTCTCTCTCTCTCTCTCTCTCTCTCTCTCTCTCTCGAGCACACATGCCCTATAGCAAATTAAAATAATAACAATAAGTTAAATAAATAATTCTTTAAAAATAAAAACCTAGATGAGATGAACAAATGTCTGGACATTTATAATCTACCAAGATTGAATTAGAAAGACATAGGAAGCTTGAATAGACCAAAATAAGCAATGAGATTGAATCAGTCATAAATAACCTCCCAACAAAAGAAAAGCCAAGGTCCTGATGGCTTTACTTCTGAATTCTACAAAACTTTTTTTAAGAAAATTTTGCCCTAAGGTACATGTGCTCACGAAGAGAGACAGTCATAGCATTTAGTGCTCACAAGGAAAACCCTGCGAGGTAGCAAATAGACAATCCAATGACACATCTCGGGGAACTGGCAAAACAACACCCCCCAAAAAATATCAGCAGAAAAGAAATAATAAGGATTAGAGTAGAAATAAATGACACAGAGAGTAAAAGAACTATGCAGAAAATAAAGGAAACCAAAAACTGGTTCTTTGAGATGATAAGCAAAATAGACACACCAATAGTTCCAGTACTCAAGAAGAACAGAGAGGGACCAGATAAATCAAATAAGCAAGGAAACAGGCGATACTGCAATGGACATACGGAAATATAGAAGATCATAAGAGACTACAAGTGATTATACATCGACAAGCAAAAAAACCTAGATGAGAGGCCACTAGGTGGTGTGGTGGTTAAGGTGCTGGGTTCCCACATGGCTAACTGGCGGCATGGTGGCTAAGGTTCAGGGCTCCCACATTGCCGATCATGGTTCGAGTCCTGACCTGGCAGCTCGCTCACTTGCGTGCGCTCTCTCTCTCTCTCTCTCTCTCTCTCTCTCTCGAGCACACATGCCCTATAGCAAATTAAAATAATAACGATAATTTAAATAAATAATTCTTTAAAAATAAAAACCTAGATGAGTTGAACAAATGTCTGGACATTTATAATCTACCAAGATTGAATTAGAAAGACATAGGAAGCTTGAATAGACCAAAATAAGCAATGAGATTGAATCAGTCATAAATAACCTCCCAACAAAAGAAAAGCCAAGGTCCTGATGGCTTTACTTCTGAATTCTACAAAACTTTTTTTAAGAAAATTTTGCCCTAAGGTACATGTGCTCACTAGAGAGAGAGTGAGAAAGAGAGAGAGATAATGAGAGAGAGAGTGAGAAATCACTCCCTGGGGGGATGATTGTGCTACAATCCCATCTCCTCCATTCTCCTCCTGGGATCTTAGGTACACATGCACATATGCCTGCATGAGTTTCAAGCCACTAGGTCTGTCTGGGACTTAAACTCTGGTGGGCTATGTGGGATGTGGGAGTTCAGTGATGTAACCACTACACCATCTGCTGGACCCCTATGCCATCTGCTGAAATACAAAATTTTTAAAAAGAGATAATCCCAATTCTATTCAAACTATTTCTAAACATCCAAAAAGAAAGAACCCTCCCAAATTCATTCTATAAAGCCTCCACCATTCTGATCCCCTAAACAGACAAGGACATAACAAAAAAAGAAAACTAAAAACCAATATCCCTGATGAACACTGATGCAAAAATTCTCAAGATACTAGCAAACTGTATCCAACAACACATTAAAAAGATTATTCACCATGACCAGGCAGGCTTTTCTCCAGGGAGGCAAGGGTGGTTCAATATGTGGGAAACAGTAAAGACAGCATATTAACAGAAGGAAAGATAAAAACCATATAATCACATCAACTGATGCAGAAGAAGCATTTGATAAAATCCCTCCATAAATAAGACTTTCAGCAAAATTGGCATAGAAGGGACATTTCTGAACACAATAAAAGTCATATATGACAGTCCCATAGCTAACATCATACTGAATGGAGAAGGCTAAGAGCTTTTCCACTGAACTGGAACAAGACAAGGCTGCCCACTTTCTCTACTCCTTTTTACCATAGTACTGGAAGTTCTCGCCAACGCAATCACACAAAAGAATAAATGAAAGGCATTCAAATAGGAAAAGAAGAAGTGAGATGATCTTTAATTGCAGACGACATAATTATGTACTTAACATAAAAAAATCTAAAATAATTCATAAAAACACCCCTGGAAGTGATAAGTGAATATAGCAGAGTAACAGCATACAAAATTAACTTACAAAAATCTATAATGTTTCTTTCTTTTTAAGAGAGATTTTTGCTATAGGGCGCATGTACTCACTGGAGAGATAGAGAGACAGAAAGCAAGAACTTACCCTCCAGGGAGGAGGCCATACTACCCTTTGTCTCCATTCTCCCCTTGGGATCTTGGGCACTCATGTACACGATGTGAGTTTTAAACCACAGGGTCTGGGACTCAAACTGCCGTTGACTATATTGGAGTCCAGTGACATAACCATTACACCGTCTGCTGGTCCCCCAAATCTATAATGTATTGTGTGTGTGTGTATGTGTGTATATACACACCCCACACATACACACACACACACACATATATATATATCTGTTATTTATAAAACGATATATAATATATTACAGTTCTTCTTGTACATGGCCTTCCTGGAATACAAGGCAGATCAGAAGTATCTGCCGATGCCTCGGTCTAGGACCCAGTTTTGGCTGCAATGAGACTTCCTCTTCTTGGGCTTTTTACCCTTTGGGCCCTCTTTTTAACTTTGCCACAGGCATGAGCCTCCTTGGCTTCAGGTGTCTTCTTAGTATCTGACTTTGCAGCTTTTCCACCTGCCATCTTTAGAGTGGGAAAGAGAGCCCTATAGCATTTCTTTACACAGACACTGAACAGACTGAGGTAGAATTGAAGAGAGCAACTCCATTTACAGTGGCCACAGACAATACAGGCTACCTGGGAATAAACCTAACCAAAGAAGTGAAAGACCTCTGCAAGGAAACTATGAATAACTTTAAAAAGACATTGAAAAATGATAAAAAAAAAAAAGTGGAAGACGTCCCATGTTCCTGGATTGGAAGAATAAATATAATCAAAATGTCAATCCTAACCAAATTAATCTACAAGTTCAATGCCATTCTGATTTTAAAACTACCAGAGATATTTCTCACAGAAATAGAAAAAAATTAGCCTGGAATCATAAAAAGCCCTGTATCACCAAAGTGTGCCAAAAGAATAAAGCGGGAGGCATTTCACTTCCTGACCCTAAGCTATGTTATACAGCTGTGATCATCAAAACAGCGTGCTTCCGGCACAGAAACAGGCATGGCGGACAGCGGAACAGTGTAGAGAATGCAGAAATACACCCTAAAACATACAGCCAACTGACTTTTCACCAAGAGCACTAGACAATCCAGTGGGGGAAAGAAAATCACTTTAGCAAATGGTGCTGGAAAAACGGAGTATCCACCTGCAGAAAAATGGAAATGGACCCTTATCTCTCACCATTAACAAAAATCAACTCATAATGGATCAGAGAGCGGAACATGAAATCTCCAACTATACAAGCACTGGTGGAAGACACGGGAAACTCTCGGAGACATCGGAGTAGGCAGCAGACCGCTAAATAAGATCCCCAAAGGGCAGGCAATAACCCCAAAAATAGATAAGGGGGACTTCCTCAGGCTATAAAGCTTCAGCATGCCAAAAGAACAATAATTGGAGTGAAGAGAGAACCCTCATAATGGGGTAATCTGTTTGCAAAGTACAGCTCAAATAAAAAACTGATAATCAGAAGACACAGGGAACTCAAACAACTAAAAGATAATCAATCCAAATAATAAATGGGCAAACAAGTGAAGAGATAACTGTCCAAGGACATGAATGAACAGTCAAAAAGCACAAGAAAAAATGCTCTACGTCTCTTATCATAAGGGAAATGCAAATCGAAACCACAATGAGATGCCACTTAAGGAATCATAAGGGAGGCTGGGTGGGAAGGAAATGACGCTGCACTGTCGGTGGGAATGTAACTTAATAGTACAGCCACCGTGGAGAACGATATGGAGCTTCCTCAAAATCCAATGAATCCTATGAATCCGGGGCTGGTTGGTGGTTAAGGTGTTGGACTCCATATGGCCAACAGCAGTCCAAGTGCCAGATCTGGCAGCTCATGCCAGCTGCGTGTGTGTGTGTGTGTGTGTGTGCCCAAAGTCCCAAGAGGAGAATGGCGGAGCACACATATCCTATAGGAAAAACATCTCCCAAAAAAAAAAGAAAGTCTTATGAATAGAACTATCATATGATCCTGTAATCTTGCTCCTGGATATCTACTCCAAGCATAGGAAAACTCTCAATTGGAAAAACTCTTGTACATCCATGTTTATAGTAGCATTGCGTGTTTATTGCACAACTGCTAAGATATCAAATCGATCCAAATGTTCAAGAGCAGATGAATAGAACGGCGCACAGCACCAGGCCGCCGCCACCGCGCGGCGCCCCGCCCCGGCCCCCCGCCCCCGCCGCCTGGCGCAGGGACGCAGCTCGCACCGGCCGGACGGGACGTGCGCCCTGGCCCCCAGCCCCCGGTC
>NW_006160051.1:15680-17497 GCF_000334495.1 Tupaia belangeri chinensis
CCCCCCAGCGCAGGAGTGGGAAAGGATGAGAGCGGTGAAAAAGCCAGCCACAGAGGGGGCGGGTGGGGACGGGTAACGGGTAACTCTGCCCCTCCCTGAGCCTCCTCCTGCCAGCATCGCCTCTGGCGGGATCCTCTGTTTAAACAAAGGGTAGGAAAGACTCACACCACACAGCATGAAATGGACCGATTGTCCAGTCCTGCAGTTCAGGGTTCCTTCATTCCCTCACCGTCGCTCTGGCTGCGGTCTTCACATCATCCGGACTTTGGACATGTCCCGGTTGATTTTTCACTCCAGCGGGTCCTTTCAGAGGAGGCTGGAGCTGATGGGGGCTGCTTCCCCACGTGTCTCCTGCCCCAGACCAGGGCTGGGGACAGACGGGCACTCCTTTGGTCATAATGGAGCAGTGTGCCCTGCCTCGGGCCAGCCGTCTCACCTTTGGGTTTGGATACTGAGTTCACAGGTGCGAGCTCCTCTCTGGGGTTTTCTGAACGTCCCTACCAGGTCTGGCCGGTTTCCCCCTGGGGGAGAGGTAGGGAGCCCCTCAGTGTGTGTGCCTGTCATCTTCATTGAACTAACTGGCATCAGGGGGCATCCGTGACAGCAGGCGAGCCGCTCAGCCCTGCGGGGTGATCCCGACAACCCACTCCGCAGCGCGGTAGCTTTTCTGTCATCCTTCAACCCTGGCCAGCCCCTTCCAGGATCTCACACGGCCCCCAGCCAGGACCTTTTGGAATCGTTCTCATGACCTGTGAAGTGAGTGTCCATTCATTTCCTCCTAAACACTGACTGCTCATTGAGTACCTGGCTCTGGACTAGGTGCCAGGGATAAAAGGCGCATAGTTCTTGTCCCCTTTATACATATGAGAAAACTAAGGTTCTGAACAGGTAAACGAATTGTCCCAGGCAGACCCCAGCCAAGTGATGGAGTCAGGAATTTCATCCAGGTCTTCGCACAAGCCTCTTGCTGATCCACCACGTTGGTGGCTTCTATTAAAGGGAGTTTTGTGGGAGGTTCTGGAAGGGAAATTCCTCTTTGTCTTGTGAAGTAAGACAGAGCTGGTGTGCTGATGACGAGGGTCCCGGGGAGAACCGAGATGCAGGATGGAAGATGGAGAAGATCTGCTGTGGCTCCCACCCCTGCTTGGTAACTTCTGGAGTTCCACATTCCCTGGAACTCCTCGCTTCACGCATGTCATGTCTGCAGCTGTAGCTCCTTGTGCAAAAGCACTGAATGGCCTACCAAAAGAAATTGCATGTTCTGACCTTTGTAGGATATTTTCTTTAAGGACCACACAGTCCCAGAGGACACTCATTTGGAAGCTTCCCCCGTGACATTGAGAGCCACAGAGAATGTGGTATTTCCACAGTAGATCCTCCTGTTCTGTCAAGACCAGCCCTCCCCATGCCACTTCATCCTGTCTCATGGAATTGCAGTAAAACCACATGGCTTAGCATTTTAATTCGGAAAACAGAGTGCAGACAGAGGCCTGGCACAACCGGACTTTATTTTATTATTTATTTATTTACAAGATGTACCCTAACCCAGGAAATAGACCCAACTGAGGTTTTTCTGTATAGATTACAGTCGACTTCCGTGTGTGTAAAAGCATAAGAGGCATGAACACTTACTTTTGGTCATATACTATTTACACAGGAAAATGGGTCCATTGGTTTGTTTTTGTTTTCATTTCTGTTCTTTTGAATCGACATGAATGAAGACTGTTTGTTTATATATCACTGTAAAATCCAGTTGACCTGGACAGTATTATATGTACATATTTATTCTAATTAAATTTAACAATCAAAGGATTGGA
>NW_006160051.1:18213-21212 GCF_000334495.1 Tupaia belangeri chinensis
ACAGAGAAACAGAGAGACAGAAAGCGAGAAATCACCCCCCAGGGGGGATGACCATGCCACAATCCCTTCTCCTCCGTTCTCCTCTCAGGATCTTGGGCACACACGCACAAGTGCCCGGCGTGAGTTTTAAGCCACTGGGTCCGGGACGCAAACAGTGGTTGACTATGTGGGAGTCCAGTGACATAGCCATTACGCTAACTGCTGGTCCCATGATTTCTCACTTTCTGTCTCTCTGTCTCTCCAGTGAATGTGTATGCTCTGTAGCAAAAATCTCTCTTTAAAAACAAACAAACAAAAATGAGACCCTGGCATCTGATACAAAGTGAATAAATATAGAAGATTTAATGTTAAGTGAAGCAAGTCAGACTATGAAAGAGAGGCATTGTATGTCCCCATTTAATATATACTGAATATCTGTGCTCTGTGGCAGAAACTGAAACAGCCAGGAGGGCAAGTGTAGGAGGAGGTGAGTAATAGGGAGTGGATCAAGGAAAAAACAAACAGAAAAAACAAATACTTATCAGACATAAAAATGAAGTTATCTGTTGATAATGTATGTGGTCATATTTTGACTTGACTAATATGCACTGTATTCATGCTGGGAAAAAACATTTTGCATGCTGTAAAGATGTACAGTGATTATATTTTTTATTTAAAAGCAGAAATAGGATGTTTGAAGACCTAATAATAGGGAGGACAATTGTAGATACTAGAGACTGTATAGGAGAGAGATTATTAGAAAGTGGTGACTGGAAGGAGCTCAGGAAAAAAACACGTAACAGCTCTTTTCCAGCTGGAACCATGGAGGGCATTCAAGAGAAGAAAAAGGGGGTTCCCGCTGAGGTGAAATCCACCAAGGAAAAGGTTCCTGCTGTGCCAGAAACCCTTAAGAAAAAGCGAAGGAATTTTGTGGAGCTGAAAATCAAGTGCCTGAGAAAGAAGCTTGCTCAAAAGAGGAATTGTCATCTGAATGAAACCATTGAGAAAGGATGGTTGCATGGAGCTTTTAGTGTCTTCATATTCAACACTGAGAATAAGCTCTTGCTACAACAGAGATCAGATGCCAAGTGACCTTTCCAGGCTGTTTTACCAATATTTGTCGTAGTCATCCTCTAGGTAACCCAGGCGAGCTTGAAGAGAATGAGGCCCTCAGAGTAAACCCAGCAGCACAGAGGCATTTACCAGCTGGGTCAGGATTCCCATGGAAGAGGTTCTGCCAGAAGAAATTAATTATCCAACATGATTGTACTACCAAGCTCAGCCTGATGGTATCTGGGTGAACATGAAATTGATTACCTCTTGTTTGTGATGAAAAATGTAACTTTGACTCCAGATCCTAGTGAGATTAAAAGCTACTGTTATGTGTCAAAGGAAGAACTGTAGGAACTTCTGAAAAAAGCAACCCATGGTGAAATTAAGCTAACTCCATTGTCTAATATTATTGCGGACAATTTTGTTTAAATGGTGGAATAACTTAAATTATTTAAATCAGTTTGTTGACCATGAAAAAATTTATAGAATGTGAGAGCATAGATGAGTGAATACTGAAATTTTCTCTACTTAGTAAATTTAGAATGATTTTTGCTTTAAATTTGGTTCCTTTAGGAGAACTTTCACATGATACATTCATACTTTATAATCAGAACAGACTTGTAATTTTGTATCACATACCCCATGTATATGTGTTGCTTGCTCTTTGTAAAAGACATTTATGAGAAATATTGTAAAGTGAGAGAGAACAAAGAAAAACTTAACCTGTCTAAACCCCCAGTTATGACAAATTTGAACAAATAAATGAAGTTTTTCAGTTTTGGTATGTTGTAAAAAAAAAAAATCACTAGACTCTTATAAAGCACTTTTCTATTTACCAAGTGTTTTATATAATTTTTCATCATTGTCTATAAAAATGAGCAAAGGAAAGTATTTGCTTGGCCACTTCAAACCAATCTAATTAGCTGTCCATATTAACAGATTAAACTGGCAGTCTGGGTTTAAGGGAAATTAAGTGGTAAGTGTTCTAATTTCTGTCATTCTAGAAGTATCATTTTGATACTTAGAGGTAACCATTGCGTTTGGTGGAGATTGGTTAGCTTCAGTCTTCTAAAGTATTTACCAGTTAGTAAAATCTGTATTTTCAGAATTCACATGGACTGCTCACAAAGTGGAGGTGAGTCCTACTCCACAGTAGGGTGTCTAGCCTTGATATTATTGGCACTGAGGGTGGACAGTTCTTCACTGTCGTGATTTATCCTGTGTATTGTAAGATTTTTAGCAGCAACTCTGGGCTCTACACACTGAGTGCCATTAGCACACTTTCTCCCAGGATAGCTAGAATTACACCAGGTAGTGCCAGGTGTGCCCTGGGGGGGGGGCAGTCACTTACTACTACTGTTTCATAAAGTCAGACCACATTTTTGGAGAGGATAAAACAAAAGAAAAGATTGCATATTGACATTAAATAGATTCAGGTTATGGAGTATATGTATGTTATATTTAAAATTATACCTTGATCAATGCACTTTTTAAAGCAAATTTGTCAAGTTTGAAATCATAATATAACTTTCCTATAGAATAATGAATAGTGAAGCAAAGGTTTCTTTAAAAAGCTAAATGTTTTACAAATTGAATCATTCATTTCTTGCTAACCGCAGTTAAATTCTAATTTCAGGCAAGACTTAATTGGGCCTTTCGAAAAGTCTTGATGCATTTTTGCATGGAAAAACAGAAAAATACATCATGACTTTTCTGACTGCCCACTGTTATTTTCATTAAATCTGTGGGTAAGAATTCCTTACCCACAGATTTAATCAGTGAAGTAAGTATTAATTTACTAATGCAGCAAGTAATTAATTTTATTGAAAAGTAAAAGCAATTAAAAAATTACCTCAAAAAAAGAATGGCAGGAGGAAGCTTGTCTATGAAAAAGCTAAGCCCTGTCATAAGGAATATAGACAGGTGTACAGAACTGAGATTCACACGGCCAGGAAGGCAAGAAAAGC
>NW_006160051.1:21400-24985 GCF_000334495.1 Tupaia belangeri chinensis
AAACTTGGAGTTGCTCTACTGCTATCCCACTGTGGACATACTCAGCCATGCACAATCAAAACACTCAGAACAAATTCAGCCAAGAATCAGGTTTAGCATATGAGAGTTAAACAGCAGATCAGAAATGAGACTCAGTTGGGGAAGCTAAGGCTGGCGAGCTGAGTCTCTGAAAGGCCCAGGGATGTACCAGCTGTGCTTTGGGCTGCACATTTCTGCTGGCTGCGTTTATTTGAACGGGCATTATCTTCGAAAATGAATGTCTTATAAGTCAGAAACATTTAGTTACTTGCATAGTACACATTTAGTTATTTGCATAGTATGCATTTAGTTACTTGCATAGTAGTTTCTATGCAAATAATATACTGACTTATGAAAGAGTCAGTAGAGAGACCAAGTTGGGGACAAAGCAAAACAAAGATGTGGTAGACTGTTGCACAGGTGATACCTGGGGACCAGTGACCCTCTCAGTATTCACAACCTGCTTCTTCCACATTGAGCCTGGCCTTGACCATGTGCCTCATTTTGGCCAAAGGAACATTAGCAAGCATAATATCAACACAGGCCTGATAAGCACTTGCACATTGGGGCTTGTCCTGGAATGCTCTCTGTGGGAGCCATGAGCCATGGAAGAATTCCAGCCACCCTGAGACAGTGGTGCTGTGAGGATGTCAGAGTTAGCTAGGTAGCAAGCCCACCTGGAGAAGCAATGAGGTGCTAGATGTGTGATGAAGCCCACTGGGTCTTCCAGACCAGCTACCAGTCTGCAGCTAAACTCAGTGCTGTGACCCCAGCTGACTC
Source organism: Tupaia belangeri chinensis (assembly GCF_000334495.1). NCBI lineage: Eukaryota > Metazoa > Chordata > Mammalia > Scandentia > Tupaiidae > Tupaia > Tupaia belangeri. The sequence goes on from NW_006160051.1 coordinate 22,199, forward strand.
CATATGAAGAACCATACAGCCAAGTCACTTCAGAATTCCTAACCCACACATTTAGTGAAAATAACAGTGGGCAGTCAGAAAAGTCATGATGTATTTTTCTGTTTTTCCATGCAAAAATGCATCATGACTTTTCCAAAGACCCATTAAATCATAGTTTATTTTTTATTTTTATTTTTTTGGTATAGGGTATGTGCACTCACTGGAGAGACAGAGAGAGACAGAAAGCAAAAAGTCACCTCTCGGGGGGAATGGCCATGCTGCAATCCCTTCTCCTCCATTCCCCTCTCGGGATCTTGGGCACACACGCACACGTGCCCAAAGTGAGTTTCAAGTCGCTGGGTTTGGGACTCAAACCATGATCATGGGAGTCCAGTGACATAACCATTACGTCATCCACTTGCCCCATAAACCAGTTTTTATATTATTATTACTTTAATTTTTTTACAATCAAAGTATGAATTTATTTTGATATAAAAACTTTTTGAAATTCATACATAGTTTTCCCATTACACATATTTCCATGAGCTTTTTTTTCTGAAACTTATTAAAATTGATTCATTTACATACATTCCCTAAGCATCATCACAGCATACAAAATGTGATTTCCCATCCAGAATATACTGCATAGTGGCTTAATCATACAATTATTGTCAATAATTTCTCATTTCTAGTTTCATATATATATATATATATACACACATATTTTTTTAACTCCTATTTCTGACCCTCTGCCCTTTCTTTCCCACCCTCCTCCCACACTATCTCTGGTGTTGACAAATGTTTTCCATTCCTTTTCTCCCCAGATTTTATTGATCACATGATTTCTTAAATAATCTAACCACTTTCAATAGGAAGTTCAGCTGGTAATTTCAAGAAAAACAGTTTTAACTTTAATAAATCAAAGAAATGCTAAGGAAATTTGCTTAAAAGTTAAAGCCAGGAAACAGGTTAGGATTCAGTTCAACTAGTAAGTGGATGAACCTGTCAACAGTTCAAGAGCAGACCAAAATCTTTAAATATGGAAATCAAAGCATTGAAGAAAATCAGTAATGTTTTAGTGTAAAGTAAAAAAATTCTGTTTTACTAGTTCAGATCCACATAATTAATTTCTCTTCTATTGAATTTGCAGTGTTACTGTGGTCTGCTCTTTCCATTTGAACTCTGGAAGTTAACATTCAACTCCGGACTCGTCCCTACAGTTAGGCTGGCCATTCTCTTGTTTTTTTGTACTCTTATTTCTGTGTGTCTGACTTTAGTTTTCCTGGTATAGCAAGCACTCCCTTCGGCACTTCTTGGAGAACTGGTCTGGTGTTGGTAAATTCTTTCAGGTTTTATCTGAGAATGTTTTTATCTTTTTTCCATATGAAAGATAATCTTGCTGGGTATAGTATTCTTGGATGAAATTGTTTTTCACTTAACACTTTGAGTATATTTTCCCATTCTTTCCTTGCTTGCATTGTTTCCAGTGAGAGGTCCGATGTTAGCCTTATGGGATATCCTTTGAAAGTAACTTGACATTTCTTTCTTGCCAATTTTAGTATCTTGTCTCTGTCTGTGGTTTTGGTCAATCTGGCTATAATGCACCTTGGATAAGATCTTCTTGGGTTGATTCTATGTGGGGTCCTTTGTACTTCTTGGGTCTGGATATTTGAGTGCCTCTCTAGGTTTGGAAAGTTTTCTTCCAGGATTTCATAGAATAGATTATCAATACCCTTGTTAGTTTCATTAACTTCTGGGATACTGATGATGTAGATGTTTGGGTGTTTAATGGTATGTATTATTACTTGTATGTTATTCTCATTTTGGGGGTTATTTTACCAGTCTTTTTGGTGAATTTTTCTAGGTCAGACATTTTATCTTCTACATCTGAGATTCAGTCTTCTGCATGATCTAATCTGCTTATGATATTTTCAAGGGAGGTTTTGATTTTCTGTATTACCCCCTTCATCTCTAACAATTCTGGCTGATTCGTTTTTATGATGTGTATATCCTCTTTCAGATTGCGCAAGAACTTCCTCACCTCCCGGAACTCAGTGTCCTTTTTCTCCTGCATCTTCTGGAGTTCATTGTCTCTCTTCTCTTGCATGTCTGTTAGCTTTGTCACTATGAATATTTTAAATTCTTTATCTGACAATTCCGTGAGTTCTCTAGTATTCTTTGTGGAGGAAGAGGATTTATTCTTTTCCATTAGAGGAGAGATATTTTCTTGGTTTCTCATATTTCTTGTGCCTCTGTGGGGGTTTCTGGTCATCTGATGGATTATGTGTTTTTTCCTATTTTTTTGTAGTTAAACCTGAGCAATCAGAGGAATGCAGAAGGAGGTGACTTGCAGTCTGTAAACAGTACTGTTTTTCTCCCTTTGCACAACTGATTCAATGAAAATTGAGGATTAATCTGACCCTAAAAGTATTCAGCTATTTGGCTTCTGAGCACTAGAAAATCAGTGTATGAAGGCTGAGCAGAAAAGTGAGAAAGATAAAAAGAAAATGAAAAGGAATAAAGAAAAAAACAAAGAAGAGAAAAAAATAAGAAGAAAAAGAGAAAAAAAATATTGTCAAATATGAAAACTATGTGGCTGGGAACCAGCAGTTAGCGTAATGGCTATGTCGCTGGACTCCCACGTAGTCGACCGTGGTTCGCGTCCCGGACCCGGTGGCTTAAAACTCACGCCGGGCGCGTGTGCGTGCGTGCCCAAGATCCCGAGAGGAGGATGGAGGAGAGGGGATTGCGGCGTGACCATCCCCCCTGGGGGGTGATTTCTCGCTTTCTGTCTCTATGTCTCTCTCT
>NW_006160051.1:25885-27188 GCF_000334495.1 Tupaia belangeri chinensis
GTCAGTTCTTTTCTCCTGCCTCTTCTGCAGTTCATTGTTTCTCTTCTCTTCCATCTCTGTTAGATTTGTCAGTATGAATATCCTAAATTCTTTATCAGACATTTCCATAACTTCCATTGAAGTGTCTGTGAATGAAGAGGAGTTATTCTTTTCCCTTGCAGGAGAGGTATTTTCTTGCTTTCCTATATTTCTTGTGGCCCTGAGGTGATTTCTAGTCATCAGATAGATGGTGTGTTTCTTCCTAATTCTTGAAGTTCAATCTGAGTGTTCAGGAGCATGCTGGAGGAGGTGATCTGGAATCTCTTTGCCATTCTGTGTTTATCCCTTTGTGCAGCAGATTCAGTGGATATTGAGGAATATGTTAACCCTAGTATTATTTGGATGTTTCGCTATGGTTCCCTTAGATCTGCCTAGAAATACAGTGAATGGAGATTGAAGAGCAGAGTGATGAGATAAAAGAAAACAGAGAGAGAGGGAAAAAAACAACAACAAAGAAACAGAAAAAGGAAAAAAATTAAAAACAACCAAAAAGATTTATTTTTTAAAAAAAAACAAAAAAAAAAAAAAAAAGAGAGAGAGAGAGAGGAAAGAGACAGAGGAAGAGAGAGACAGAGACAGAGAGAAGGCTAGAGGGGCTCCCTACCATTCAAGTTTGGGGACTGGAGGCTGAATTATCAGTAGAAAATCTTCATTTTTCTTTTTCCCTGAAATTGCTAGTTCTCATGAGCCATGGAGGAGTCTTCTTCTGAAGGCCTGCCCCTTGCCTCTCTCAAGCTTGATGATTCAAATGTTGGCAAGAATGATAACTTAAATGATGACTGCATTTTCAGAAGAATCCTTGGAGAAATGGAGAACGTGGAATAGCATTTTTTTTTCTATTCTCCTCAGAAACGAGTTAATGACGGCAGCCTCAACAGAATCTATGAAGAACCGAAAAGAATAGAGTATTTCCAATGTTGAAAGAAAAAAACGAAAATGTGAAGAGAATTCTATATTCAGTCTAACTTTCCAAACCATGAAATGAGATTTCTGCCTAAACACACTGTGGTTGGACTATCTGTAACTTTTGTTGATAATGGAAGTTCTACTCCATAATTCAGTTTTAAACCACATTATGGGGACCAGCAGTTGGCGTAATGGCTATGTTGCTGGACTCCCATGTAGTCGACCACAGCTCAAGTCCCAAACTCAGTGGCTTAAACTCGCACTGGGCGCGTGTGCGTGCATGCCCAGGATCCCGAGAGGAGAATGGATTGCAGTGTGGCCATCCCCTCTAGGGGGTGATTTCTCGCTTTTTGTCTGT
>NW_006160051.1:28092-28655 GCF_000334495.1 Tupaia belangeri chinensis
GGACACAAACCGTGGTCAACTACGTGGGAGTCCAGCGACATAGCCATTACGCTAACTGCTGGTTCCCAAGGTATCCTTTTTTTAAAAAAAATTATTTTATTTATTCATTCATCTATTTAAATTTGACTGGAGAGAGACAGAGAGACATAGAGAGAAAAAATGAGAAAGCAAGCCACCAGGTCCAGAACTCAAACTCTGGTCAGCCATGTGGGAGTGTCTAGCACCTTAGTCACCACGTCACCTGCTGGTTCCCCTTCTTAGAATTGTATAGAGCACTGAGTGGGAAAAGACCAGCTCTAGGGAACCAAGAGAACGCAAGCGTCCTTTCTCTTCTTTCCCCTCATTTACACAGCAGTGGGGTGTCAGCAGTCTCCTCACTCAGCTCTGTCTCCCTCAGGGCTGCCTAAACACAGAACACCCCAAAGAGGATCAGGACTTTGCAGGAAACTCAGGAGTCTGAATTCCAAACACAGCATTGCACTGAAAAAAGCAGGGGTAGGGACTAGCAGGTGGTGTGGTTAAGGCACTGGATTCCCACGTGGCCAACTGTGGGTCAAGTCTTG
>NW_006160051.1:28690-30550 GCF_000334495.1 Tupaia belangeri chinensis
TGTAAAAAAAAAAAAAAAGGCAGGGTTGATGGTGCACCACAGCCGCAGCAGGTGAATGGGAGCTGCTCGGTGGGGCCGTGTGGTCTGTGGAAATCAGGATCTCCTTGCACAGTCAGGACTACCAAGGCGGCAAACGCGACGACCAAGAGATACAGAGACAGATGAAATAGAATTAACACATCACAGAATGAAATCACACCAGATAAAATAGAATTAAAATGGATTTATTTGAAGTCCATCACTTGTGACTGGAGCTTTGAGGCGGCAGCTTCTCCTCAGGAAGGGGGGCTGGGCCGGGCTGGGCTGTGTTTGGCAGGGGCTGTGTTGGTTTGGGATCTGGGTAGAGGAGCGGAAATTAGCGGAGTGGAGTTAGTTCTCTTACTAACACAGATCATAGCATCCCAGAACCTGCTGTCTTCTCATATCCCCCATCATCCCTGTCCTCTGGGGTCCTCTCATTTTTCTCCACCTGTGCCTGTATACCTACCTGCCTGGCTCCCGAGCTGGGCCTCCGGCCGGTCCCCCCAGAGCAGGTGCTTGGGGTCATTGAGGAAGCGCTGGCTGCGCTGGCATGTCAGGCAGGTCTGGACTGTCCAGCGCTGTCCCCTGGCACCTGGGGTGAAAGGAGGAAGAAGATGTACTCAGGATTAGAGGAAAGGATTCCTGCACCCAATTTTATGGCCATTGTTTGTCAGCAGACATTTCTCCCCCTCCACCCCTGTTTTGAAGGCAAATTTGATATTAGGCTCCTGCATAAACTCTTATCAATTTTTTGGAACATTTTTTTTTAAGAAGTTTCAGACTTAGGGCAAGTGCACTGACAGAGGAGAGAGACAGAGACAGTGAGAGAGAGAACAGAATGCCGCAATCCCTTGTCCTCCATTCTCCTCTTGGGCATGTACACACACGTGCCCCATGTGAGTTTCAAGCCACTGGGACTGGGACTCGAACCGTAATCACCTATGCGGGAGTCCAGTGACAAAACTGCTATGCCATTTGTTGTGCCCTTTTGGAACTATTTATAAAGTCCAAATTCCTTAACTTTTTTTTAGAATAATTTTTATTTAACTTTATATATTTACTTATTCATTCTAATTTGACCAGAGAGGGACAGAGTGAGAATTAGTGAGAAAGAGAGAGACAGAAAGCTGCCAGGTCTGAGACTTGAACCAGTCAACCATGCGGGAGTCCAGGCGTCTTTAACCACCAAGCCACCTGCTGCGCCCCCTCCCTCTTCTTAAAGATTTTTCCTATAGGGGGCGTGCGCTCTCTAGAGAGCGTCATGCGTAGGTTTGAAGCCTCTGGATCCAGGACTGGAACCGTGGTCGGCCAGGTGGGAGTCCAGCGCCGTAACCATTGCGACCTGCTGGTCCCCAACAAGACTGAAACACCAGCCTGCTTCTGTCTCCAGCCTCAGGTCTCGCCCTCGCCCACGTCCAGCACCCCCTCCCGGCCTCTTGGGTCCCAAGTCCTCACAGGCCCAGTGCCCGTCTCCCCTCCCCACCCCCTCGCTGGCCCCGCCCCTCCCTCCCCCGGGCTGAGCGCCCCACGCTCCAGGGGCACTTCCTACACCATTTCAGCTGTCCCCACCTCAGTCCGCTCTGCGGGACTGCAGTGTCAGGGAGCGATGGCTCTAGCACGGGACTGGACACTTCTTAGGAAACGAGTATTTCCTGAACGCACGGAGACGGGGATTCCGTCCAGGACGCCCAGCAGCCCCGCACGGCCCCGCGGCCTTACGGCAACGACATTGCTTACCGCCCACCCGGGAGTGAGCGCAAGCCCAGCCGCGTCTGTCCCGCGACCTCGCCCCCCCTCTCCTCTCCCCACCCCCGTAGGAGCACTCACGGCGCTGGCGCT
>NW_006160051.1:30846-31147 GCF_000334495.1 Tupaia belangeri chinensis
TGGGGAGCGCGCGCCGGGACTCGACCGCGCGCAGGCCCCGCCCCGCCGGCTCCGCCCACAGCCCCGCCCCTGAGGCCCCGCCCCGGCGCTCGCGCAGCGCCTCCTGGGAAATGTAGTCCAGGTCCCGCGGGGTGCCCCTCCGCGCCGCTCCCCAGCGGAAAGACCTGTCTGCTTCTGAGTATGTCTCCGTGATCCAAGCCCAGAGTCTCTTTACGAGATCCGGATTCCTTCTCGTCTTCCTCTAGCGCATGATTAGTTACGCTAGGCAGAGAGTGGAGAGGCCAGCGGGGCAGGAGAGGAC
>NW_006160051.1:31178-39021 GCF_000334495.1 Tupaia belangeri chinensis
GGCAGCTGCCACACCTTTTCAGGAGACGACCGCTCTCCATGTAGACGGGTCGGGAGGTGGTGGTGATGTGGGATTTAAATCCAGCTAGACCCTCCCCTGCCCTGCTGAAGCCAAAGGCAGATGTTTGGAAGATCTACAGGCCGAAACGACAGAGGCTTTACACTCAAGAAACACGGGTGCTGACGGGGGTCAAACTGGAAAGGGCCGTGATTGCGCTGGCGGGAGGAAGAGGGCTCCCGGTCTTCAGAAAGCACAGCCTACTCCCGCTTTTCCACTTAGCCAAGATCGCACTTCCTTACCGCAGTGCCAGGCAGAGGAGGCGATCCTCACTTGCCAAGTCTTAGCTACAGCCTAGAAACCGGCGGACAGCGTCCCCTGCCCCTCCCCACAGAGCCAGCCACTTGTCACTCCCACCTCCCACCTCCCCTTAGTTCTGTCTAGTGTTCTGTATTTCTCTCTGACTCACAGTCAATGACTGCCGGTTCCTGAGGTCAGAAGCAGAGGGAGGAGCTGGAGGGGGGGAAAATGAGGTCAGAAGCAGAGGGAGGAGCTGGAGGGGCAGAAAAATGGATGAACACTGGGGCATAGGGAGAACAGCGCAACTCCGGGGAGCTTAGACCTCTTAGACTCTCTGCAGGTGGGGCAGAGAACCAGGTTGTTCAGAGGAAGGAAATTGGCAGAAATGTCTTCTTGAGTTTCTCAAACAAGTGAGAAGAGTGTGTTTAAAATGCAGAAGCCCAGTCCCACCCTAAGTCTGGATCAAGGGTGAGACCTAGGAACATGCATTAAAAAAAAGAAAAAGCCAGAGGGTATGGGCTCACTAAAGAGAGAAACAGTGAGTGAGATGGAAAGTGAGAAAGCACCCTTTATGGGAAATGGTCATGCCATAATGCCTTCTCCCTCCTACTGGGATTTCGGGCACACAAGCAAACACGCCTGGCATGCATTTCCAAGGCACTGCTCTGGGACTCCAGCTGAGTAGTCAGCCATGTGGGATCCAGATGCCCCAACTGCCCAGGCTAGGGCTGGCCTGGAAGATAACTTTTGTGTGTGTATGTTTACCTTAGGGTATGTGTACTCCCTGGAGAAAGACAGAGAGTGAGAGGAAAAGTGAGAAATTATCCCCCCAGGAGGGATGGCCTTGCCACAATCCCCTTTTTTCCTTCCTCCTCCCAGGATCTTGGGAACATGTGCACAAGTGCTAGGTGTGAGTTTCAAGTCTGGGACTTGAACCATGGTGGGCCACATGGGAGTCCAGCAATGTGACCACTACGCCATCTGCTGGTCCCAGAATGTACATTTTTAACACCCAGTGATTCTCACACATGAACACAAGGTCATTGCCAAATCACTACACAACACAGAGATCACTTCAGTGGATCCTTTGTTCCATATTATTTTTACCAACCAAAGTATCTCGCCACAAAGAACCACAGTCAAGGCACAAAGGTAAGAGGAGTCTGGACAAAGCCCTGTGAAGGGGTGGAGGGACTTTCTGTTCCCTCCATTAACTGCAGTTTGTCTCATTCTGTGAAGATGACCCAAGCAGCAGATAATCCAAGCCGTGTGGTCTGGTTTGGCATGCATTGCTTTGCCGTTTTGACGTGTGTACCCTACAGGTCGTTTATTTTGGCCCAACATTGAAATGATTTACATTCTCTGAAAATGGGAATGGCAAAGGGTGAAGGATGGTGAAGACCAGCACAAGGCGGGCTCCGAACGCCAGAGCTCCAGGCCAGGCGCACCTGGGAAAGGGAGGTGCCGACCTGGCCTCTGTGCGGCCACCCTCTGCTACCCTGAATTCAGGGTGAAAGACTCCATTACTCTTCTTCCTTCCTGCTTGCACACCTCAGCCCCGTAACAGGCTGACAAGCTGAGAGTAGCTACTTAGTAACCTTAAGGCCTGGGCTGTGGACAGAAATACCTTTGTCCTTCCTCTAGACCGACTCTCTCCTTTCCATGTTCCCTTGGGAAAACAGCGAGAGTAGCTGTGTCTTGCAGTGTCTTTTCCTCCCCACTTCTGGGGAGGGCCACGGCGAGCGACTTCTTGGAGTCAACAACCGTAAGCAGGCAGGCCATGAGCCCACTCTGCTGAAGGTGGAGGCAGGGCCCTGGCTTCTCTCTCCTCCCTGCATCCCTGCCTCTGGCCTCCCTTACTCACAACGGCAACCTTACCATGGGGACAGGAGACCAAGGAAACCGACCTCTCCGTCTCCAGGAATTGCTCCACTAGCCCCTTCTCTAACCTTCCTTCTACCCTTCTTGATGCCCAAACCCTGCCTTCAGGAAAACTCGACTTCTAGACCCACGAGAGCAGCTGCCACTCATGCTCTCAGTGTAGGGGTACGCAGACCCTGTGATCAAGAAACAAGACTATTCTGGGTCAGAGAATCCCCTAAAAGGATGTACAGGGGTTTCTGTTTTCTTCTCCAGTTTGAGCAACTTAGACCCTCCCATAGACTGTTTCTGGAAAAGCCTCTCCCCTTCCTGCCCAACCCATCCTTGAGTGACAGAAACCCTGACGGGCTTCAGGGGAGACGATCCCCTGAGAATCAGCTTCTCCCGACAGGAGGGGGACACAGCTGTGCTCTCTCAGCCCAGTCCTACCTGCTCCTCCACACAGACCATCCTAGAAAACCCGGTGTTTCTCCGAGACGACTCAGGGCTGGAACCAGCAGACACGACGTTCCAGCAGGACACAGGAAGGCCCATAGCTTGACCCTGCCTCACCCCGACTATTCCCACATCCCGACCCCTCACTCCCAGTCTGTCGGGGGCCTGATGGTCAGCGGGGCCGCATTCTTCCGGCCGGCCCGGATGCCGGGGTAGAAGAGGGGCCAGAGTTTCTCGGTGAAAGTGTCGGTGAAGGTGTAGATGTGGGAGCGGTCTGTGACGTTGTAAAAGGACAGCGTGCCGGCCTCGTAGTCCAGGAATATGCCCACCCGCTTGGGCTTCACCTTGATGTGGAGAGGGGTAAACGGTGTGGTGGTGGCCGCGTACTTGTCCCCATTCCACAGCCGCACTCGCCAGTAGCCAGTCTCGGGGAGGGGCGTCAGCTCGCCCTTGCGGCTCACGGAGTCCCGGCACACGCCCACCGCCCAGTGGGTCTTGTCGCCCACCTCCACCTCCCAGTAGTGCCGCCCCGAGGTGAAGCCCTCGGTGGCCAGGACGCAGGGGTAGAAGGTGAACCGCCTTGGCGTGTCCGGGAGATCCCGGAGTCTTGTCTCCACGAACTTGACGCTCTTGCGATCTTCTGACAGGACAAGGTTAGGATGAGCGGTCTCGGGGTCCAGGGTCACATCCACTGGCGGGAGAAGCCAGAGTGGGGAGCTAGATGAGGATGGGAATAGCTCAACACCCGCCTCACTCTTCCGGCCTGCCTCACACAGCCTGGCCCTAAAGGTTAACTCTCAGCTCCGCTGCCCACGGGAGGGGACAGCACAGCGGCTTCCTTCTCTCCCCGACCCTACATGAACAGAACGACCTCTTGACTCTGCAGAGGCTGTTGCCTAGTTCCCACCTGGTCCGCTCCCCTCACCCCTCTGACATCATCGCTGATCTCACTTTGTGGAGAAGCAGTCAGGAGACCAGAAGGGATGGGGCGTGTTAAGGACACAGCACAAGACAGCATGGCTAGGAGGGGGAGCGTGTCTGTTTCCCTGGCATGGCTCTGGTTTCCCTGGAACGACTGTTCTCCCTGCGTATTCATGACTCTCCCTTTGCTTTAGAGATTGTCCCAGTGAGGTAAATCATACAGGCACACTAGCTGACCTCTTAGGCAAGTTATTTAACCTGAGTCTCCACTTAGAGTAAGTGTGGACCTAAGAGAAGACGACACGTGAGGCTTCTCACTGAGTCTGTGACTGGGGCGGGTGTGGGCACGGAGGTGACAGGTGGAGGAACTGAGGCCGAGGTAAAGTGGGACCTAAGCCCTTTCCTCTCGCCGGCAGTCCTCTCTGCTAGATTCCTTTTGGGAACAACTCACCAATTAGCTGTTTAAGGATTTTCCTTAGGGCAAAGTACTGTCGGGGGAAATTGCTGAAGTTCTTTTCCAGCTCTATGGATACTGAAGTCACTTCCATGGTCTTCACCTTCTCACATCTAGGAGGGGTGGGGAGATAGGGGAGAAAGGGCAGGGTCAGGGGGAAGCTCCAGCAGAGTGAGGATTCAGATGTTGTCATACTTAGGGAGGAACTGAAACTCTCCAGCTTCCCACTCTGTGCCTTGTCTCTGAAGACGAAAGCTCACCTACTACTTTATTTTATTAATCTATAGGGATCTCATGGTTCCCTGACCAGATTCTTATCTTGCCCAGGAATTTTCTGGGGGTATTCTCTTATCTCATGGAAATGGACAATCGCCCTCCCTGCTTTCCTACCCCTTCCTCCTGTCATCCTGTTTGGACTTAATTCTACCCACAGGCACCAGTTAAATCTGGTTCTACATTATCACTCTCTCCACCAAAGAAATCCCGATGTTCAGAGGGTAAGGAGAAGGAATTATTATCCCGAGGCCTTGTTCTCTGCCTGGCTCCGTGGATGCAGTGGACTTCCCCATATCCTGCAGACACGGCTTACTTCCCAACTCCTCACTGCACCCCCGGTCTCTAAGTGAAGACCTAACTCACTCAAAGAGATGCAAGAATCACTTACTTTTCCAGGGTACTTTTGACGTCCTAGAGGGAAGGAGAAAAAAAAGCAACATTGGTCCTGGTATTCAAGGGTCCTGAAGGCAAAGGCTCCCCTTCCTCCCCAAAGTTCTAGATCTACGAAACAGGCACAGGGAAACTGAAGGTCACAATGCAGGGGAAGAGTCCAGAGGGACTGAGAGCATCTCTTCCGACCTAACCCCATGTTCAACTTTCGGTCATCGTGAAGCTTGGTAGTCTATCACCTCCCAGGGGTCTGTGTGTGTGTCTTTGCTCCTCAAGGACACTGGGAGCTCCCTGCAAGGGACAGGGATTGTGTCTGCTTTTTACTCTGTCCCCCAAGTACCAACCACACGCCTCAGTCTCCTTGAGGACCAGGGTAGATGGCTCCAGACTGGCGGTATAGGAACGAATCACACTTTCCCACTGCGGTTTATAACTCCTGTCTGGCATTGGTTAATAAATATCGACAACAGTGTGCCAATCCTGATTTAGGAATACTTGGGGTTCAGAAGACAAAGAAGACAAATCTCTGTCCCACAGAATTTCCCAGTTTAATGTGGAAGGCAGAACACACGTACATGAAAGGACACAGGAATAAATACCAAGCGATACATTACATGCAAATAAGTGTACAATGAAGCCTTGCTGCTTTAAATGTGGGTCGTCTGATCTCTGGTAAGAAATACGGTTTCTACAGCCTAGCTAACACCATTCATCTGCTTAAGTGCACAAACTATTTCCAACATTCTTAGAGGCATCATTTACATATGAAAACAATGTCATTTACACATAGTTGCAAGTATCCTTTAAAATATATATTTCTATGCTTTTTGAACACTTAAGTAAATCAAGTAAAATAATGGTAACTGCATTTACAAAATTTTAATGAATAGTTTTTTCACTAATTCACACTAGACTTCCCTCCTGTCAAAAGAGTGAATTTTTTCTTTGGTACAAAGTAAGCACATAATTTTTGACAAGACATGAGAACACAAAAATGATTAGAAAGAATGGGAGAAATCAGAGAGGCCTTCCTGTAGAAACAGATTCTCCAGGGTCCAGCGGGTGCCATAGTGGTTAAGGTGCTGGATTCATGGCCAACCACGATTCGAGTCCGGACCCAGTGGCTTGAAACTCATGCCAGGCACATGTGCGTGTGTGCCCAAAATCCCAAGAGGAGAATGGAAGCAAAGGGACTGGGGCATGGTCATTCCCCCCGGGGGGTGATTTCTCTCCTTCTGTCTCTCTCCGTCTCTACAGCGAGTGCACAAACCCTATAGCAAAAATCTCTCTCTCTCAAAAAAAAGAAAAAATAGGTCCTCTGATTATGCCTGGAAGAAAACTGGGTCTAGGGAGGTGGAGCAGAGGGCTGAGCACCCCAGGCTGACAGAACGGCCTGTGCAAAGCTAGGCTGCCCTCGACCCGCGGGGCTACGCAGGGGCAAAGGTCGAACCTTAAGCATCTCGAAGCCCGACTGTAAGCACTTGCCCTCCACCTCAGCTGCCAGGTGGGCCAGGTCCCGGCGCTTGTCCCCGAGGTGAGCTGCGTTTTCTCGGAGTCGCTGTAGGATGTCCTGTTCTTCCTCCTCCAGTCGTGACAGCAACAGCTGCTGTTCTTCATCCAGCCGCCGATGAAGCTCTTCAAACTCCCGCAGGATCTGCTGTCGGCGACTCTCCACGAGTCTCTGAGGGAAGGAGGAGAGTGTTATGTCGTCAGGGCCAGCGGGACATAGGGACTGTCCCCACTTGCCATGGGTATGAAGTAACAGTCTTCCAGTGTCACTGGGAATAGTTTAACTGGACAGGTCTCCCTCTCCACTGGAGTTTCTCTCAGTAAGGAATGGCTGCATCCCTACCACCCCCATTGGTGCTAGTGAAGACCATGGAGAGAGTAAAAATAAATAAATAAATAAAAATTGATGTTTTAAAAACAGTTTTACAATCCTAAAAATGTACTTTGATTAATTGGCTGATTGCTAGAGGGCGTGTATGCTTGATGGAGAGAGATAAAGAGAAGGAAAGGAGAAAGCACCCCATTGGGGAACGATCACTCTGTAACCCTGTCTCCATTTCTCCATCCTGTTGGGATTTTGGACAAACATGGGATATGTGCTAGGCATGTATCCCAAGCTGCTGGATCTGGGACTTGAACCACATGGTTGGCCATGTAGGACCTAGTTGCCTCAACTATCAGACCACAGAGACAGCAATTTTAGTAAAATATATTCAGTGGACCAGCAAGTGGTGTGGTAGTTAAGGTGCTGGACTCCTACATGGCCAACTGTGGATCGAGTCCTGGACCTGGTGACTTTCTCTTTCTCTGTCTCTCTCGTTGAGTACATGTGCCCTATAGCAAATTTAAAAATATTAATAGATATAACTAAATAAGTAATTCTTTAAATGTAAATACTCATTCAGACTAGGAGCGCTCTAGGGTTGGCTCCATGGCCTTATGGTTAAGGGAGCTGGATCCCACATGGCCAACCATGAAGTTTGGATCCTGTTCCTGGTAGCTTGAAAAACAGACTAGGCATGTGTGTGTGTGTGTGCGTGTTGTGTGTATCCAAAATCCCAACAGGATGAAGAAATGGAGGAGAGGGGCTTGCAGTGTGACCACACTACTGTCCCTCCCTGATGATTCTATGTGCCCTCTGGCAAAACAAACAGGACAACTCTCCAGTGGGGGATCTACTGTCCCCGATGAGTACCTCTGTTCCCAACTCTGAAGTTCTGCTTAGTGCAATCTGTCACAGGAAGGGGCGTTCACATACTAGAAAGTTAAAGATCAGATTGTCATCATTTGTATATTCAAAGGCATCTATCTAATAAAAGCCAGACAACTAAATGGAAAAGTATCAAAATCAGTAAGAGTTTAATAATGGGTTGTTACAAAATATATCCATAGATTTCAGGGTTGAACCTGTTAAATAGTTTCAAGTCACTTCAGAGAAAAGCAGTTCTCATACCAGGGACAGGTTCCAGAAATCAGTGAATTAGTTGTTTAAAATTTGAAATGTGCTTTCTCTAAGGCAGCACATAAATGCCTAACATTCCGAAATTTGGAGGGCTTGAACAGCCATGGCATTTTTTGAGGATTATCAGGATGCTCTCCCGTCTGTGCTTTCACTGCAACAAGTGACCTCCCCAAGGGAGGATTCTCAGTGTCACATAACTGACGGGGAAGCATCAACCC
>NW_006160051.1:42155-42585 GCF_000334495.1 Tupaia belangeri chinensis
GTGAGAAATCATCCCCTAGGGGGATGACCATGCCACAGTCCCCTCTTGTCCATTCTCCTCTTGGGATTTTGGGCATGCATGCTCACACACATAGCGTGACTTGCAAACCACTGGGCCTGGGACTTGAACTGCAGTCAGCCATATGGGAACCCAGTGCGTTAACCACACCACCTGCTGGCCCCTCTGGAAGCCTTTAATGAGGACACATTTCTGCACTGTCTTCTCCTCCCACTCCACCACCCCAAGATCAGACAAGTGACGTGCTGATACTAACAAGGTTTGAAAGAGGTATACCTAACACAACAGCATGAAAGCCCAATCATCGTGGGACCAGCAATTACTGTAATGGCTATGTCGCTGGACTCCCACGTAGTCGACCGCGGTTCGCGTCCCGGACCCGGTGGTTTAAACTCACGCCGGGCGTGTGTGT
>NW_006160051.1:42679-45066 GCF_000334495.1 Tupaia belangeri chinensis
CACCCTATAGCAAAAAAAACTCTTAAAAAAACGACAATCGTCATGTGAACCACAAAAGAATCAAAAGCAAATTCTTATGGATTTGAGCTAGGCTTGTGCCGTGTCATTATCGACTTTGTCCACCAGACGTTGAGCTCAGGAGAGCAGGGACTAGGTTTTTGCTCATCTCTGTTTCCCAGTGTCAAATACAGGGCTTGGCCTAATAAATTATTTACTGTTCATGAAGAACTAACATTCCCGGCTTTGCCACCTACAGGCTGTCTGATCTTGGACTGGACACTTTTCTGAGTTCTGTTTCTTACTGTGTAAACTGAGGGTCATGACGCCTAACTTACAGAGTCCAAGTTCGCCCTTGCCAAAGACGCCCTCCGGATCCCCTTCTCTGTGTTACAGCTTTTCTGGGCCCCATTTGCCCCACAGCTAGCCTGAATTCTTAGGTGTCCAGCCTAGGCAGAAGCCTAAGACCTAGCACAGCCCTGTAAGTTTAAGTGGAATAGACGCCCAATGGA
Source organism: Tupaia belangeri chinensis (assembly GCF_000334495.1). Taxonomy (NCBI): domain Eukaryota; kingdom Metazoa; phylum Chordata; class Mammalia; order Scandentia; family Tupaiidae; genus Tupaia; species Tupaia belangeri. The sequence goes on from NW_006160051.1 coordinate 43,189, forward strand.
TTAATGCACAGGACTCAGTACTAGTCATTATTTTTGCTATTACTAATAGTTGTTCAGTGTTTAATAGAAGAAATAAGACTTATCAAAGTATCATGCTACAATAAAGCAATGCTATGAAACAGGCACAAAATTGTATAAAAATTTAAAAAGCTAATTTTGTTTTATAAAAATTTTTTAGAGAGAGTTTTGCAATAGGACACATGGGCTCACCAGAGAGACAGGGGGAAGGGCATCTGCCCTTCTCAATTCTCTTCTCAGAATTTTGGACATGTACACACACATGCCCAGCGTGAGCTTAAGCTGCTGGGTCCAAGACTTGAACCACGGTTGACAGGGAAGTCCAGCGACATACCCATTATGCCTTCTGATGGTCTCAAAAAAGCTAATTTCTGAAGGGTCAGGAAAGGCTACACAGGAAGTAGATTCCATCCTGCCTGCAGATAGATCGGTTCCTATAGGTGGAATCGGAGAGGGAAGAACACTATAGGAATGAACCAAGTCACCCAGCATGCCTGAGCTTACTGGAGTTAGAACGAAGTCAACGACATTCGGCAATTCTCCTGCGAGGTTTGGTCAGCTCCCTTTCCCGTCCTCCCCAGTGAACCTTCCATTCTCCTCTCTTCAAACCCCACTAAGAAACGTCTATCTCTGTACTCTCAGCAGAATCTCCTTCCTTGCTTTACAAAAGATGGCCAATAAGCGTGACCTCCCTGCATTTACAGGAGGTAGGCTACTCAGTCTGTCCTTCATCTCTTACAGCTCTCTCGTCAGTACTTAATTCACGACAAGTCGTTTTTTATTTTTATTTGTAGAGAGAGAGTTTTGCTACCTGGAACATGTGCGTGCCAGAGAGACAGAGAGAGAAAGTGAGAAGTAACTCCACAGGGGGGATTGGCCATGCTACAATCCATTTTCCTCCAATCTCCTCTAGGGATTTTGGGCACATAAGCACAAGCGCCTGTCGAGTTTCAAGCCACCAGATCTGGGACTCAAACCGCAGTGGGCCTTAACCACTATGGTACCTGCTGGCCCCCACAAGTAATTTAAGAACACTTAATGACAATCAAGCCTGATAACATGTCATCGTTTTTGAAAGAACAGCACTTTTATCTTTTCCTCAAAATGTTAAGACGTTTGACAGAAGGTATGTGTGCTCGCAGGATAGGGAGGCTCCCTGAGACGGGGAGGACTCCCCCACCCTGTGGAATGGTCCCATGTTTTTCAAGTGGCTGGGTCCAAACCATGCAGTCAGCCATGTGGGATCCTGCAGCCTTAACTACTGCACCATGGGCTGGCTCCAATGAATGGAACTGGTGGATAAAATACCGAGCGGCTAGTTATTTCCCAGGCAAGGACTCTGCAGGCAGCCCTGGCTGGATCGCCTGCCCTCACCTTGAGCTCACCAGGCTTCTTCTCTTCGGAAGACTTGCAACGAGTGATCTCCTGCAGCTTCTGTTCCAGGGGCTCCAGGCACTTCTGCAGCTTCTCCTGAGTGGGGAGAAAGTGGGAGGGGACATTTAGGGTTGGCTGGGACAGCCATCACCGAGGTTCACGCAACTGTTTTAAACCATGTGTTAGATTTCTATCCATTTCACCACTTCTGCATCCAACTCCCTTCCTTGCCTGCCACTTGGGACGTCGCCTTTTTATAGTTTCCTCATCCTGCCATCAGTTTGCCCCCATCACCCTCCCTGCTCACCCAACTTTTAATGAATCCGAGATTTAGGTGTTACCAACCCTGTTCTTCCCCAGCCCTGTCCTTCCCCAACCCTGTCCATTTTCTTACTAAGGCAACTGACTCTTAATGTCAAAGTGACCTTCTGAACCCTAATGTCCTTTAAACTGATCCTCTTATCCAATTATTATTATTATTTTTTT
>NW_006160051.1:45097-48542 GCF_000334495.1 Tupaia belangeri chinensis
TCGCCATGGGGCACTCACCAGAGTATGACAAAGAGAGACAGAGAGAGGGAAAGTGAGAAATCCACCCCCCTCTCCTGGGGGATGGTCATGGTCTTCTATTCTCCTCTTGGGATTTTGGACACACATGCACATGTGCTGGGTGATTTTCAAGCCACTTGGTTTGCGACTCGAACCGCAGTCGACTATGTGGAAGTCAAGTGCCTTAACTGCCATTTCACCTGCTGGTCCCACTTTAATCCAATTTTAACCACCTATACATATAACAATAACTTGATTGTTAATACTATTAAAACCTTAAATCTCGTTTTTAAATTTTTTTGAGAGAGAGTTTTTTGCTATAGGGTGTGTGTGCTCACCACAAAGACAGAGACAGATAGAGACAGAAAGTGAGAAATCACTCCTGGGGAGGATGGCCACGCCATAATCCCTTCTCCTCCATCCTCCTCTCGAGATACTGGGCATGCACGCACACATGCCCAGCATGAGTTTAAGCCACCGGGTCTGGGACTCAAACTACGGTCAACCACGTGGGAGTCCAGCAACATAGCCATTACACCAGCTGCTGGTTCCAAAATGTATTTATTGCATTTCTTATAAACTAATGAAGCTCAGAAAAATCAAACTTAGAAAAAATTGGAAAGTACTTTGCTTTCTTCACTCTGGGCCCTGTGTACGTCATTCTGAGGGGACTGAAGTGTGGGGACCAGGTACAGTCTTACCCTCAGGAGCTTATAATCCTCTGCCCAGGGGAGAACACCACCTCACTGCTCCGCCCTCTCCCCACACTGGCATCACAGGTCTGGTTCCCACCTTGTACTCCTGCGTGGCGTCGTCCAGCGGCACCACGGTGTGGGCCCGGTGGGTGTGGGAAATTGCACATATCAAACAGACGGCCTCCTGGTCCTCATAGCAGAAGAGGCTGAGGGCCTCGTGGTGCTGGGAGCAGAGGCTCTCATCCCGGATCTTCCGCTTGACAGCCTGGAGCTGCTTGGCAATTTCCACCATACTGCCCAGCTGCCGATTAGGCCGGAGACTGCGGTAGCGGGACGTCTTCCGGCAGACGGGACAAGGAAAGTCCCTCTCTAGGTCCTCCCACCAGCGGGTGATGCAAGCTTTACAGAAGTTGTGTCCACACTCGATGATGACAGGCTCCTTCAGGTACTCCAGGCACACGGAGCAGCTCGCCTCGACCTGCAGGTTCTCCAAAGCCGCAGCTGTGGACGCGGCAGAGGCCCCGGCCTCCAGCAGACTTGTTTCTGCCATTCTAAGCTTGGGGGTGGGAAGGGGGGTTGGAGAGAAGAAAAACATTAGTTAGAATTTCCGTATCCCTGGCCTGACATTTACCTGCATGTTAAATTCTAACTCTAGATTTAGCCTCATCTCATTTTTCATCCTCTCTTCTGTTAGATTCAATCTCTGTTTCTCCATTCCCAAACTTGTGATCTCTGGCCGTCAACCTGTTGTTTTTTCTCTTTAGCAAACTGACACACACAACCCTCAATCTCTCCTGTCTTCTACCTCTGTTTTCGCTTATTAGAACAGAGATTTCTGGGACCAGCAGTTAGTGTAATAGCTATGTCACTGGACTCCCACGTAGTCGACCATGGTTCGAGTCCCAGACGCGGTGGCTTAAATCATGCCGGGCGCATGTGCATGCGTGCCCAAGATCCCAAGAGGAGAATGGAGAAGGGATTGCGGGCGTGGCCATCCCCCCTGGAGGGTGATTTCTCGCTTCCTGTCTCTCTGTCTTTCTGGCGAGCGCACATGCCCTATAGCAAAAACCTCTCAAAAAATAAAAAAATAAAGAAACAGAGACTTCCTTCAGCCGTAGCCTACATACTTCTCCTGACCCAGGCTCACCCTGCCTGCACCTTAGAACCAGTAGTTATAGACCAACGTATCATAGTTACATATTTTTCCAACAGATGGAAAGGAGTTTGGGAAGTGAAAACTGTAAAAGTTAGCGTATTAAGATCCCTTAAACTGGGTATACTCTAAAGCTGACTACTATAGAATAGCTCTATTACAATAGCCCATTGGAGCCAAGCTTGACTCTCTCATCCTGCCACAGGGTAACAGAATGAGTGTGCTAGGCAAAGGTAACCTCCTCTTTGCAGGAAATTTGAGATTATTCTTCCTTTCATCAGACTAGGCTAGGAAGGGTTCACTTCTTCTTGGAATAAAATGTCTTATGACATCTCCTTTCTATTTGTGTATTCAGACATTTAGAACTGCTTAAAAGTGATCAATTAGGGGCTGGCAGGTGGCATGGCGGTTAAGGGTGCTGGACTCCCACATGGCTGACTGTGATTTGCGTCCCAGACCTGGCAGCTGGCTTTTTCCCTTTCTCTCTCTCTTGCTCTCACTCTTGCTCTGTCCTTCTCTGGTCAAATTAAAATAAATAAATAAAGTTAAATAAAATAATTCTTTTTTTTTTAAATGATAAATTCATGGCAACTATCTTAAAGAGTATATTGTTGAGCCTGGGCCAATAACTTATTGAAAGAGAGTTGAGAAGCTATCCTGAATATTCAGTAGTGACTGGACTCCTTTAAAATAGCTATTGATAATTCTCTGGACATACTATGTCTCCAACTAGTAAGTTCTGGAGCGGTTGGGAATTAAAAGTAAAGCAACCAACCAATCTCTCAAGTGAAGCCTCAGAACTGGAAACACATCAGAGACTTACAAAGTGTAAGCCTGAGCCCTCTCTCCACCCTTAAAATGCCAACATGTTCGGGTATTCAAGGTGATTTCCCTACTACTCTAAGCCCCTCTGCCCCGCATCCTACAAAGGCACCCACGGAAGGGAAGGGTCATCTGATAGGTTTATGTGCAGAGAGAAAGGCCGGGTAATAAGCTAGACCAGAATTCCTGCATATGCTGACGGTGCGCGTGACAGCGTTTAATTCAGAGTAGGAGCTGATGACTTTAGTGGACCTGAATTTCTCAATACTGGCAGAGTCCGGGCAGATGGTTTCCTCTGCCTTCGGAGTCCAGCTTGGACTTGCAGCCCAGCCCCTTCCTCATGTCCCGAAGTCAGGTGGCCTCCTCACCTGGGACGGGGTGAACTGTGTGCAGCGAGGGCCAGGACGGAGCTAGACTGGCAGGGAAGCGGAGTGAGTGAGGGAAACGGGGAAGGGGTTAGGGGAGCACGGGAGGGACTGGGGCCACAGTCACAGGAGGCCCGGGTGCCTCCAGCTCGGTCTCCCTCTAGTCCTCGCGTCCCAGCAGAAGGGCGAACTTCAGGGACGGCCTCGGTTTGTTTCCAGCACTGTGCAGGGTCCCGCCATGCGACCCTCTGCGGAGCGCCGTCCGTCACTCTGGCCCGCCCCGGTCCCCATGTTCTCCGGGCAGATCCGGGCCGGGAGAGGACCCGCGGTGGCGGGTGCGCGTCCAGGTGAGGAAGAGTGACGCGAGGTGGGGTGCCGGTCGCCGGGACGCG
>NW_006160051.1:49684-50253 GCF_000334495.1 Tupaia belangeri chinensis
CCGGCGTTTGCGCTGCCTGGGGGCAGTTACTGCTGAGCAAGGTGCTGAGGCTGGGAGGGATTAGTGCTAAAGGGGGGTACTTCCGCTAAAAGGCGCCCTGCCGCCAGCACTTGGCATACGGGGTGGTGGCTGAAAGAAATGAGCTAATTCCGGGGGACCCTCCTTGTAAGGAAGGTGGCCCGACTTGTTCCCGTGCATGTCGTGGGACTGTTTCCGAACACCGTGCGGTGGCTAATATCCACCCTGAGCCAGAAACTACTTGGAGAGACTACGATCGGGTGTACCTGCTCTCGTGCGGACTCCGTCATTCTAAGGTTAAGGTGCTTCGAAAGCCGCTGAGTGGCTAGCTAGCTCTTTTAGCCTTGGTTTTTGGAAGGAGAGTTGTCCGGTTTCGGTTTGTTGAAAAGTGGCATTTAGGAGATTGCTAGCGCTCTTTTCTGGCTTTCTGTTTGTAGTGACTGGGGATGTGATGAGACTAAGGAAATTACCAGGAGGAAGTGTTTTTTGTTTTTTTTTTTTCTGTTTTTGTTTTTTAATCTTTATTTATTTCTTGTGTATGTGTAAGAGAC
>NW_006160051.1:50264-50673 GCF_000334495.1 Tupaia belangeri chinensis
GGAAGGGGGAGAGAGTGTCAGGCACCACCAGTAAGGTCTTCATGCCTTGATGCGTGTCCCAGTCTCAGCCAACCTCAGGGTCATTGGACCACAGCACATCGTGAGCTGTGGAACAGTGCTGATATTTACTATTTTAAAAACCTTGCTACTGTGGGCACCCGCAGATGGCATAGCAATTAGGCCGATAGCTGCTTGGCCATCCCCCCCAGGGGGTGTATTTCTCACTTTTCACCTCACTGTGTTTGTCTCTGTCTCCCCTGCTAGTGCACGTGCCCTAAGGCAAACACCGCTAAAAAAAAAAAAACAATCTTGCCACTATTTTTCATTAATAACTTTTTTTAAGAATCATTTTATTTATTTACTTATTTTAATTTGACCAGATTGAGCCAGAGCGAGCAAGGGGGAGAGT
>NW_006160051.1:50949-68825 GCF_000334495.1 Tupaia belangeri chinensis
TTTTTTTGGGGGGGGGGGTGCTTGAGGATCATGTGTGTGCCCAAAATTCCGAGTATTTCTGATTGTTTTAAAGCCAGACGGTGTGGTGTGCGGGAGGACCTCTTGCATGGGTGTGTGCTCACACCACAGTCTCTGTCTTCCATTTCTCCTTTCCGTGTGCGTGCACACGTGCTGGTGTGTTTTCAAGCCACTGGGGCTGGGAACAGAACTGTGGTCGGCTGTGTGGGCACCCGTGTTCCCTGGGGGCAGTCCAGAATAGATTCAGGTTTAATTGATGTTGCTGTATTACTTTGCACAAGGCTGTTAACCTTTACTTTCCTGATAGCAGTGTGTGTGGGTGGGTATCTTTGAAAAGTTCATGGAAAATTCACATTAGGAAAAAATTGGGGGCCAGCTGGTGGCATGGCTTTAAGATGGCTGGATCCTCATGGCTGACGGCACGGTTGGAGACCTGGACCTCACAGCTCTCACAGCTTGAGAAACATCCTGGGTGCATGTACTTGCATACCCCAAGTCACTACAGGAGAGATAGAGGACAGGGATTATGGTGTGACATCCCCCATAGGGGCTGTCTTTTCACCTTCTCTCAGGCAAGCATACACATGTCCTCTAGCAAATTAAAACAAACAAAAACTAGGCATGGATTGTAAGTTTTCGCACCAAAATTTGTATTTGTTAAGATTTTTGCCGTAAGATGCACATGCTCTCTAGAGAGACAGAGAGATACAGAGACAGAAAGCGAGAAATCACCTCCCCCATGGGGGATGACCACACCACAATCGCTTATGGGTATGCACCACATGCACCCAGTATGAGTTTCAAGCTGCTGGGTCTGAGATTTGAACCGCGGTTGACTACTTGGGAGCTCAGTGACATAACTATTACACCATCTGCTGGTCCCCAAAGTTTGTGTTTTAACTTTGATTTTTTCCATGAATTTTGTTAAGTCCTAGATTAGTTGCCCCCTTTTCCGCATCCCACAGGGGTAAGCATTATCTATGTTTTGGGGGTTTGTTTCCAGCCACCAAAGAGAATTCTTATTTACCTGAATTTTTAATTTTTCTTCCTTAGTAATTTAGTTGATCCTTTTTTTGTTATCGTTTATCATTTAGATTTGTTTTTCTGCACATTTTCATTTCTACCCTCTGCCCATTTTTCCTGTTGGTTTGTCTTTTTCTTGTCAATTCCACATACATATACATGCCTGTGTTTGTAAAGGGAGGATCTTTTCCTCCAGAGTAGTGCTGTCTAATGGAAATGTAATAGAAATCACTTACGTAATTTTTAGTTTTTTGGTGATAGCCATGAATAAAGTACAAATGAAATGGGTGAAGTCAATTTAAATTTTTAGTTCACCAATCTAACCCTGTATATGCAGAATATTATCATTTTAACAGATAACCTGTTTTATTTATTTTAAAAAATTATTATTTATTAAACTACAAGTTCTTTTTAGCTTTTTTTCGGCGGGGGGGAGGTTTGCTATAGGGCGCATGCGCTCGCCAGAAAGACAGAGAGACTGTGTGTGCAGAATATTATAATTTTAACAGATAATCAGTTTTATTTATTTTTTAAAAATTATTATTTATTAAACTACAAGGTTTTTTTAGCTTTTTTTCTCGCCAGAAAGACAGAGAGACAAAGCAAAAATCACCCCCTGGGGGGGGGATGACCACGCAATCCCTTCTCTTCTATTCTCCTCTTGGGATCTTGGGCGCGCACACACATGCATCCGGCGTGAGTTTAAGCCATCAGGTCTGGGACTTGAACCGCGGTTGACTACATGGGAGTCCAGTGACATAGTCATTATGCCAACAACTGGTCCCTGTAAGTATTATTTTTGAAGTTTGCTATAGGACATGTGTGCTCACTAGAGAGAGAGAGAGAGAGAGAGAGAGAGAGAAAGAAAGAAAGCAAGCAAGCAAGCAAGCAAGCAAGCTAGCAGCCAGGTCCAGACTCGAACTTTGGTCAGCCACATAGGAGTTCAGCACCTTAACCACCATGCTGCTTGCTGGCCCGATAATCAGTTTTAAATCATTTTTAATCCTTTGTGATACTGTGTGTATGTGTGTGTGTGCACATATGAGAGTGAGAGGGGAATGGAGAGGTGAGCACCCTCCACAGGGCCTGGTCACACCCTTTCTCTAGTCCTCCAGCCTACTGGATCTTGGGCACTTGATTTTGTGCCTGGCATGTTTTAGGCTGCCCAGGCTGGGGATTTGAACCATAAGCTTCATGTGGGATCCAGCTTCTCTTAAGCAGTGCCTTACTGCTATGCCATGGAGTCAGCCTCCTGGTTTAAATAATTGTTAATGAGATATTCCATGTCAACTGAGTCTTTGAGGTTTGGTACCTACTTTATTTACACCTAACTGGCATCTCAGTTCAGATTAGGCACCAGGGAAGTGCCCAGTGGCTGCACATGGCTGGCTGCTGGCTGCTGTGCTGAATGGTGCTGAGCGAGGTGCGTGTGCAGTTGCATGAGCTCCACATATTTATTTTTTAAAGAATTATTTATCTTAATTTTATTAATATTTTAATTTGCTATAGGACATTTGCACCCACCAGGGAGAGACAAAGACAGAGAAAGTGAGCTGCCAGATCTGGGACTCAAACCATGGTCAACCATGTGGCAGTCCAGCGCCCCAACCACCACGCCACCTGCTGGCCCCACGAGCTCCATTTATTAGTCATCTTTTTCTCATTGAGCTGAACTGCCATACTTATTATATGTTAAATTCTTTTATTGTGAGATCTACTTCTGATTTTTAAATTATATATATATTTTAATCTCTGTAATGATTAGTTTATTAGTACCATCCAGGACTCAGATGTTCAGTATTTCTCCTCAAATTACATGAACAAATGCAAATGGAAAAAATGCAAGTCAGAATCACATAACAAACAGCGCTCTATCACAAAAGCTGTGAAATTACAAGAACACTTATTTTAAAACACTGGTGCTTAAGGGGAAAGATAATCTCAAACCACAAAATTGCCAAATGTCCCCTAAACTGTTAAGCAGATAAACAGGACTCTAGTGAATGAGTTTGGGTTTTGTAAAGAAAAATCAAGTTCAAATAAATTGGATAATTTGTACTGAGCTGCGAAATTTGTGTCTTTCTTCATGTCTATCTGATTTATAAAGGGGCAGACAACAGAGCAGCGTTTCCCCTGTTTTAAACGTGGTATCCTCGTTTTAAAAACTGGCCCAATTAGTTAAAAGTACCTTTAGTGGAAAGCCAGGTTTCCTGAGCAGCCCATATTTAGATAAGTGGAAAGAGACGTTTGCAGCCAGCACTTCCATAGCCTTTGCTGGAACAGAGGTCAACAGAAAACTTGAATACGGCAGTCTTGTATTTTAAGGTCGTGCCCTTAGGGACGCTTTCTAAAGACTTCTGTAACAAAACTTGAATACGGCAGTCTTGTATTTTAAGATTATGCTCTTAGGGACGCTTTCTAAAGACTTCTGTAACGTAGGAACTGCAAAAATGTAACTGCCATTACATGGTAACAGGAGTTAAAGAATACAGAGCCCTCACGTAAAGATGAGAGCGCACTCTGCTATTAGTCCCTCAAGGACCGCTTTCAGAATGTTTGGTCCTAGTAATCCCATGCCGGGAGTAGACCGGTTACTGTTAGTGGGCTATGTGAAATTTGTTATCAGCCGATTAAAATTCTACCATTTCAGTTCTGGATCAAAACTGTTAAAAATTTTTTATCACCCTCATCATGATATGCAGGGTGTGTAGACAAAAGCTTTTAATCAGCTAACTACAATGAAAAGATAAACAGTGTAGTATTTTATGTGATCCAAAATGGACAAAAGGAAGACTAGCTTCCCCTCAAGAAGAAAATTTTAGACCTATGAAAAGGACAATACTAATTCAAAAATTATATTTACTTAGATGCATTCAGAATGTCAACAAAACAGCTGCAACTTTTTTTTTTTTTGCAATTACAGAGTGATGTTCAGTTAACAGAACAGCAGGTATTTGTATGAGCTGCATCAGAGTCTGCTGAAAATGAAAAAACCACCATCCCCATACATAACTAATGGGGGCTGTTCACCAACAGGAACCTGCTTTACATTTCCATGCCAGTTTACAGCCTGCATACTGTGCCAGGCAAGGATAGTGGCTATTGAGCATACCGCCAGGACAGGGCCATCTGAAGACACATTCATTAATGTGTAGCTGTACAAAAAAAGACACTGTACAGTTTAAAAACAAATCTTACACAGCCTTACATTTCAATTTTTTTTTTTTTAAAGAGTGAGTTGTGTGCGGGGCAGCGGGGTTAAATACAGACAAGGAAAAGGACTGAGCTGGAACCAACTTATTCATCATCATCTTTACCTTCTTCACCTTCCTACTCTTCTTCGTCTTTGCCCTCCTTTTCCTCCTTTTTCTTGCTCTTTTCAGCCTTGACAGCTCCCTTTCTTGCTGCATCAGGCTTTCCTTCAGCTCAGTGTGCAGCAGCATCCTTGTATCTTTCCTTCGGCTCAGCAGCCCTCTTTTCATACGGCTGCTCATCACCCGCAGCGATGTTACCCCACGTCTCTCCCAGGTTCACTCAGGACAGAGCAGGGAAAAGCTGAAGGAGGCCTCTTGGGTGCATCGGGATCCTTGGGCTTCTTTTTGTTTCCCCTTTAGGAGGGCTATAGCTTTTTATTTCTCTTTCGTAACGGACCTTGTCTGCCTTTGCTGTATCTTCAGACTTCCCTTTCTCTTTAGCAGACGTGGTCTTCCACCTCTCTGAGCACTTAGAAATCCCTGAGAAGTTGACTGAAGCATCTGGTGCTGCTTCTTGTGCTCCTTCTGGCAAGTTTGCACCAAGAATGCATGTGATGACATTTTGCCTCGGCTTCTTAGGATCTCCTTTGCCCATGTTTAGTTATCTTCCCTCCTGAGGCACGGAATCACCCAGTGCCCGTCCGGCTCTCACTTGCCCCAGTGCTGTCTCTATGGAGCTCTGTACTGCCGTGGCTGAGAGTGGGAGCCAGATGCATGCAGCCTTCTCATTCCACACTGTAACATTCTGTGTGTGTGTGTGTGTGTGTGTGTGTGTGTGTGTGTATATAATATATATATATAATTTCGAGAGATTTTTGCTATAGGGCACCTGTGCTCACCAGAAAGACAGAGAGAGAGAGAAAGCGAGAAATCACCCCCAAGAGAGATGGCCATACCACAATCCCTTCTCTTCCAATCTCCTCTCAGAATCTTGGGCACACACGCACACGCCCCTGGTGTGAGTTTAAGCCACTGGGTCTGGGACTCAAACTGCGGTCGACTCTATGGGAGTCTAGCAACATAGCCATTACATCAACTGGTGATCCCTCTGTATATATTTAACTTGCCAGAGATCACCTGCACACCAGGGAGAGAGGAAGTGAGAAAGCATCCCCGTAGGGGGTGCAGTTCCTTCTCCATTCCTACTGCCTTTCAGGATTTTGGGTACACACACACGTGCCCATGGTGCATTTTCAATCTGTTGAGTCTGAGATACAAACCGTGTAGTCCCTTCTCCTCCATTCTCCTCTCGGGATCTTGGGCACGAACGCACACGCGCCCGGTGTGAGTTTTTTAAGCCACCGGGTCCGGGACACGAACCGCGGTCGACTACGTGGGAATCCAGCGACATAGCCATTACGCTAACTGCTGGTTCCCCCCATGGTGCATTTTCAATCTGTTGAGTCTGAGATGCAAACTGTGTAGTCGGCCATGGGGAATCTAGCTGCCTTCCAGTTGGCCCTGATTCTATATTTTAGTCATCCTTTATTTACCTACTATCATCCCAGACTTTTTTCATTGACTTTAGAGTATTTTTGAATGCTAGAAAGTCCAATTTTTTTTTTCAGTTTTGCTAGAGGGTGCATGTGCTTGGGGGTGGAGATAGACATCCCCTCTTACACTATCTCTGGTTTCTATAATTGTCCCTCCCCATTGTACCTTCTAGTCTTCCTGTTTCTGCCATGGAGTGCAGAAAGTTTATATATTAAACAGGGACATACAGTGAATCTTTTTCATAGTCTAGTTTGCTTTGCTTAACATTCAATCTTCCATATTTGTCTACTTTGTATCCAATGTTAGGGTTTCCTTTTATTTTATTTATTTATTTATTTTTTTACTGAGTAGTAGTTCTTAGTGTATACGTTCCACATTGTTTTCAATCCATTCTTCTGCTCTTGGACGTTTGGGCTGATTCCATGTCTTCAGTTGTGAATACTGCTGCAGTAAACACGAATGCAAATGTTTCTCCGATTGAGTGTTTGCCTATCCTTTGATAGATACCCACGAGTGGAATTGCTGGGTCATACGTTAGTTCTATCTGTAGGTCTTTGAGGAGCCTCCATACTGTTTTCCACAGTGGCTGTACTGATTCACATTCCCACCAGCAGAGTAGGAAGGTTCACTTTTCACACAGCCTCACCAGAGCTTAATCATTCTTTAGTTTTTTAATCTTAGCCGTTCTGACTGGGGTTAAGTGGTGTCTCTTTGTGGTTTTGATTTGCATTTCCCTTATCATAAGAGATGTCGAGCATGTTTTTATATGCTTTTTGGCCATTCATGTCTTCCTTGGAGAGTAGTCTGTCCAGCTCATTTGCCCATTTTTAAATTGGATTGTTTATTTTTTTGCAGTTAAGCTTCTTCAGTCTTTAGTTCCCTGTAGACTCTGGTTATCAGTTCATCTTTTTTTTTTTAATTTTTTTTATTTAGGTTTTGCCATAGAGAACATGCGCCAGCTAGACAGACAGAAACAAAGAGGGAGAAAGTGAGACATCACCTCCCACCCCTGAGAGGGGGTGACCATACTGCAATCCCTTTTCCTCCTTGGATTTTGGGCATGCATGCACATGTACCTGGCATGATTTTTGAGCCATCAGATTTGGGACTTGAACCGTGGTCAGCCGGCCATGTGGGAGTCCAGCTCCTTCACCACCACACCACCCCATAATCCTTTATCTGAGGCTTAGTTTGCAAATATGTTCTCCCATTCTGAGGGTTGTCTCCTAACTGCTGCTTTCACAGCGCAGATATAGTCCCATTTGTCTGTTTTGGGGTTTATTGCTTATGCTTTAGGGGTCTTATTTAAGTCTTTGCCTACTCAGTTTCTCTCAAGTTTCTCCTATGTTTTCCATCAGTACTTTTACAGTTTGAGGTTTTTTGTTTAGATCTTTAATCCATTTAGAGTTCATTTTTGTTCATGGTGAGAGAGATAGGGATCCTGTTTCATTTTTCTTTTTTTTTTTTTTTAAGAGACTTTTTTTGCTGTAGGGAGTGTGCACTTGCTGTAGAGAGATACAGAAAGTGAGAAATCACCTCCCGGGGCAATGACCACACCATAATACCCTCTCCTTCATTCTCCTCCCAAGATCTTGGGCACACATGCCTAGTGTTAGTTTTAAGCCTTCAGGTCTGGCCACGTGGGAGTCAGCGACTTAGTCATTTTGCCATCTGCTGGTCTTGTTTCATTTTTATGCAGGTAGATATCCAGTATTTCCAGCACCCATATGCTAAAGAGATTTTTGTCTGCCTGGATTGTCTTGTGCCCTTTGTCAAAAATCAGTTGTCTGGGGGTTTATTTCTGAGTTCTCTCTTCTGCCACATTGTTGCACATGCCTGTGTTTGTATCAGCAGCTTTCTGTTTTGATTATCACAGCTTTGTAATTCGTTTTGAGGTCAGGAAGTGAGATACCTCCTAGTTTATTCTTTTTGCACAGTATTGCTTTGATGATATAGGGCCTTTTATGATTCCAGACACATTTTATGACTTTTTTCTATTTCTGTGGCCAATCTCTCTGGTAATTTGATCAGAATTGTGTTCAATTTGTGCAGGAAGCACCTTAAAGTGGATACAGTCTTTGTGTATAATGCTGAAAGCTCTAAACAAAGGCATAATCTACAGCTGGGTGATATTAACTGGATTGTATCCAGTTGTCTGACTGGGTCACACAGAAACTTGGAATAACCTGAGCATTAGGCAGAGAAGGCCAAGATGGGCTGGTAGAACCATAAGGTGCTCTGCAGCTGAATCAGGTGGCTTTGCCTACCCTATAAAAGAATGAGCACAGGGACCAGCAGTTGGCGTAATGGCTATGTCTCTGGACTCCCATGTGGTCGATCACGGTTCAAGTCCCGGACCTGGTGGCTTAAACTCAGGCATGTGTGCATGTGTGCCCAAGATCCCAAGAGGAGAATGGAGGAGAGGGACTGTGGCGTGGCTATCCCACCTGTGCGGGTAATTTCTCACTTTCTGTCTCTCTGTCTTTTTGGCGAGCACACACGCCCTATAGCAAATACCTCTCCAAAAAAAAAAGAATGAGCACAGAATAGTTTGGACCATTTTGTCTGTTCTGTTCTTCCTCAGCCCACAGCCCTTACCCTCAGGATATTTTATCTCTTCACCCCAGGGTGGGGCAAATTTGTAGGTTAATTTGGGTAGGATTGACATTTTCACTATATTAATCTTCCAATCCAGGAACATGGGATGTCTTTCGACTTTTTTGGTATTATTTTCAATTTCTTTTTAACGTTTTTTCATAGTTTTCCCTGTAGAGGTCTTTAGCATAGGCCCGCGGGACAGTAGAACAGGTTTCCTGAGGGAAGGAGTGAGAGACAGGACGAACGGCGCACTATCACAGCATGGAGACGACACAGTGTCTCTTCAGGGTCGTCTCTTTATTGTAGGCAGCACGGAGACGACACAGTGCTCAGGGTCATCCGGAGACGACGCAGCGTCACAGCTCAGGGTCGTCCGGAGACGGCACGGTGTCGTAGCTCTTCAGGGTCTTCGGGGTAGTCTGGCGGTTATGGACCAGGGATCATGCTTATATACACATTGGTGGGCCGTGATTGGTTGAATGAAGGATAGCAAAAGGTGGGTTATGATTGGTTGCTTTGTGGACCAATCATGAGGTGCCGGATATGCAAATCTGAGGGATTCTAAGCTCACCGATTTGCTATGGGAAGTGGCCAATCAGAGTGTGGTGTTGAAGGTGAGGTTTTTGAAGGGGAGCCAATTGTGGCTTTTGTAATTGTTTGCTCTCTGAGCCTAAGATGGCAATAGTAAGAGACTCATGAAAATGGCCTCGGCAGACTCGCTGGTGCACAGCCTCCCACAACGTTTTTTCATAGTTTTCCTTGTAGAGGTCTTTAGCATACTTGGTTAGGTTTTTTCCTAAATATCTAATTTTTTCCTAATCAGTCTATGTCTTTTAATTGGAGAATTTAATCCATTAACATTCAGTGTTGTTATCAGTATTTGTGGACTTATCCCTGCCATTTTGTTAGCCATTTTCTTGGTGGTTTTTTATTCTCTTATTTCTGTTTCTCTATCTTTAGTTTTCCTGACATAGTACTCCCTTCAGTACTTCTTGAAGAACTGGTCAAGTGCTGGTAAATTCCTTTAGGTTTTGTTTATCTGAGAATGATTTTATTTGTTCTTCCCATTTGAAGGCTAAGCTAGCCAGGTATAGTATTCTTGGCTGAAATAGTTTTTGTTTTTAAATTATATTTATTCATTTATTTTTAACTTGACCATAGACACATGCACACACACACACACACACACACACACACACACACACACAGTGAAAGCAAGCCACCAGGTCCAGGACTTGAACCATGGTTGGCCATGTGGGAGTGTCCAGCACCTTAACCACCATGCCACCTGCTGGTCCCTGAAATGGTTTTTCTTTAGTGTTTTGAGTATGTCTGCCCAGTCTTTCCTTGCTTGCATTGTTTCAGTGGAGAGGTCTGACTTTCGCTTAATAGGATAACCTTTTTAAGTAACTTGATGTTTCACTTACAATTTTTAGAATGCTGTCTTTGTCTTTGATTTTGACCAATCTGGCTATAATGGGCCAGGGAGAGGATATTTTTATGTTGATTCTGTTTGGTGTCCCTTTATTTCCTGTGTCTGGATGTCTGAATGTTTCTCTAGGTTTGGAAAGCTTCCTGCAAGTATTTCATGGAATGGATTGTCTGTGCCCTTAATAGATTCACCTGCCGGAATACCAATTATTCAA
The DNA here is from genome assembly GCF_000334495.1 of Tupaia belangeri chinensis. Lineage (NCBI taxonomy): Eukaryota > Metazoa > Chordata > Mammalia > Scandentia > Tupaiidae > Tupaia > Tupaia belangeri. Next base: position 60,983 of record NW_006160051.1, read on the forward strand.
ATATTTGGGTGTTTGATGGTATCTATTATTTCCCATATGCTGTCTTCATTTTTTTTTTTTTTTCATTCTTTTCAGTAGTGTTGACCAAGTCAGAGGTTTGGTCTTCTAGATCAGAGATTCTATGTACTGCATGGTCTAATCTGTTAATACTTTCCAAGGGAGTTTTCGATTTCCTGTATTTGAGTCTTCATTGCCTTTTCACTTTCAAGGAAATCTTTTAGGAGTTCTACCTAAGACTTGTAATCCCATAGATACAGTTCTTACTAAACTTCAGCTATCAGCAGTTTCCTGCTTAAGCTTGTCCTGGCATTCTCCCAGTATTAGGTGGAAGACTCACGTGGCCTCTTATGATCGTAATATTATGGGAAATGTGTGCTGCTTCTGTGTGTGCTGTCGTATTTTGTGAGCACAAAGCACTTTGGAATCAGATAACTGATTTTCTTTCAGTTTTTCTATAAGCAAGATTTCTAGCTGTATGGTTTCAGTTTCTCCAAAGAAAATGTGTCTTGAGTTACAAGTCCAGGTGTCCTCTGAGGTACACAAAGGACAGCAAAACACAAGGGGACTGTAATGTGGCCATCATCTTCTAATCAGAAGGTCTGTAGGTACTACTTCTAAATTGGAATCCAGACAGTGGTAGCACAGGTATGTTTGATCTTGGTTTGCAAACATTTATTATAATTTCTGTATTTTCTTATGTGCTTTATTCAAATGGATTTATAAAAAGATTCCTTAGGAGATTTTTTAAAAAATCTTTTTCCAGCACATAACTACTATAACAAATAGCTAGTTGCCTTAGAAACATTTCAGGCTTTACCATTTTACAGCCTGCCCCTTAGTATAGATACACGCAAACTCAGCGTTGTATAAATGTTGAAGAAATAGTGGCTTCCTTATAATAGCGGTGTAAGTAGTCATAGAGATCTTCTGGAGCCCTTGGCCAGCGTGTGAGGTGATGAAAATGGCATTAGGATGTCTGCCAGGAGCAGATCTCCAAAGGCGGTGATGAAAATGGCATTAGGATGTCTGCCAGTAGCAGATCTCCTAAGGAGAGCAGGACAGAGACCGGCAGTGGGGAATTCTGAGAGGAGGTAAGACGCTCCGTGGGAATGAAATAAAGGAATGTCTGAAGTAGACTTGATAAACCAAAACCACAGTGAGAAGCCCAGGGAAACTCTGCCTAGGGTGTGCTGAACAGGAGCCAGAACCTGGTGTGGTGCAGTTGAGCACCTGATTGGGCCCACCTCTGCAGAGGGTTGTTGAGAGGTGGTGGCCAGAGGCCATCTGTGAAGTCATGTGGGTGTGCTGCGGGGCCACAGGCAGGGAAGGGCCTTGTCTAGTTGGAGGGAAGAGAGGTGAGAGGGCTGAGTGGAAGTAACAGGAGGATGTAAAAAACCTGTACAGGAAGATAGCTACATAACGATGTGTTGGGATGATTGTAACACACAAGTCCGATCATCAAAAATTCAGCCCTAGAGGGGCCGGCAGGTGGCATGGTGGTTAGGGTGCCGGACTCCCACATGGGTGACCACGGTTTGAGTCCCGGACCTGGCAGCTTGCTTTCTCACTCTCTCTCTTTCTCTCTCTCTCACTGTCTGTCTCTGGCCAAATTAAGAAATAATAATAATAACAAATAAAGTTTAATAAATAATTCTTTAAAAAAAAAAGAAAATTCAGCCCTAGAAATTCTGTCATTTACGAGACTTTAAACAAATTACTTAATTACTCCAAACTCCAGTATTTAAAATTTGTAAACAGGGCATAGTACTAGAATATCATGAAAGTGATTTTCTATAAAGGAATGGTTTAATTAATGACAGGTTTGTAATGTGAAAAGCCTGGGTATTGGGACCAGCAGGTGGTTACATTGTTAGACTCCCACTTAGCTGACTGCAGTTTGAGTCCTGGACCCAGAGGCTTGAAACTCATGCTGGGCATGTGTGCATGCGTGTGTGCGTGCATGCCCAAAATCCCAAGAGAAGAATGGAGGAGAAGGGATTGTAGCATGGCCTTCCCCTCCAGGAGGTGATTTCTTGCTTTTTCTGTCTGTCTGTCTTTCCAGTGAGCACATGTGCCTTATGGCAAAAATCTCAAGAAAAAAAATCTAGGTATGTATAGTTTGATATCACTTTCTAGGGTAACCTGTCACCTCATATGTTAATGTGTTTTATTTTTTGTAGGTCAGCTGCAGCACCAGGATGTGTAATGATGAATTTACAAGTGGACTGTGTCTGCGTTTCCTCTGAAGACAAGACTTGAATACTAAAGTACTAAGCAACTCTAGAATGAAGAGCCTCAACAGCAGTTTGACAAGAAAGTTGTAGGCCCGGATGTGTTTGGTGGAATTTAAAAGAAGACCCTTCTTCCAAAGATTTTTTTGTGCTGAGAATGCTTCATGGTGTTCAGTCTGCTGGAGCCTGCTGGTGGAGTTTGATATTGCTGCCTGCCTTTGGCCAGTAGAACAGTGAACGCCAGGCCTCACCCAGTGCTAACTCAGGCAGTTGCTGGCATAAACATTTTGATACATTTGCCTTCAAGCTTGGGTCTTTCTCCTTCTGACAATGATTGTACAATCCCTGACTCCATTTGCTTCTGGATGTAAGATATTTGACAAAGTAAGAGAAGTCTGTTAAGCATTTTTGTCTCTAGGTCTAAAAATTGGTCATTTTGCCAGATTGGACTGCTTTTGTTTGAAAAAGAAAGGGGGTGGGGGGGGCGGAGATTGTGGGTTATAGCAAGTGTCTGTCTTTTACTTCCCTAATAAATGAATTTTCAGTTGGATGCATGGCTGACTGAATAAAACATTTATGTTTTCAGCATCTCACACAAGTAGGTGTGGCCATATGCTTGGCCAGTGAGGGTGAGCAGACACGCGTGTGCGGCTCTGTGCTGCCATCCTCTTTCCTTACCAGGTTGGCATGCAGGTGTAGGGAGTGGTAAGCCATGCGGGTCCAGGTGAATGCGAGTAATTCCTTAGGGCAGTAATTCCCAGCTTCGTTGTATGTTGGAATTACCTAGGGAGTGTTTTTTTTTAATTATTTAACTTTATCTTATTTGTTATTATTATTTAATTTGACCAGAGAGAGAGAGAGAGAGAGAAAGGAAGAAAGGCAAAGTGAGAAAGCAAGCCTCCTGGTCCAGGACACGAACCATTGTTGACCTTGTAGGAGTCCAGTGCTTTAACCATCATGCCACCTGCTGGCTCCAGGAGTTTATAAAATGCTAGAACCCAGGCCAGTCAAATGAGAGTATCTGGAGTTGAAAGCCAGACATCAGCGCTTTGAGAAATCAGCGTGATGGGCCAGCAGGTGGTGCGGTGGTTGGGTGCTCTCTATCATATCCACCTGCCTGTGCGGGTGAGGTCACTCGTAGAGGCTGTGCTCTGTTGCCATCTGTCTGTCTGTCCTTTTGCTAGCAGCACTCTGGATTACTGTCACCTCCTACATTTGGTAGATGCAGTGGCTCTTCCACTTTTTTTTTCTGAATTGTTTTGCCTATTGACTGTCACCTCCTACATTTGGTAGATGCAGTGACTCTTCCACTTTGGTTTTTCTGAATTGTTTTGCCTATTCTAACTCTTTGCTTTTCCATATAAACATTAGCGTCAACTTACTGATTTCTACTGAAAGTCCTGGGCTGGCTCTGTAGTCTAGTGGTTAGGGAAGCAGAGCCCACATGGCCAACTGTAGTTTGAATCCTGGCCCTGGCGGTTTGGAAAAACACTCGGGTGCGTATGTGTGGGTGAGTGCCCCGGCCCCTGACAGGGTGGAGGAATGGGGGAGAGAGGAATGTGTGGGTGAGTGCCCCGGCCCCTGACAGAGTGGGGGAATGGGGTAGAAAGCAGGACAGCATGATTGCCCTGTTAAAGGCAGCTTTCTTCCTCCCGTCTCTGTCTCTCTCTGGCAAGCACATGACCTCTCTGGCAATTTAAAAAAAAAAAAATGCTGCTGAGATTTGTAGGACTCTATAATAAATCCTGCTGGAAATCATTAAATCAATTTGGAGAAAATTGATAGCTAGGCAAAGTTAAGCCTTTCAGTGTATGAACCACCACTGTTTACATCATTTTTTGTAGTTTCGGTCTGCAGATTCTGCACATATTTGTTAAATTTATTCTTAAGTATTTCATGATTTTGGTGTTACTGTAAATGGTTAATTTTGTTTTCTAATTATTCATTGCTAGGATACAGAAATGATAAACTTGATACACTTTCTTATTTGTTCCAGTAGTTTTTTGGGTAGGTCCTTTGAGATTTTTCTATGTGATAATCATATTTTCTGCAAATTGAGACAAGTCTTTTTTCTTCCTTTCCTATTTGTATACTTTGTTTCTTTTTTCTTGCCTTTTTGGCTGGTTAGTACCTCTAGTATAATGTTGAATATGAGTGATGAAAGCAGTCATCCTTGCCTTGTTCCTGGTCTTACAGGGAAGCTTTAGACTTTCATTGTTACAGTTTTTTAAATTTAATTTTATTTTGTGTGTGTGTGTGGTGTTTTGTTTGTTTGTTTGTTTTGTTTTGTTTTGCTATTGGGCATGTATGCTCACCAGGGGGAGAGAGAGAACGTGAGAAATCACCTGCGAGGACCGCTGTCCCTTCCCCTTCGTTTGCCGATGTGTTCTCCAAGCTGCGAGCTCCAGGACTCGTTGGTGCACAAGGCCCTGTGGGATCCAGCCGTCCTCACCACGCCACCTGGCTGGTCCTAGGCTTTCTTTATTAGTGTGATGTGTAAGCTGTAGATATTTATAGAAGCCTTTACCAGGTTAAAGAAGTTCTTTTCTGTTTCTAGTTTGTAGAGACTGTTTAGCATAAGTAAATGTCGAATTTTGTCAAATGCTTTTTGTTTTAAAAGAGATTTTTGCTATAGGATCCTTACCTTTGCCAGAGAGACAGAAAGAAACAGAGAAACAGAAAGCAGAAATCATCCTGGGGGAGAGGGCATGCGCAATCCCTCTTCCCCTTGAAATTTTGGGCCATGCATGCGCACATGTCCAGTGTGAGTTTCAAGCCTCTGGGTCTGGGACTTGAACTACCGTTGGCCGTGTGGGAGTCCAGCGACATAACCACTACACCATCTGCTGGTTCCTGACAAATGCTCTTTTATATGTCAGTTGATAGGATCATTTTTTTCTTTTGTGCTCCATTAATATTGTGAATTGTATTGATTGATATTATACCAGCTCTTTTGGAGAGTTAACCACACTCAGTCATGGTGTATTATCCCTTTTGTAGTTGTTATGCTAGACTCAGTAGGCGTTTGTTGATAAATTTGACCCGTATGTTTGTGAGGGATATAGGTGTATAGTTTTTCTTTTCCTTCCTGCTCTCTTTTTTTTTTCCTTCTAGCATCTTGTCTGGTTTCGTGTCAGGACAGTGCTGGCCTCATGAAGTCGGTTGGCAGGCCCAGCTGTGGCGGGACATGCTGGCTGATGCTGGCTGATGGGCAGGCCGAGGCCACAGCGGAGGTCTGGCTTTTATTTCCAGCCCACCATGAAGGGCTGAATGTGGCAGCATGTGCCTCTCAGTACTTGGTAGCTGAGCCAGGAGGATCACAACATAGCAGGACCCTATCTTGGGAAATACTTCTCCTTTTCTGGAAGAGACTGTGTGGAATTTGTATAATTTCTCCTTAAATTTAGAATTCAGAGGTAAAGAGCCAGCAGGTGGCATGGGAGCTAAGGTATTGGACTCCCACATAGCTGACTGTGGTTCAAGTCCTGGACCTGGCAGCTTGCTTTCTCACTTTCTGTCTCACTGTCCACCTCTTTCTGGTAAGCACAGATGCCCTGTAGAAAAAAATTAAATAAAATCATTTTTTAAAAAGACATTTAAAAAAAAGAATTCAGAGATAAGCCTTCTGTCTTTTGTTACTTAGGTGGGAAAGGTCCAGATGGGACTTCCTACCTTTTCTGCTCTGGGGGCATCTCCTTCCCAGTCCTGTATCTAGGGAGGTGTTCTCTGGCCTCTGCCCTGCCCCCATCTTTCTCCGGAGCTCCCCATGGAGAAAAGCTGCACATGGGTATGAACTAGCGTAGCATCTGTGGCTCCAGGAGCTCTGTGACATCCATGCTGTCCTTGGGCAGGTCGTGGTGACTTTAGCTGCACGCTCTGATCCACCTCGTGGAGGCTCCTCCTTCATGTTTGCCTGCGTAAGCTGCTGCTCACGTTCCAGCTCAGGAACTCTCATCTTTTCATTTTTATTATTATTGAAGGCTAGTTGGATAGCTTTTTGATAGCCATAAGAAAGGTTATTATTGGGATCAGTAATTAGTGTAATGGTTATGTTGCTGGAATCCCATGTAGTCGACCATGGTTTGAGTCCTGGACCCGGTAGCTTAAACTCATGCTGGCGCGTGTGCGTGCATGCCCAAGATCCGGAGAGGAAAATGGAGAAGGGATTGTGGCATGGCCATCCCCCCCGGGGGGTGATTTCTCGCTTTCTGTCTCTCTGGTGAGCACATGTACCCTATAGCAAAAACCTCTAAAAAAAAAAAGAAAGGTTATTATTTCATATATTATTTGGCCTTTTCTTATTAGGATGGCAGCTATGATCCTTCCAGCCTTTTACATCCCTAGAGGAAGCTAGAAGTCAAGATCACTGTGTTTCTGTGTTGTGACTTTTTCAGGAAATGGCTGTTTTATAGACATGGTTATTTCCTGAGAGTGAGTGCTGAGCATCTTCACGTTCTAAGACAAGGGGGCAGTAGGATCCCTTAACAAGCTGCCGACCTTCTTAACTGGTAGAGCATGAGCTTCATTTAGGAGCCCCGAGACGTTACTCTCGTCAGTGAGACATCACATGGGTAGGCAGCCATTTCTAGCATTCTCGTGAGATCCGTGCTCATTTGTCCTGCCACATTCCTCAGTCTGGGCTAGACAAGTGTTCTTACTCCTGGGCTCGTCATGTCGGAGCGTTTGAACCAGACAGTCCCCAACAAGGGCTTTCAGATGAGTTCCCCGACTGTCCCCACAGGTTGGTAGGGCGTGCCCATTAGTGATGGACACCACTGTAGTGACGTCCTCATCTGTGATTCTGGTTCCACTCCTGAAGGGAGCCATCCAGGGCACGTCCCCAAGCTAGTCTTTCCCCACCTCAGCACCTCTAAATTGCTGAAAAGGTGTAAGTTTAGTTTCTATGAGCTTTGGGATTAGATTACAGTGTTGTATTTGGGACATAAGTTTGTATTTGATTTCATTGAAAATTTCTCGGAAAACACCAGCAGTGGGAGGAGCAGCCCTGGCAGTGCTCTGAGGAGTTCTGGGGAGAGTAGGTGAGGGGGAGTGAGCGCTCTGTGACAGGAGGGAGCGAGCTGGCGTGGGGGCAATCGGGGTGGCCCTGCCTGTTTAACCTGGCTGCAAAGAGAGCCTTCAGGCCCCGGTTCTCAAAATTGGCCTGTTGACCTTCCTCATTTCCCACGTCTCACTAGTAAAATTGGAGGCTTGAGGACTAGGAGCTTCCAGAGCTTGTGGTCTCTTATGCAGCACAGATGAATTTATCCTTGACACCTGGTTTGCTTTCTCTTTAGCTCTGGTCAGTGTGTGGAGTTGTCCAGGGAACTGTCCTCTTCTGCTGACCAGTTGCTAGCCTCTCCTTTCCTCATTGGTCTTCCTGCTTTCAGTCTTGCCCTCTCTTAATCCATATTCCACATTGCCGAAAGAAACATCTAGGGGCCAGCAGATGGCGGGCTGGTTAAGGTGCTGCACTTGCACCTGGCCAGCATGGCCAGCCATAGTTCTAGTTTCAGACCTGAACTAGAGAAACATTCCAGGTGCCGTGTGTGCTTGCCCAAAATTGTGAGAGGAGAGGAGAGGGAGGGATTGCGGCATGCCCATCCCTCCTGGGG
>NW_006160051.1:70818-72430 GCF_000334495.1 Tupaia belangeri chinensis
AACTGCCTTTTTCTATTTAAGAGGGTAATAAGGTGTATCCCAAGTCTTCAGGATGTAGAAGGAAAATCTGTGTATTGTAGAGTGTAAAAGGGTGGGACATGTGATTCCCAGGGCTGCTGCAACAGAGTATAAACGCTGGGTGATCTAGGGCAGACCCTCTAGTGCAGTGGTTAAGCACTGTCCATTGAAAGGCAGATCCCACATGACTGACCTTGGTTCAAATCCTGGCCCTTGCAACTTAAAAAACATGCTGAGCGAGACTTCACCCCTTCCCCGCAGATCTAGCCAGGACAGGTCAATCACCTGCCATCTAGATTTGAGTTCTGAGTGGCCCCTTTAGGAACTAGGACAACTGACAACCTCTGCCCAGACTTCACCCTCCTACCCCCCGGATCTAGCCAGGTTAGAGCACCCTCTTTATCCTACCTCCATCTCTCTCTCTTTATTTATTTATTTTTATTTATTAAAATTTTTAGCTCTCTGATGCTCTTTTATCTTGCTCATTCTAACCTTTCCCCCACCCCTGCCCCCATAGGACAAGCCAGTTATCAACCATCATTCGAGGGGGGTTTTTTTGAAAGAATTATTTTATTGAACTTTATTCATTTTCATTTCACCAGAGACATACAGAGTGAGAGTGAGAAAGCCACCAGGTCCGGGACTTGAACTGTGGTCAGTCATGTTGGAGTCCAGCACTCTTAACCACCATGCCACCTGCCAGCCCCTATATTTGAATTTTGAGCTGTTTTGTGGCAGTTTTCATTTTTTGTTATAAAACTTTTTTTGTCTTTCCTTTTTTTTTTAAATTGATTCTGTCTCCTCCTCCACCCCTTTGTTTTCTTTTCCGTTTCCTTTTTCTTTTACTTCTCTCTTTTCTGACCAGGCTCCACACACTGAGTTTCTAGACAGGTCTAAGTGCTCAATAACCAAATATCTGAATGCTTTTTACGGTCAGAGTAATCCTCAGTTTCCACAGATCTGCTGCACAGAGGGAGAAAAACAGTCCTGCTTAGAGATTGCAGATCACCTCCTCCTGCATGCCTCTGAATGCTCAGATTTAACTCTAAAAACTAGGTTTAAAAATGTCTAATTCATCAGATGACCAGAAACCACTCATAGGCACAAGAAATATCAAAAGCCATGAAAATATTTCTCCTCTAAGAGAAAAGAATTAACTCCTCATCCTCGAGAGACAATACAAGGGAACTCGTGGACATGTCACATAAAGAATTTAAAATATTCCTAGTGACAAAACTAACAGAGATCCCAGAGAAGGTAGACAAGCAACTTCAGAAGATGCAGGAGACAGGAGACAATGAGTTCTAGGAGGTGAGGAATTTCTTGCAGAATCTGAAAGGAAATATACACCATAAAACAGAGTCAAAGGAAATTGTTAGAGATGACAGCTGTAACACAGGACATCAAAACCTCTCTTGAAAGTATTAAAAGCAGATTAGAACATGCAGAAGATCGAATCTCAGATGTAGAAGATAGAACCTCCAACCTAGAAAAATTTACCAAAAAGACTGAGAAAATAACGAACCAAAATGAGAATAATATACATACCATTAAATGCCCAAGTATATGGATCATTGGTATCCCAGAAGATGAA
>NW_006160051.1:73364-75552 GCF_000334495.1 Tupaia belangeri chinensis
TAACCATCCCCCCTGGGGGGTGACTTCTCGCTTTCTGTCTCTATGTCTCTCTCTGTCTGTCTGGCGAGCACACATGCCCTATAGCGAAAACCTCTAAAAAAAAAAAAAATTTAAAATATTCATAGTGACAAAACAAACAGAGATCCCAGAGATGGGAGACAAGGAACTTCAGAAGATGCAGGAGAAAAGAGACAGTGAGTTCCAGGAGGTGAGAAATTTCTTGCACAATCTGAAAGGAAATATACACCGTAAAACAGAGTCAAACGAAATTATTAGAGATGACAGCTGTAACACAGGACATCAAAACCTCTCTTGAAAGTATTAAAAGCAGATTAGAACATGCAGAAGATCGAATCTCAGATGTAGAAGATAGAACCTCCAACCTAGAAAAATTTACCAAAAAGACTGAGGAAATAACCAACCAAGATGAGAATAATATACAAATAATACTAGATACCATTAGATGTCCAAGCATACGGATTATTGGTATCCCAGAAAGTGAAGAAACTAATAAGGGCATTGATAACCTCTTCCATGAAATCTTGGAAGAAAATTTTCCAAACCTAGAGAGGCACTCAAATATCCAGACCCAGGAAATACAAAGGACCCCAAATAGAATCAGCCCAAGATCTTCTCCAAGGCATATCATAGCCAGATTGACCAAAACCACAGACAGACAAGATACTCAGACTGGCAAGAGAGAAACATCAAGTTACTTTCGAAGGATATCCCATCAGGCTAACATCAGACCTCTCATTGGAAACAATCCAAGCAAAGAAAGAATGGGAAATGTATTTAAAGTGTTAAGTGAAAAACAATTTTCAACCAAGAATACTATACTCAGCAAGATTATCCTTTATATAGGAAGAAAAGACAAAAACATTCTCAGATAAACAAAACCTGAAAGAATTTACCAACACCAGACCAGCTCTCCAAGAAGTGCTGAAGGGAGTGCTACACCAGGAAAACTAAAGTTGGACACATAGAAATAAGAGTATAAGATGACACCAGGACTTAGCGTAATGGCTATGTCACTGGACTCACGTAATCCACTGCAGTTCGAGTCCTGGACCCGGTGGCTTAAACTCATGCTGGGCGCATGTGCTTGTGTGCCCAAGATCCCGGGAGGAGAATGGAGAAGGGATTGCAGTGTGGCCATCCTCTCTGAGGGGTGATTTCTTGCTTTCTATCGCTCTGTCTCTCTCTGTCTGGCAAGCACATGTGCCCTATAGCAGAAACCTCTCCCCCAAAAAAGGAAATAAAAGTATAAGAAACAACCAAGAGAATGTCCAGCCTAATGGTAGGGACAAGTCCAGAGTTGAATGTTAACTTCCAGAATTAAAATGGAAAGATCAGTCTACAGAGGTTTTTGCTATAGGGTATGTGCACTCGTCAGAGACAGAGTGATAGAAAGTGAGAAATCACCCCCCAGAGGGGATGGCCACGTCGCAATCTCTTTTCCATTCTCCTCTCGGGATCTTGGGCATGCACGCACACGTGCCTGGCATGAGTTTTAACCCACCGCATCCGGGACACGAACCGCGGTCGACTACATGGGAGTCCAGCGACATAGTCATTATGCTAACTGTTGGTCCCTCTGCTACTCTTAATAACGGAGCCTGCCCTGTGGGATCCAGTGTTTACCTACCATGCCACCTCTTGGCCCAGTACATGGTAGACTTTATTACCCAAGTTTTCTTCACCACCAATTCATGAAAACTTATGTTATTGATAGTTTCCTAAATCTAGTTGTTTTTAAAGGGATTTTTACTATAGGGGTCGTGCACTCGCCAGAGAGACAGAGACAGACAGAAAGCAAGAACTCACCCCCCCTCCCCCGAAGATGACCAGGCCACACAATCCCTTCTCCAGTCTCCTCTTGGGATCTTGGGCATGCACGGACATGTACCCAGTGTGAAGTTTAAGCCACCGAGTCCGGGATTCAAACTGTGTCGACTACATGGGAGTCCAGTGATATAACGGTTATGCTATCTGCTGGTCCCATAGTTCCCTAAAGCTAGTGCCCTATTTCACAGCTTGATACTTTTTGTTGTTTCTTCTTCCTGGACTTCCTCTTGCGTGTTCTGTGAAGCCCTCCTAGTTTGCTCCCAGCTCCAGGTTACTCCGTGTCTTTCTCTACCACTTGTAATTTTTTTTTTTTTTTTGGAGAGATTTTCACTGTAGGGCG
>NW_006160051.1:75620-81534 GCF_000334495.1 Tupaia belangeri chinensis
CCGGCGTGAGTTTTAAGCCACCAGGTCCGGGACGTGAACCGCGGTCGACTACGTGGGAGTCCAGTGACATAGCCATTACGCTAACTGCTGGTTCCCTACCACTTGTAATTTTGACTAGAATTGTTGGATTATTGATTTCCATAGCCATCCTCTACTAGACTGGGAGCCATTTTGGAGCAGAGACTGTTTTAGTTTTTCTGTCCCCAAGTAGTGCCTGTTACATGGAGGCACCCAGCTCAGAGGAGGAGGCTGAGGTTCAGGATGACTGAGTGGTTTGTCCGAGTTCACGCAGCTTGTGTATGGAACTCCAGACGCACAATCCGGATCTTTAATTACTCAAGAACTGACGAGAAAACAAACAGAAGCTGCACAGCTGTCAGGGGGTCCAGGACTGACCTGAGCTGTGTTACTCTACTGTGATGAGGGACTCACCTTCGGGAATTTTATCATTTGTAAGGCTGTTCCTGGATCCTGAGAAAACAGAACTGAGTATTCTATTTTTATGCCTTTACCCCAAAGAAGTTGAAATTTCTCAGTATCCCACAGGTTCCTATTTGTATAACTATCTGAGGAGAGCTGATGGCTGGAATGAAGATAAGGAAATTTTCTCTTTTTTTTCCAGGTGACATTAAAATTTATGTACACAAAAAGACCTCCACAACATTTTTCATAACAACTCTGTTCGTAACAGTCACAGAACTAGAGGCAATCACTAGAGGCAGTCCAGATGTCCATTAACAGTGGGATGGGCAAACGAACGTGATATATTCAAATAATTTAGTTATCAGCAATTTATATAAATATTCCCTCTAGGAGGGGTGGCCCGGGGACTGCACAGGCCCTTCAGACGGTTATATCCTGAGTCTGTACAATGTCTGCCCTGAACACTCCCTGTGACCACAGGACCCTTTACTTTTTCTTCCCCGATCAGAGTGTGGAGACCTGACATTTCCTCTGCAGTCTTAGTGGGGGGTGCCTGCTTTGTGGGAGTGACTTTTTTCTGCTCTCCTTGGTACTGAAAGAATGTTTCTTCCTGAAAGTGAAAAATCAAATATATAATCATATCCATCATCTTCAACAAAGAAGATGATGGATATGTTGTACATCTTTCATTTTCATGCTATTAGTTTTTGTTTTAAGAATCCAGTTTTATTTATTTTTGCTATTGAGAACATGTGTTCACATGAGAGAGACAGAGAGAGGGGAACAGTGAGAAAGCAAGCCTGGAGATCTGAGATTCAGACCACAGTCAGACAGGTGGGAGTCCAGTGCCTTATCCACCACACCACCTGCTGGCTCCATTTTTGTTTGTTTGTTTGTTTGTTTTTTAAAAGGCTTTGCCATAGGGCACATGCACTTCCTGGAGAGGAGAGAGACAGATAGTGAGAGAAAATGAGAAATCACCTTCCCAGTGGGGGGTTGGCATGCTGTAATCCCTTCTATTCTCTTCTTGGGGTTCTGGGCATGCATGCACACACACCCTGAGTGATTTTCAAGCTGCCAGTTCTGGGACTTGAACCGTGGTTCGCTCTGTGGGAGTCCAGCAACTTAACCACATGCCACCTGCTGACCCATTCTATTAGTTTCTGTAAGTTTCTGAGATATGTACAGCATTGTCGATTCCTGCCCCACCCTTTTTCACTCTGTAGCAGTGTACCATCCCATAACCCATTTCCCCTGTGTACATGCAGTCTCGTATCCACCCCCTCATCTCCCTCAAGTCCCTGCTGTCTGCAGCTGCCCTCTGTACTTCTGTGTCTCTGAGTCTGTCAGTTCCTGTCATGGAGGTGGATGCAGGGATCTGTGTGGCAGTGCCCTGGACCCCTGCACACACCGGCATGGAGGACCCCAGGGTACATGGTGGGGATCTGGGCAGAGGAGGGTTGGGCTGGAAATGGCGTGATGGCATCTAGGATTTAGGGTTTGGAACTCAGTGCCATGGCTCCTGCTGGGACTCCGTGGGGCAGATCCAGTTCATTGTGGAGAACACAGACCTCTCTCCAAGCTCATGGACCACAGGGATGTGAGGGTAGGAGATAAACACGTGTGTCCCTCCCTAACGGCTGGTCAGTAGTAGGAACCACTGCTCTTGGGAATTGAAAACTCATTGCTGGGGAGTCTCAGAAGAGGCTGTGGGACAGCCATGTCCATCTCAGGTCACAGGGTCAGTTGTGTCGCTACAGGCCAAAGAATTGAGTCTGTTTTCCCTGTAAAAGAACCCTAAAAAGTGAAAACTGGGCTGTTACTGTGTGTGTAAAGGTCACTTTTACCATCCGGGGACTTTACTCCAAGGTCAGTTTGGTTTCTGGGATGGTAAGAACACAACCTGGGCTGGCCCATGGCCTAGTGGTTAAGGGTAGCCCGATCCAATGTGGCCAGCCACGGTTTAAATCCCAGCCGTGGTGACTTTAAAATCATGCCAGGCACATGAGCATGCGTGCCCCGTATCCTGACAGGATGGAGAAAGGAACTGTGGTGTAACCATACCCCATTGGGAGTACTTTCTCCCCCTCATCTCTGTGTCTCTCTGGTGAGCACATGTGTCCTGACAGCTAAGAAAAAAGAACCTGGAACTACCCCTTGGTGAGCGTCCTGGTGCAGACCCCTCCTTCTGGGTTTCCTTCCCTTTCTTACTAGTGACTCTTTAACCCTCCCAGACGCAGTCTCCCCTGTGTGGCAGTTCCACCCTCCAGAGGGAGACCAGGCAGAGTAGCCGGCCTGACCCAGCACAAAGGGGGCGCTCTGTGGCAGAAATTGAGAGTCAAAGGGGATGATAGTAGGGAGGACAAGTGTGGACACACAGGCTGTGGGAGGGAATGTGTTGTGGAGGGAGGGTGAGAAGGGCTCAGCAAGATCTTTCTTAATAACAGACACAGTGATGTGAGGTTCTTTGAAAAGGATGTATGTAGTAATCCTGATTGGATTATCCCATGCTACACACATACCTTGAAAAACCATATGGTTTGCTATAAAGATTTATGACAATTAAATGCAAATAAAATAAAATTGTGAGTGAGAGAACCTGGCCCACAGAGCCATCCAATAATTTTAATTCACTTTCCTTGGACACGTGAGAGAGTCGTTAGTTCCGCACAGTCATGGTCTTCCTCAACTTTTCCATGCTCTCCTTTAACTTCGCCCTCTCTGATTATCCTAATTTTATCTTAGAACATTTATATTTAGAAATGCTCTTAAGCAAAACCCATCTGAAAGAGTTGGGTGCAGTGGGGTGCGCCTGTGTTCCCAGATTCTTGGGAGGCTGAGGCCGGAAGATCATGACATGGCAAGACCGTGTCAATAAAAAAGAACGAATATCCCTAGACCTGAGTACCTCCTGGTGTCTCTTTGATTCCTTCGTTCTACCAAGTTCTATTCTCACATCTGTCCGTTGGAAAGTGTTGGAGAAGGTAGCATGTGTTGAATGAGTGTTAGTGATAAAACCACCTTTTAATGCTCATCTCACAGAAGTTAAAAAAATAAACAACAACCAGTAATCAAAACCCACATGGGAACCAGCAGTTAGCGTAATGGCTATGTCGCTGTACTCCCATGTAGTCGACCGCGGTTCGCGTCCTGGACCCAGTGTCTTAAAACCCACACTGGGCGCGTGTGCGTGCGTGCCCAAAATCCCAAGAGGAGAATGGAGGAGAAGGGATTGCGACGTGACCATCCCCCCTGAGGGGTGATTTCTCGCTTTCTGTCTCTGTCTCTCTCTCTCTCTGTCTGGCGAGTGCAATAGCGAAAATCTCTCAAAAAAATAAAAAAGCCCACAGACAATATAGCAGGCCTCCCTCTGTGCACAATCTACTCCTTCCTTTCTGGGAGACTCGGAGTGAGTCTCAGAGATCTAGGACCTCAGGGAAGCCATTCTCTCCCCTGGTCTGTGGAGAGTCCAAGGGCCAGGAAAGGGTCAGGAAGTGAGGAGACAATGGGGCTTCCCGTCTCCTCTCTGCAGAGTGGGGAGTGAGGACACCTCATTTACACCACAAGTGTAAACACTCCAGCTGCCACAGGATGCTGCCCCTGGGCTCTCCTGCACTCTCTTGGTGCTTACCTGCCCCGCGATGTCCCCTGGTGTGACCCCGCACCAATGCTCCTGGGCTCTGGGAGAAGAGATGCAGGCCTGGGACTGGTCCTGGAGGAGGAGAGTTCACATGGAGAGGGAGGGGAGAGCATTCTCCATTGAGGGGACCCAGGCATTAGGTGAATGACTCAGCAACTTTTTGCTCCGTAGACGTCATAAATTCTTGATTACTGTCATTAGATTTTTTTTTTTTAAAGTTTATTTCTCCCATGAGAGACAGAGGCAGAGACAGGCACTACCAGCAGGGTCTTTGTGCTACGACCCCCAGGATCTCTCCTCTGGGCCCAGCTGTGGTTCCGCTTTTGCCACCGCCCGCCCAGAGACAGAGGAGTGGGGAGGGCGACACAGCAGCGAGCACGCTCTGTGACCAAGGGGGACGGGGCTCCGGGCACAGGCACTACCAGCAGGGTCTTTGTGCTACGACCCCCAGGATCTCTCCTCTGGGCCCAGCTGTGGTTCCGCTTTTGCCACCGCCCGCCCAGAGACAGAGGAGTGGGGAGGGCGACACAGCAGCGAGCACGCTCTGTGACCAAGGGGGACGGGGCTCCGGGCCTCACTGCTCCAGCGTGCAGCCCTGAGCCCATCCCCGAGTCTTTCCGTCCTCGCTTCCTCAGGGTGAAGTGAGGGACAGTCATGAATGCAGACACATCAGGAAAGTGAGAGCACTCGGCCCAGTGCTGCATCCCAGTGCCCAGTACATGTATTTTTATTCCACAAACTTCCTCACTCCACAGCACATACTTGGGAGTGACTTCTGGTACCGAGTTGTTTTCCTTCCCCAAGTGCCCAGTCACTGACTTTTTTTTAAAGAAATATTTATTTAATATTATTCATTCATTTTTCAAATTAATTTAACCAGAGAGAGACACAGAGAAGGAAAATAAGAAAGCAAGCTGTCAGATGTGGAACTCAGACTGTGGTCAGCCATGTGGGAGTGCCAACGCTTTAACCACCATGCCACCCACTGGTTCCCCCCAGTGACTTTCTTAAAAATGAAGTCTTCTGGGGACCAGCAGTTGGCATAATGGCTATGTTGCTGGACTCCCATGTGGTCAACCACAGTTCGAGTCCTGTACGTGGTGGCTTAAACTTACGCCAGTCATATGTGCGTGCGTGCCCAAGATCTCGAGAAAAGAATGGAGGAGAAGGGATTGTGGCATGGCCATCCCCCCGGGAGGTGATTTCTCGCTTTCTGTCTGTCTCTCTCTGTCTTTCTGGCGAGAACACCTGCCCTATAGCATACCCTTCTCCAAAAATAAATAAATAATGAAGTCGTCTGATGGCCCACTGAGAATTTTCTCTCTTACCAGGTAGAAGCTGGAGCAGGAGTAACAGCAGTGCCCTCTGACCTCCAGACTCCCCTGCAGGACAGGGACTCATCTGTGATTTCAGAGATGCTGTTTCCATGGGCTGGGATCGTCGCCGTGGGAGTGGGACATCATACCCTCTTCCTGAGGGGTAGACAGGGCAGTCACTAGGTGACCACCAGGCCACCGCATCAGTGTGAGAAGATCCTAACCCTGAAAGCATCAGCGTCATTCTTTGTTCAGGAGACTTTTTTTTTTTTTTGAGAGGTTTTTGCTATAGGGCGCATGCGCTCCCCAGACAGACAGAGAGAGACAGAGAGATAGAAAGCAAGAAATCACCCCTCAGAGGAGATGGCCACGCTGCAATCCCTTCTCCTCCATTCTCCTCTCAGGATCTTGGGCACGCACACACACATACATGCCCAGCAAGAGTTTAAGCCACCGTGTCTGGGACTCGAACCACGGTCGACTACATGGGAGTCCAGCAACATAGCCATTACGCTAACTGCTGGTCCCCCACGTA
>NW_006160051.1:81872-87571 GCF_000334495.1 Tupaia belangeri chinensis
GCATCTCTCCCCCCCCCCCCCCAAAAAAAAGGACCCAAGCAAGCATTTTGGTCATTAGTACGATAGACTAATTGGGCAATTAATTGGGGCAACCTGACTCGCACTGGGTGTATGCAATTAGGTGAGCAAGTTCCTCACTTTGCCTGTGGGGAAGGTGCGCAGGTGCAGGAGAAAACGTGTGGATTCGAATTTAAAGGAAGCACATAGGCAGCGTAAGGGGCCGCCCACTAATGAATATTCATCACCTCTAGTAATAATAACGGTTAACCAGTGTCAAGCGCAGTTGCCACCTGGCAATCTGCCCGCCCAAAAGCCTTTCGGGTGTACTTCCTGTCTTCCTTTCTTTCCTATTAAATCTTCTCTTCTATCCACTTCATTCGTGGTTGCAGTTTCTTTTCGCACCTACGGACAGATCTCTAATTTTAGTGATCTGGACCCAAAGAAACAAGGACTTCCCAACGCAGCTCAGCACTTTCCCATCCATTAACAACACCATCCAGTAGCACCGTGAGATCCAAAGGCTTCCTGATACTGAGACCCACAATTCCCGGCCCACCTCACGGGGCAGAGCTGGTCCAGGGCAGTCTTCCGTGGGCAGGGCCTTCCCCACGTCTAGTCGGGAGGAGCCCTGGGGGACCAGGCGTTGCTGCAAACCTCCCACAGAGTACGGGAGGCTCTACCCCGCCCCACCAGTGACCAGCCACGTAAGGCACTTCCCCTTCCTGGGCTCCGGAGTGCCGTGTGGACGAGGCTGGGGGAGTCCCAGGAGCAACCTCTGCTCTTGGAAACCAGGGCCTGGAAGACGATGTCTCTCTCTCACAGCCCTGCAGTCCTGTCTCCCGCTGTGTCAGTACAGGATGGCCTTCGGTCCAGGTCAGGTCGTGCCTTACTCAGTGCCCACGTTGACATTCGGGGGAAGATCGTGCGTGACTACCGGGTACGGGGCCACCTGTGTAGGGTAGACGGGGATCTTACCTCTCCTGATTTCACACCCGGGCTGGGGTGCGAGAGCAGAGCCCGTGTTCCCTGACACTCCTGTGCCTTTGGGTTATGTTTGAAAGTGACGAGTTACAGAAGCTGAGGTCTCTTCCTCCTTAAACCTTTAACACATCTGTTACCTCTACCCCCGTGTTAAGCCGTGTAGCCGCCAGGGGCGTATACTAGAGAAAAGGCTTCGGGAATAGTAAAAATCACTCTTGGAAATAATAGGTCCAAGATGGTGGAGGTGAGGACTGGGAGGAAACAGAGAACGTGGGGAGGGGAATAGACGTGCCCTCCTGTGTCTTTCCTCCCAGGCTCTCCATCCTGTGAGGACTCTCCCCCACCTCAAGTACTGGCCTGTCAGGACAGGGCAGTCCCTTGGGCAGCTCGGTCCTCTTTTCCACTGGCCACTTCCTTCTCCAGAGCCTCCATTTGTTTGGGGAGACGTGCTCGTGGTTTTGGGAGCTCCCACGTCTTCCAAGTCCTCAGACACGAACTGCTCCTCCTTGCCCTTACCTGGTTCTGCGGAGTCTAAGGGAACTGGTGACCTCGAACCTGAGCCCCCGTGCACATGGTGCTCCAGAAAAGCCAGTGAATGCTGACGGACCGTGCGTGGTTCTGCATTTGTTTCCTAGATCTAAGAGGTGCTGTGTAAGTGTAGGACATTTATCGTAAAAAAAAAAAGGATGGAACAAGACTTGGTGTCCAGGCACCAGAGCCCTTGGCTTACTGTGGACGCTGTGTGCTTCCTCGGGTTTCATTGTTCCCCCACCTCCTGCCCCAGGAGTCTGGAGAGCAGAGCAGATGATCCTGGTGTGAGTGTGATGGGGGTGGAAGAAAAAGTTGCTTGGGGATATGTCCTCGTGGTTTTCAGAGCTCCCACACCTTCCAAACTGCTCTTCCTTGCCCTTACCTGGTTCTGGAGAACTCTAAGGGAACTGGTGACCTCGAACCTGAGCCCCTGTGAACATGATGCTCCAGGAAAGCCAGTGAGTGGTGATGGACCATGCATGGTTCTGCATTTGTTTCCTAGATCTAAGACGTGCTGTGTAAGTGTAGGACATTTATCGTAGAAAAAAAAAAAAAAAAAGGACCGAACAAGAATTGGTGTCCGTGCCTGGCGTGAGTTTAAACTACCGTGTCCGGGACTTGAACCGCAGTGGACTACGTGGGAGTCCAGCGACATAGCCATTACACTAACTACTGGTTCCCCCTTTAGGTCTTTTGATCCCTCTGCTTCACCTTCATGTCTCTCGGTCTTGACGTTTATCTAGATGCTCTGAGCTTAACGCTACGAAAGATGACAGTCAGACATGCTAGGTCAGGTAGTGACACAGCTGTAATCCTGGGTCCACACATGAAGGCTCCTGTGTCCCGTCCTTGAGCCTCCCTGGTCATGCCAGACACACGTGTGTGCCCGTGACCCAGGCTGGCTGAAGCTGCTAGTGGGTTGCAGCATTGAGACCTGTTGTCACCACTCCTCTCACCCAGGAATGGATAAACTTTTACTTCAGGAAGTTTTCTGTGGATACTATTGGGTCTTCTATGTATACAATCACGTCATCTGGAAACAGAGATCATTGCAGCTCCTTTCCCTGTTGGAATGCCTTTTATTTTTTAAAAGGAGATTTGTGCTTGCCCCCCAGTAACCCAGATCAAAAGTATGGTCCCGGGAAGGTGGCCAGCCTTCCTGCTACCTCGGGAATTTAAGGGGGCAATCTGTTAGGCAGAAACTCAGAAGGAAGGAGCTGGAAGTGAGCAGCTGTGCTGTAGCCAGGGCTCCTGTCTCTGCTCCCGGGGGCCAGGGAGCGTGCAGAGGCTTGTTTCCGTCTGCTCCCCGGCTAAGATCAGGAACGCCCAGGTAGGGCGTTCCTGATGGAAAGGACAGGGGCTTGGTCTTCTGTGACTCAATAAAATGTGAGGGGAAAAAAAAGGCTTGGAAACAACTGTCGGTACCAAAGACAGTGTGGGAGGAGGGTGGGAAACGGCAGAGGGTGAGAGGGAGGGGACCAAGGGGGAAGAAAAGAAAAAAAAAAGCAAAATATGTAAGAAACAAGAAATGGAAAATTATTTGTTGATGATAACATATATGGTCATATCCTTGACTGAGCCAATATAGTGTATTCTGGATGGAAAAATCTCATTTTGTATACTGTAATGATGTATGGTGAATGAATGTAAATAAATTTATAATAAAAAATAAAGAACAGGGGCTTACTTAGCTCAGTGTTGGGGGTCCAAGCCCAGAGGCTACCCCTGGTGAGGACCATGTTCCTGGTCCCCGGTTGTCAGGGCAGCACACGCAGAGCTGGGGCAGAGCAGGCCCCTTACTCCCTCTCCTCGTGATCCTCCTGGGGCCCAGGCTTGGAGCCACACCTGGTGACCTTACTTCTCACCACTCTGCAAGGCCCTACCTCTCAGCACCACAAATAAACGAACATTCTGCCTTCCCCACACCATTACAGTAGTTCGGCAGATTTTAATACTTAAATTTGGGGAGATGCATTCAAACTCTAGTGCGTGTTTTTGTGCTGAGACCTGCTAGACAAAAAGGGGGTAAAGAGACCCCTCAGAGTGGGAGTGATGGTGGATTTTGGAAAGAACAATCAGACACAGACACACATAGAGAAAAGCGGGGATCCGGCAGACCAGGTGTCTCTGGTAGAGAACGTCACAGCCCTGAGCCTGTCCCAGGCGTATTCTCTTATAGGCAATGGGGAAGGGAGATGCGGAAGGTAAAGCAGGTGTCGTCTATTATCACAGCTGTGGAGCTTCTTGTGTCCCTTGGTCTAAATAAGCCCCACCTGGCCTTGTCTGGCTGGAACAGTTTCCTTTAACCTCCTCGCCCAAGTGAGTCTGTGCTCTGCTCCGCCTTTAAAGGTCACTGTTGTTTAGCTGAGAACCGCCTTTTTCTTTGTCTAATCGGAGTCTGTGGGACCTCATGACTGTTCGTGTTCCCGTTGGATGAGTCTGCAGAGTAGTAGGAATGTAAACATAAGCAGGATTACTGACACAACAATTCCCAAGAAACACCATAAAGAGTGGCGAAGTGTGTTACCAGGACTAGTGCCCTTGAGTTGATCTGAAATGCGGTGGCTAAACCTGAGGGGTTAAATGAGGGCAGAAAACTATTCTGCATTTCTGGTTGTTTGTGAAGAGCTTTAAATACTGATAGAAGACCATGCCCACTGAAGGTGGCTTTGTATTGAACTCCAGTTCCAAAATATGTCATTATATAGCAAAGGTGTCACCTTAAAGTATGACGTTGAAAAGGACTTTCTAGTTGTATCGTGAACACATGTACAATTAGAGTGATTGCAATAAGAACCCAAAGACCCCTGCTTCTAAAAAATGTTTGATCAAACTAGCTGATTGTAAATTTCCTGTAATACCTAAAGTCCTGTATCATCACACCCTGGGCTACACATTGTCACCAACATAACATAGGTGGTGCATCATCAGCAAACTTTCTGCACCCCAGAATCTGGTGGGATAGAATGACATGCAGGGGTAAGTCAGTAACAGCGGGGTAATTCAGTCCTCCCCACTGACTGTTGAAGCCATCAGCGAGAATTCCCCCTAGCTGATGTGAATCATTTGTCAATATTTTAATATTTTGGATCCCTCCAGGTAACCAGGTGTAACATAGGAGCGGGGAATCCGGGACATGGGTTCAATCAGGGCTATCTTCCTGCACCCTGGGGGAGGCATTACCTGCATGGCTAGCCTCTCATCATCACTAGAAATAGCAGGGGAGCCGTAGCTGCCTTCCCCTGGTCTTTTACCAATTGTTCAGCTTTTTCAGACACAGCTTTCACTCATCCTCATGTGAGGTGGTGCTGTGTGTTGATCTTGCCATCCTTCCTCTCTTGGTCACCTTTTCAGGAACTTCCTCCAGATTCAGGTCCTGCCTCCTCTCCCGAATCTGTCGCATCGGCTTTTCCTACCTCACGCTAACACCGGGTCAGGTCCCTTCCACTCTCCTGAACTGAGATCTTTCCATTTTGCATATCGAGGTTTAGCTTTTTATCTCCCTCGGTAATGAGTTCCTGCAGCTGTGAGGCCCTCCGATGTACTCAGAAAATGTAAAGTATACGAGGCAAGAGGAGGTTTAGAGGAGGAGGTACAGGGGTTACCCTGTCTCCCCCTTTTTTTCTAATCGTGTTCATAAACACTGGTTGGTCCTTTCTATTGCTGCTTGACCTCAAGGACTGTAAGGTGTGCCTGTGGTGTGAAGAACATGGACAGCATCACAGAACTGTGGAAAAGCTTCACTAGTGTAAGCCGGGCCGTGGTCTGTTTTCAATCTCGGTTTTCCCATTGGTGCTACAGCCGCAAGGCAGTGTGTGATGACGTGTTTGCTGCTTCTCCTGCCAAAGAAGAAGCAAAAATGAAACCTGAGTAAGTATCCATAGTGACATGTAAATAACTCATCCACGGGGGGCGTCATGGGTCACATCCATTTGCCAGATGCGAGGGTTAAACCTCTAGGGTAACTCCCGTAGGAAGAGAGGGAAGAAAACGGACACAACTGGGACAATTTTCGATGTTTTGTGCTTGTCGTCTGTGACAGAAAACTACGCAGAGCTGCAGCATCTTGGTGAAAGGTGAGTGAGTGTGCAGCCTGACCTTCAGGAGCTTCTGAGGCACGGCTACAGCTGGGCATCGGCTTGGAGGTTTCCAAAAGTGAGGGCTCCAGGGAGATTAGCATGAGCTCT
>NW_006160052.1:0-14421 GCF_000334495.1 Tupaia belangeri chinensis
CTCTCTGGTGAGCACATGGGCCCTATAGAAACTTTAAAAACTAATAAGTATATGAAAATTAAATAATGAATTTTTTAAAAAGAAATAGCTCAATCAACTTGAGCCATTTTCAGCAGAATCATTATAACCATCAACAGACCCCCAGTGAGGCTCAAAGCCCGTTCTCCTCAAGGATTTGAGTAGCAGCAGATGTTCAATTTCAGAAAGGCCAGTCTTTCCAAGGTCATTAACAGCGCCGTGTCACCCAGCTGTCCTATCCGGCTCTTACAGGACCTCCCACACCTCTTAGGAGGTAACAGGCCCTGTGTTTCCCTGACGGCACAATCCTCTCTGCAACGTAACTTCCCACAAAAAGTGGGTCTTCCTCCTAAGAGCTCACTCTCACGAGGCTACCGGCCAACTGCAACTTTATTTACACATAAAACTTCCTAACCTCCATGCCTTGTGCTATTAACAAGCTGTTCTCCTGAGAAAGAGCCTAAGTTAGTTTCCAAAGCGTGGCCCCAGCTCGCCTGCCGGGAAGGGTCTGTGCAGAGTAGGCCGGAGGCACACAGCGCAAGATGGCTTCGAATGCCAGCCAACGGCACTGGATTGGGCCGTGGAACCCAAGGTACCTTCTGCAGAAGTGTCCTAATGCAGGGTTTGATCTGGCCAAGGCATGCACTATACACGCAGGGGCCCTGGGACAGGAAGAGCACGTGGGCTGACTGCCTGTGAGCTGAGCTGGGGGATGCTGATGCCCAGTGTTTTTTTTTTATTAAAAAGAGAAGAAGAAATTCATGGGGCCAGCAGGTGGCATAATGTTTAATGTGCTGGACTTCCACATGGTTGACCATTGCTCCAGTCCCAGATCAAACGGCTTGAAACTCACACAAACACATGTGCATGCATGCCCAAAATCCCAAGAGGTGAATGGAGAAGGGACTGTGGTGAGGTGTGGCCATCCCCCCGGGGGGGAGTCACTTCTCACTTTCTCTCTCTCTTTGTGTCTCCAGTGAGTGCATGCACCCTATAGCAAAAAATCTCTCAAAAGAAAAAAAAAATTCCCGTTCATATGTAGTCTCCCTGCCCAGGGGAGAAGCACCCAGAAAATCCACTTGCTGTTTGGCTGTGAGAGGCTTATGAAAGGCCGTGATTACAGTAACCACAGGTGACAACTTCTACTTCTGTCTTTTCTCACTTATTTGTAGCAAAAACGGCTGCTCAGAGAGAATTCGATTTCCTGAGCACACTCTAAATCTCAGTCCGCCATGTTTGCCCACAGCGAAGCGTTTTTTTCTGCCCAATTGCCTTGGTGGCTGACAATATAAAATTATCAGAAAAGAAAAGAACTCAGAGAAGCTTACTAACTAAACAGAGATAAGCTATTAGGATAGCAACACTAACACAGGATAAAGGGTGACAAAGTATGGGGTGTTTAAGAGATCATTTCCGGGACCAGCAGGTGGCATGGTAGTTAAGGTGCTGGACACTCCCACATGGCCCACCACGGTTCAAGTCCTAGACTTGGTGGCTTGCTTTCTCACTTTCCCTCTATCTCGCACTGTGTCTCTTTCTGGTCAAACTAAAAATAAACAAATGAATAAATTTTAAAAAATAAATAATTTTTAAAAAAGAGATCATTTCCAAACTTACAAATCTAAAAGAGAATGGTTCCCAATACAAAATGACTTTGTCTTCATTACTCATACCTGAAATGAATATAACATAAGATCCTGGAAGTAAAAAAACAATGTATTTCATTCCATTTAGTATAGCAGGCCAACCAAGGGGGGCGGGGGGAAGGTCAGGGATCACGGTCCTTACTGCAAGAATGATTACATGCTTCACACCCAACTTTTTTTTTTGTTTTTGGCCATAAGGCACGTGTGCTCACTGGAGAGAGACAGAGTGTGACAGTGGGAGGGATAGTGAGAAATCACCCCCAGAGGAGATGGCCATGCCACAATCCCTTCTCCTCCATTCTCCTCCTGGGATTTTGGGTGAACATGCGTACGCACCTGGCATGATTTTCAAGCTGCCGTGTCCAGAAATCAAACCATGGTTGGCCATGTGAGAGTCCAGTGTTGTAACCACCACGCCACCTGCTGGCCCCCACAGCCAACTCTTATGAGCAAATAGCTGTAGGTGCTTAGGCAGTGACTACGCCACTCTTAGCCTCAGTTTCCCCACAGGCAAGACAGTGATTAAAACAGCAGCAAGTTCTGTTGTGAAGATCAGTGGTGCCAAACCCTTTACCCGTGCAGCAGTGCTTGGCACTCAGATGGCTGCAGTGACGTAAGCGGTTAATTTCTCATCCTCCATAAAGGAAGAATGAGGGGAGTGGAAATCCTGTTAATAAAAGGCTCGAGTTAGTCACTGTTTTACTACAACGATCTACAGCATCCTGCCTGATGGAGCCAAGGGCACTGTCAGGAATGAGAGCGTTCTGCCCTGGGCAGAGAAAACCAACCCTGTGGTGACCCAGCCAGCACCCCTCATGTGTACAGAATTTTGCAGGTTTCAGGACAGCAGTGCCCTTGGCCGTCTGCAAACACGAGTCAGCAACTGAGTTCAAACCCGAAGGAAAGGGAAGGGAAGAAGGGAGAACAGAGGCGAGGAGAGGAGAGAAAAGGAGAATAAAGCAAAGCAAAATATTCTGTCTTTAAGAAGGTTTCATGTGGCCCAAGGAATTAGCACCATAGAATTTCAGAGCTGAAAGGGGCCACAGTTTCCTAACACCAAGAATCTTCAAGTCCCAACAATCCACTGAGATGAGAAAATGCAAGGTAGAAGGGACCAGTAGTTAGCATAATGGCTATGTTGCTGGACTCCCATGTAGTCGACCGCAGTTTGAGTCCCGGAAACAGTGGCTTAAACTCACGCTGGGCTCGCGTGCGTGCGTGCCCAAGATCCCGAGAGGAGAATGGAGGAGGAGGGATTGCAGCGTGGCTATCCCCCCTGGGGGGTGATTTCTCACCTTCTATCTCTCTGTCTGTCTCTGTCTTTCTGGCGAGTGCATGTGCCCTATAGCAAAAACCTCTCCCCAAAAAAAGAAAATGCAAGGCACACGGCTTCCCTGACACAGAAAGAAGCCGCACTGCAGAGCCCTTCCACCAGGATGAGGGGGGACGCCAATCAACAACAGATGGCATGGCGTGCCCATGGTCCTACCATCTCTGCAGATGTTGAACCCCCTGAAAAGAGGAACCCATCTCTCACTGTATGATGTTTAAGTCAGGAGGCCCTCAAATATTACTTTTATTGCTTTTGCAATTTCATCATGACAAAAAAAAATACAGAACTAAAATCTGAGGCTTCATAACATTTAAATAGGCACAAAATGTCTCTAAAAAACCATGTGTATACAAACAACTAAATTCATAAATGGCTTCTCCTTTTTCTTTCTTTTTAAAGGTTTTCGCCATAGGGTTCATGCACTTGCAGGAGAGAGACAGAGAGAAAGTGATCGTCCCTCATGGAAAATGGCCATATCACAATCCCTTCTCCTCCAGAGATTTTGGGCAACCATGCACATGCAGTTGGTGTGACTTTTAAGCCATCAGGTGTGGGACTGGGACTCAAACCATGGTCCTCCATGTGGAAATCCAGTGCCTTAACCACCACACCACCAGCTTCTCCTACTTTGAAAAAGAAATCATTGAGCCAGTAGAAGGCAGAGCTGGACTCCCACATGGCTGATCACGGTTTGAGTCCCAGACCTGATGGCTTGACACCCATGCCAGGCACATGTGCATGCATGCCCAAGATCCCAGGAGGAGAATGAAGAAGGGATTGAGGTGTGACCATCCCCCCGGGGGTGATTTCTCACTTCCCCTCTGTCCCTCTCTCTCCCCAGCAAGCACATATGCCCTAAGGCAAAAATCTCTAAAAATATAAAATAAAACAAAAAAAATTATTAAGATAAGTCTACAACCAAATGCCCTAGAGTGTTTTTATTTATTATTTTTTTAAGTTTCTTTCTTCTACTGAGCAAGACCGACAGAGAAAGAGAGAGAGAGGCACTTCACTGACGTCTTTACAATCGACCCTCAGCTTCAGGGATACCTTGCGCTGGGCATGTTCGGGATGTCTCTGGACGTGAACTCAGAACCTCCCCGTGTGGGTCAGCCTTGCAGAGTGTTGGGTTACCACCGCACCATTGCCCAGCCTCCTGGTGCTTTTGCACTCATTATTCATTCAATACAAGCTCACTAAACGTGTAGCATTTACTACTAAATATTACGGCTAAAATTTACAGTACATCTTGTGTATGTAGGAATCACACCATCAAAAAAAGTCGAACGGGCATTTAAAAAATACTATAGAACTAGGAAAAGGACAAAGGTTCCATATAAGAATCCCCACCTCATATTTTTTTTTAAGTATCCAACAAAAATCCTTAAGAAAAATGTTAACTCTAGGGGCTGACAGGTGGCATGGTGGTTAAGGGCGCTGGACTCCCACATGGACGACCAAGGTTCAAGTCTCAGACCTGGCAGCTTGCTATCTCTCTTTCAAAGTCTGTCCATCTCTGGTCAAATTTAAATAAATACATACATACATACATAAATAAAATAATTATTTTTAAAAATGTAACTCTAGCACTCTTGGGTTGGTTCCCAATCTGCTTAAAGACAACTTCGGTACCGGTGGAGCTCAGTGCCTATATTACACTTTTGGAAGGAATCTAGCTTAAAAAGCATATTAATTATGAACTTTCTCCCAAATTGCTTAATTATAAAAGTGCAAAACCAAACACATTTTTCCTTTTGTAAAAAAATGTGAAGTGTAGGGGCCAGCATGTGGCACGGTGGTAAAGGTGCTGGACTCCGACATGGCTGACCATGGTTCGATCTGGTAACTTGCTTTCTCTTTGTCTTTCTCTCTCTGGTGAGCATGCGTGCACTGTAGCAAGCTTAAAAATAATAATGATAAATACAATTTAAAAATTCTTTAAAAAAGTGAAATATAAGTAAGTACAAAACTAAAATATATGATTCAAGCTCTTACTAAAAGCAGAAATGAAATAAAATCCATGAGCCCCAGCCTTGGTGGCACCAGCAAGAAGATGTCACTGTGAGGGGCTGTGGACACACTGTGAGGGGCTGTGGAAGGCCTGGGTTTGGTTAGTAGCCCAGTGAAAACAGGCCGGGCATGTTGGAAACATACATGGAGCCCAAGCTAACTGGGAGGCCGAGCAAGAGGATCACAACATGGCAAGACCCCGTCAAAAATACCTACCTGTCTCTCTCTCTCTCATATCCTCCACACTCCTACACATGTTCTCTAATTAAAAAAAAAAAAAAAAAAAAAAAAGGAAAAGAAAAAAAAAAGGGCCCGAGCGTGTAAGTATAAATAGTCACGTCTCTCCAGTCTGTCTCCTACGCTGCCACTTAATGCTACATCTTACAGCTCACTCCACACCAGGCATATCAATCTGCTTCCTTCTTTCTAAGAGGCTACACAGATCCCATTGTAAGTGCCCTCACTTATTTATTACTTCTATACACGTGCTCTAAAAAAAAAAAAAAAAAAAAAAAAAAAGGAAAAGAGAAATAATAGGGGCCAGGCAGTGGCACCGTGGCAATACAACTGGACCCGTGTGGAAAGGTCCCGAGTTTGAGTGCCAAGACCTCTCTGAGCCAGCGTGCACGCCCTTGATAGAGTCAGCTAAGGCTGGGGGTGGATCCCAGCATGGGGATCTTTCTGGGGCTGCCTCTCTCTCTCTCTTTCGGAAAGAAATAAGTGAACTCAAAAAAAACTGAATTTTCAGAATAGTAATGAAGTGTTACAAATTCCTATCTGCCATTATCACACTCTAAAAACTAACCATCATTACACTAAAACTCTCTGCAAACTTCAGTGCAGAGAATCAGGAGCAGCGGAGCCTTGGACAGCATGAAATCTCGGGTGAGTACAAGTATTTGCCAATAGGCTTTGCCAGTGACCAGTGGATGGGGACAGAAAATCCCAGTGACTCCAAGAGCTACACAGATGCGTGATTTAAAACACATCCCCAGGTCCCTGATGGGTTTTATTATACCCACGTGCAAGGGGGTGGGGCCCACTCGGGAATGTGGGAACCAACCAGGAAGGTCCTTTCCTGGAGTCACCCAGCAGCGGCACTCACTAACAGGGCAGCAGCTGGGCCCTTAGATGGGGAAGCCCTCCACGCCGCTGTCTCAGCCACCTCGTTAAACTCGGAGTGAAGCCAGCTGCTGGGAAGGCCAGGGGTGACCCAGCCACGGCTCTGAAATTCCTGTGAGTGCCTGGGTCGTGGGAGCTCGTCGATCACAGTCTCGGCAACTGTCAGAAGATAAGGCAGTCATCCTAGACGGTCCCTCTTCCAATCTAAAGATCCCTTTGCAGCACTGGGCTGCCCAGGAGCTGGGGGGAAAGTGCCGCTGGCCCAGGACTTCTGCGCGTGGCTGGAAAGAAAGCACAGCTTCTACGAAGGACACGCTGGGTCCACGGTCGGTCCCCTCGGCCACAATCGAGGAGGAACAGCAGATGGGAGATGAGGCAGAGGGGCAGAGAGCCCCCAAAGATAAGCTAAGTGGCGGATGAAAAGCAGACCAGCGTTTGCCAGCCCGAACAAAATTTCAGTCAGGGGAGAGATGAATTCTTTATCGTAATCATGAAAATGACATGAGTGTAAAAGTATTTACTAATCAGAGATGAAAAGTTTTAACTTAATCTTCGTTCATTCGTTTCTTCTATTACTGGGAATCGATAAAAATTTCATTAAGAAATTGTATTTGGGGCCAGCCCAAATATAAGGAGCCCTACCTCCACAGTGAGGCACCGTGCAGAGAGCACCATTTCAGACACGGCTGGCCGGCCAAGTCCTGGCCCTGCTGGGACCCCGACGGGATGGGGCATTGGAGGGAAAAGAGCTGCAACACGGTCAGGCCCCACTGGAGAGTGCCGTCTCCCATCCCCACACCGTCTCTCACACGCATTATGAAAACATTTTAAGAAATTATATTTTAAACATAGATGGATTACGTGAAATCATTTGTAAAGTCTGAGAAATTTTAAGA
The DNA here is from genome assembly GCF_000334495.1 of Tupaia belangeri chinensis. Classification (NCBI taxonomy): domain Eukaryota; kingdom Metazoa; phylum Chordata; class Mammalia; order Scandentia; family Tupaiidae; genus Tupaia; species Tupaia belangeri. The sequence continues at coordinate 7,026 of NW_006160052.1, forward strand.
TAAAGTGATTGTTTCTCTCATGCCCTGACGCTTTTGCTCCCTAAAGATACTACTACCTTAGGCCAGCCAGTGGTATGGTAGTTAAGCAGCTCGACCCCGCACGGCCCATTGTGTGGTCAGAGTCCTGGACCCAGCGGCTTGTAAAACACATCGAGCCATGCATGTGCCCAACGTCCTGAGAAGGGAATGGAGGAGAAGGGACTGTGGTGCGGCCAACCTCCCTGGAGGGATGTTTTCTCACTTACATCCCCCCCTACCCCACCCCTGCCAGTGAGCACATGACCCCTAAGGCAAATTAAAGAAAAATACCAATTCCTTTAATATCTTTATATAGAATATAGTCAGAACAAAACTTTACTTTGCTTGGTTTTGATTTCATTATTTATAAAGCCAAAAATGTTGCCTCAGACAAGGATGTAGTTGAAAGACCCTAATAAAACCATCATAACATTTTTTTTCTTTTTTTTTTCTGGAGAGGTTTTGTTTGTTTGTTTTTCGTAATAGGGCTCCTGTGCTCGCCAGAAAGACAGAGAGATAGAAAGCGAGAAATCCCCCCCACCCCCGGGGCAGGATGGCCATGCCACAATCCCTTCTCCTCCATTCTGCTCTCAGGATCTTGGGCATGCACGCACACACGCCCATGTGAGTTTAAGCCACCAGGTCCAGGACTCGAACTGTGGTTGACTACGTGGAAGTCCAGTGACATAGCCGTTATGCTAACTGCTGGTCCCAACCATCGTAACGTTTTTGTGGAGATCTGAATATTGTCTTTCCTCTTACCCCAGATAAACGTCATCATACTCGTCGAGTTAAATGCTGGCTATAATTCTTGCTATAACACATGTCTTGTTCTCCATCCCTCTTCCTACAAATTTACTGTAAGTTCACAAATGACTCCATAATGCTTTTCTCAAATATAAGTTATCTTCTCATGAACCAAGAAGGTATTTTAAATGGCTACTTGCAGTGCTGATCCTAGTTGGTTCAGATGGATTGGAGAATTCAGGAAAACACCAGGAGCATTTTTAAATTATTCTCATATGTGCCCTTCGACTGAAAATTGTTTTAAGTTTATTTCTTTTTTCTGAGAGAGACAGAGAATGAGGCAGCTCTGACAGGGTCTTTCACACCCGTCTACCCCCAGTCGCCGCTGGCCCGGGGCACAGCACTTGTGTGCACCCCCCAACCCCCGGCAGGCTGAGGGAGGTCCCCGACACAGACCAGGGCCTTTCCCACGTCAGTCCAGTTGTCCCTGCTGTGCCACCACCTGGCCCTTCTCTCCAACTAAATTTTAAAGTTGTACTTCAAAAGCAGACTGTACTGTGCACATGGAAGACGCAGTTCGTGGTACCTTGGAGCCCCGACTCTCTTCATGCACAGTAAGACACACCCCAAACAAGGCAGCTGTGCTCTTGAATTTTCACTATAAATTGGAATTCTCTGGATTTAAAAACATTTTCAATTCCGGTGACCACTGAAACGACCTCTGTAAGGCATCCCTGCTGCATCGCAGGGTCTCAGCACCCTGCCGCACGCTGGCCGCCTGGCCGGGCTGGCCGGGGAGGTGCTGGTTACAATGCAGACGGCAGGCTCTGCTCTCCAGCGTGTGGATTCGGAAAGGGGGGTTGGCATCTGCATTTCTAGCAGACATGGTTTTAGGCTAGATTTTGAGAAATGTGGTCAGTCCAACCTCATTACTCTAGCATCAAGAATTAAACACCCCTGCTTAACCCCCTGTCCCTCGCCCCATCACATAAACCTGGCAGTGTTCATGGGTTTATTCCATGGCCTTAAATATGACTTTTTATTTGTACCGTGTCAGGATTTCATTTAAGCAGGGAGACAGTTTTTCCTTTTTCACTACAAAATGTTCACAGTGAATAAAACAATGTGTGAATGGATTCCACTTGCAGGGCCTGCCAGGCACGCCGCGGCCCATCTGCACAGTCTGGCAGGGGCTTCCGAAGGAGTTCACTAGGTGGGCCTCACTTACTGTAATAGCTGAAAAACTTCACTGCGTGTTTGTGAGGCAAACATTCCAAATGCTCCCCCAAGTTAAAACTAGTTCACATCATAATCCATACAGTAACTCAGCCCCAAACACAGCGGGGACAGCTCTGCTGATGTCATCTAAAGAGCACGTGTGCACTTCCTGCTTTTCTGGTTTTTTTGATTTTTTTAAGGTTTTTGCCACAGGGGGCATGTGCTTGCTAGAGAGAGACAGTGACAGCAAAAGTGAGAAATCACCCCCCTGGAGGGATGACTGCACCACAGTCCCTTCTCCTCTATTGCACAGGGTTTGGCCATGCCACAATCCCTTCTCTGTTCTCTTCTCGGGATTTTAGGCACAGACACAAACACACCCAGTATGATTTTCAAGTCGCCAGGTCCGGGACTCGAACCATAGTGGACCATGTGAGTCCAGCACTTTAACCACCATGCCACCTGCTCTCCCTGACATGTTTTCATTTTAATGAGGCAGGTTTGAATTTCTAATAGTCTGTTAATCATTTATCGTATGTATTGTGAGGGGAAAGTTTTCATTTTGCATCAATATCTTAAACTCCCAGTCTTTCACCATATTTTCATTAAGTACAGTCATTACTTATTCAACAACAATTTTTTTTTGGGGGGGAGAGGTTTTTGCTATAGGGCGCGTGCGCTCGCCAGCCAGACAGAGATAGACAGAGAGACAGAAAGCGAGAAATCACCCCCCAGGGGGGATGGCCACGCCGCAATCCCTTCTCCTCCATTCTCCTCTCAGGATCCGGGGCCAGCACGCGAACCGCGGTCGACCACATGGGAGTCCAGCGACATAGCCATTACGCTAACTGCTGGTCCCTGACAAAAAATAATTTTATAGAAAGCAAAAGAAATGTAATTAAAAACAAAATACTGGAAAGTGGTTAGGTACTAACTTTTTTTAAAGAAGAATCTCTTTTTCACCTCAAGAGTTGTATTCTTTTAGTTGTTTCATCTTTAAAGGCTTTTTTTTTTTTTTTTTGAGAGAGAGATTTCTGCTATCGGGTATGTGTGCTTGCTGTAGAGACAGAGAGAGACAGAAAGCAAGAAGTTACCCCTCCCCCCCCAGTGGACGGCTAGGCCACAGTCTCTTTTCCACCATTCTCCTCTTGGGATTTTGGGCATGTTCACACATGTACCTGGTGTGAGTTTCAAGCCACTAAGTCGAGGTAGGAAAAATGAGGCCTACCATGTGGGAGTCCAGTGCCTTAACCATTATGCCACGTGCTGGCCCCAAAGGCATTTTTTAAATACTACAAAAGGGAAAACAGCAGTTAGCGTAATGGCTATGTCGCTAGACTCCCCATGTAGTCAACTGCGGTTTGAGTCCTGGACCCGGTGGCTTAAACTCACTCCGGGTACGTGTGTGTGCGTGCCCAAGATCCCGAGAGGAGAATGGAGGAGAAGGGATTGTAGTGTGGCCATCCCCCCTGGGGGGTGATTTCTCACTTTCTGTCTCTCTGTCTCTCTTTGTCTGTCTGGCGAGCTCATGAGCCCTATAGCAAAAACCTCTCCAAAAAAAGAAAAAAATAAAAAAAAACACTACAAAAGGAATAGACATATATGACATCTGAACATTAAATGACCCGTAATGTCACCACCCTAACATAATCTCATATTATTTTCCTGTAATCTGTCTTTATACTTTCTGGTTATGATCATAGATAGCATATGTATAATATTGCCTCATAAGCATTTTCCCCCTTGTTAGAAAACGTCTGAAATTTGCTTTTACTTCTGCATGCTTCCTATGTAGAAAAATTTCCAGACACTAGAAATCTATAGGACCAAACTTCTGCAAATACTCATCCCAGTGAACCACCTCTGCTCAGGAAATCGCAAAGTATCGAGCATCACCTACTCTTCAACAGGTGTACTGTTTTTCTTGGGAAGGGTGGTATATATTAAAGTTCTGTACACTATTTCTTTTGAAGGTGGCCAAATTCCATGTATAATTTCACTTATTTCAAAGAAAAGAACACTATCGTTGGGCCAGTAAGTGATGTGGAAGTTGTGCTGGATCCCACCTGGGCTGATGCTGGGGTTTGAGTCCCGGACCCAGTGGCTTGAAGATCATTCTGGGTGCGTTGTGTGTCAGTGGCCAAAGTCCTGAGTGGTGCTGTCACCCCCTTAGGTGGTGATTTCTCACTCATCCAGAGCCCCCCCTATTCGAAGCATGTTACACACGATATCTCATTTAATCCTAATACCCAGTCCCACTGACCCGCATCCCAGGGCTCCCAAGCACTGCCCCTCCTACCACAGACTGCACCTCGCATTGCTTCTGCCGCCCTTCCACCCCCCACTCATCTGACACACTCATGGTCATTCAGAGAATGTGCTCGACAAATCTGCCAAGACCTTCTGGAGTGTCGGCCTAGCGGTGCACGCCGTGCTCAGTGCTCCGCCGCGGACAGGAGTCCTACCGTCGCCCTTGAGAGGCTTACAGTCCAAGGCACAGACAGTGCCGAAAAGAAAGAAAATGAGAGTCCAGAGGTGGCATGGTGGTGAAGTGGCTGGACTCCCACGTGGCCAACCACAGTTCGAGTTCCAGACCCAGCAGCTTAAAAATCATGCCAGGACGTGAGCAAGTGTCCCCCAAGTTCCAGGACAAGAGAGGGGAAGGGACTGTGGTGCAGCCATCCCTGGGGGGTGGGGGGGATTTGTCACTTTCTTTTTCACCATCTCTGTCTCTCTCCAGTGAGTGCATGTGCCCTATGGCAAAAGACTGAAGAAAAAAAAGGCGAGACAGTAATTTTGTTTGTAAGCCAGGGAATGTCCGGACACTGTCACTACCAGCTGCTGAGAGAGTGACAGTGTCCAGACGCTTGTCCTGTAACCCAGGAGCAGCTACAACTGCCTTCTTCCATCCACAAACTGAACAGGGGCTAGTTCGTGACACTGCTCACTCTAAGCTTCTCACAACGCAAATTCCAAAAGTGGAAGTTTTTGGTCCTGCAAATGGAAGCATGACAAGGGAAGCATCATTTGCAAATAAAAACAAGTTTTAAAAATTTTGGAAAGAAATTTTAAAAACCTTTTCATAGTTACACTACTGGGGTCCCCCTAATCCTAAGTGGCTGGCTGTTCACCCCTTGACTGGGCTCTTGTCAACTCAAGTGACAACGATATCTCCAGTCCCAGTAAACATACAGCTCCTTTTAGCACCAGCAGAAGCACTGGAGAAGGGCTGACAGGAGCTTTTCATTTCAGTCTTAGCAATAAGGCAGTGACAGGCAATAAGGCACGAGAACCCTAAGGAAGTGGGTCCTGGTGGGTGGTCCGTGACACAAATGTCCTCTAGCCCTCCCAAAGCTGACTGTCGGCAGGTCAGGACTCGCCTGTAAGAGAGAGGGATGTTCCTGCTCTCTACTGGTGACTAAGAATGTAGGCTCAGGGGCCAGCAGTTGGCACGGTGGTTGAGGTGCTAGATTTCACATAGCCCACTCTGCTGAGTCCTGGACCCAGCGACTTGAAAATCATGCCAGGTATGTGTGTGTGCATGCCCAGAATCCCAAGAGGACAATGAAGGAGAAGAGATTGTGGTGTGGCCATCCCTCCTGGGGTGATATCTCACTCTCTCTCTGGGAAACACAAGAATTCTATGGCAAAAATCTTTTTTTAAAAATGTAGACTCAGGCCCAGTTTCAAAGTGCAGCTAGCAGTGTGCTGAACTGCAGTGCTGGAAACCACATGTTGACAGGTTCAAATACCCAGCCCGGTCAGCCTGGAACTTATCAGGTGCGTGTGCACACACGCCCAAGATCCTGACAAGTTGGAGGACTGCAGGAAAGAGGGTCACAGTGTGACAAGACCCTGTCATGTCTCTCTTTCAAACATGAACTATCAAGATTTTTTTTTTTTTTGGAGAGGTTTTGCAATAGGGCACGTGCGCTCGCCCTATAGAGAGACAGAGAGCTAGAAAGCGAGAAATCATACCCCCCCTCGGTGGCGGGGGGGTGGTCATACCGCAACTCCTTCTCCTCCATTCTCCTCTCAGGATCTTGGGCACGCACGCACACGCACCCGGCGTGAGTTTTAAGCCACCGGGTCCGGGACATGAACCGCGGTAGACTACGTGGGAGTCCAGCGACATAGCCATTACGTTTACTGCTGGTTCCCAAGAATTTTTTTTTTTTTTAAATGTAGGCTCTGATTCAAATATTAGCTCCACACATGACGTCAGGCAACCTCAGTTTCTTCATCTATCCAATAAAGGAAACAGCATTTCTCTCACGATCTTGCTACAGCTTGGTTGGGATGACATGGGTGATGTGCTTAGAAGCACCTGGCACAGAGCAGGCACGGTGCCAATGCCTGACCAACGCCAGCTGGCCCTCACCCGTCTTGGTCCCAGGTACATGACAGCTCCTGTGACATGTATTCTTCCCCAAACCAGGCATAGCTCTGAAGGTTGGGCCGAATACTCTGCACAAGCTGGCACTCTCTGCCCACCACAGGATGGTTGATAAACAGGGTCTCCTGATTGTTTACCTAGCTACGAGAGACCTTTGAAAACTCCCAGGAGTCAGACTCTCTTACACTTACTTAGAACTCTCTCAGCACCTTACGTAGTGGAGAGTGTTCATTGAAAGTTCATTGGGTTTATTTTGTAGTGAAGGACCTTAAAGAACACTGTGCCATTGGAGCTGAGAACTAGTGCTTTCAGGGACTAAGAGTAACAAAGATTTTTCTGCTGAGACTTCAACCTCCAGACCCCATTCTCAAGTTGTAGGGCCCTCTGTATCTTTCTCTCTGTCTCTGTCTTTTCTCCTCATAATTTTTTTTTTTTTGAATTTTTAAGGCAAAGTATTTTCTTGGCTCTCAGATCCTCCTTTATCTTGTTTTTGTTGTTGTTGTTGTTGTTGTTTTTAATTTATTCATTTTCTACATTAATTCACTATACACCATCACAACACACAAATGAATTTTCCATCCAAAATACACTGTGCATTGGCTCAATCAAGCACATCAACATACATGTTCTCAGCAAATAATTTTCCAATTCTTACGTCCTGCATACCTTGCGTTTTGTTTTGCCATCCTTGCAATTCTTATTTCCTGCATACCTTGCCTTTTGTTTTGCCATCCTTAATTCCCCATCCCCCACCCTCTGCCGTGTCCCATCCTCCTCCCACATTGTCCCTGGCATCCACAGTTGCCCTCCATGCCTTCCCCCCCCCATTCAATTGTTCTGCCAATGAACTTAATTAGTCTAAATATATCCAATAGCTAGCACAGCTGACACAGACCTGTACATGAACCCAAGTCTGACTTTAGGCATAAACCCTAGTGAGTAGAATGAACATACTATAAAGTAGTACCCAGCTGGGCCCATACAGCTCGCTGCAGTCATCAATGTGCATTTTTTTTT
>NW_006160052.1:15302-48343 GCF_000334495.1 Tupaia belangeri chinensis
GAGGTCACGCGTAGGTGCAGGCCCGGAGGCCACACGCCAGCCCCAGAGAGGCAGCAGAACACAGAGCAGAGCCCCGGGGGGAGGGGTGGGGCGTGCCACCACCGGCGCCCTCCTTTATCTTGTTAATAATCCCCTTGCTCTCTCCCATTTAGGAGAGACAAAAGTACAGGCCTTCAGAAGAACATTCTGCTGAGTGTACCATGCGGTTTCCATATTTTGCTTAAAAAATTTTCTTTTGTTTTTTTTCTCTCTTTTTTTTATATTTCTCTCTCTTTTTTTCCTCTTTCTCTGTTTTCTTATGCTTTTTCTTTTACCTTCACGACTTTGCTGCTCAGCCTCCATGCACTGAGTGTCTAGGAAGGTCTAAGTGAACCATAGCCAAACACTGGAATACTATTAGGGTCAACATATTCCTCAATTTCCACTGAATCTGCTGCACAAAGGGAGGAAAACGGAACAGCAAAGAGACTACAGATCACCTCTTCCTACATGCTTCTGTATCCTCAGATTGAACCTTTAGAAATTAGGATTGAACCTTTAGAAATAGTCATCATCAGATGACTAGAAATAACTGCAAAGGCACAAGAAATATGAGAAACCAAGAAAATACCTCTCCCCCAAGGGATTAAGAATAACTCCTCTTCATCCACAGACAGTACAATGGAATTCATGGAAACGTCTGATAAAGAATTTAGAATATTTATAGTGACAACACTAACAGAGATACAAGAGAAGAGAGACAATGAACTCCAGAAGAGGCAGTAGAATAGAACCAAGGAGTTCTAAGAGGTGAGGAAGTCCTTGCACCAACTGAAAGAGGAAATATGCACCATAAAAAAGAACCAAATGAAACTATTAGAGATGAAGGCTATAATACAAGAAGTCAAAATCTCTCTTGAAAGTATTAAAAGTGGACTAGATCATACAGAAGATTTAATCTCAGATGCAAAAGACAGAATTGCGGGACCAGAAAAATCTACCACAAAGACTGAGAAAATAGCTCCCCAAAATGAAAATAATATATGAGAAATACTAGATATCATTAAACATCTAAACATCTGGATAATCGGTATCCCAGAAGGTGAAGAGACTAATAAGGGCATTGATAATTTATTCCATGAAATGCTAGAAGAAAACTTTCCAAACCTAGAGTATAATACAGGAAGTCAAAATCTCCCTTGAAAGTATTAAAAATAGACGAGATCATATCGAAAACTGAATCTCAGATGTAGAAGATAGAATCACTGGCCTAGAAAAATCCACCACAAAGACTGAGAATATTGCCCCTAAAAATGAGAATAATATATGAGAAATACTAGATATCATCAAATGTCCAAACATCTGGATAACTGGTATCCCAGAAGTGGGAGAGATTCATAAAGGCATTGACAATCTATTCCATGAAATCCTGGAAGAAAACTTTCCAAACCTAGAGAGGCATTCAAAGATCCAAACCCAAGAAATATAAAGGACCCCAAATAGAATCAACCTAAGAAGATCTTCTCCAGGACACATTACAGCCAGAATGACCAAAGTCACAGACAAAGACAAGAACCTGAGATTGACAAGAGAGAAATATCAACTTACCTACAAAGGATATCCCATCAGGCTAACAATGGACCTCTTCATCGGAAACAATGTGAGCAAGGAAAGAATAGGAAAACAAATTCAAAGTGTTAAGTGAAAAAGAACTTCAATGAAGAATACTATACCCAACAAGATTATCCTGCATATGGGAAGAGAAGACAAGACCATTCTCAGATAAACAAAATATGAAAGAATTTACCAACACCAGACCAGATCTCCAAGAACTTCTGAAGAGAGTGCTATATGAGCAAAACTAAAGTCAGAGACACAGAAATAAGAGCCCAAAAACAACTAAGAAAATGGTCAACTTAATGGTAGGAACAAGTCTGGAGTTGAATTTAAACAGAAGGATCACAGAAGATAAAGTATTTAAGATTGAACTGGTGAAATAGAATTTTATGGCTTTTGACTACAACATTACTGATCTTCTTCTATGCTTTGTTTTCCAGAGTTAAGGACTTTTGTCTTCTCTTGAGTAGTTGACAGGTCCGTGTACCTACTATTTAACAGAATCCTAACCTGTTTCCTGGCTTTAAGTCTTCAGCAAATTTTTCTTAACACTTTTTGATTTTGATTTATTAAAGTTAAAACTGTCTTTCTTGAAATTAAAAAATATATTTAAAAATACTTACTCAATAACCACAGCAAGCTATATAGCCTCAGCTAGGTACTACTTTATAGTATATATTCATTCTACTCACAGTTTCATGCCTTAAGTCAAATATGTGTTCACAGATTTTATATAGATAGATAGAGAGATATAGATATATATCAGCTGAACTTGTTGAAAGTACTTAGATTAATTATTTTTTGAATCAATAAAATGTGGGGGGGGATGGAAAGCAACTTTAGATACCAGAGACAGTGTAGCAAGAGGGCAGAAAATGGCAGAGGGTGAGAAATAGGGGAGGCAAGAATAGATAGATAGATACAGATAGCAAGAAATGGTAAATTATTTGTTTACGATAATATGTATGATTAAGCCACTATACGGTGTATTCTGGATGGGAAATTGCATTTTGTATGCTGTGATGATATTCAGTGGATAAATGTAAAAGAAAGAAAAAGAGAAAGAGAGAAAGGAAGGAAGGTGAAAGGAAAATAAGGACTTAGAGATGATCTAATTTGACACCATCACTGTGCTGATGATAAAGTAATCCAAGTAAATAATGAGATGCACGCCCACAAAGTTGGAGTTAGCGAGAACTTGGACAGGATGAAATAAAGTTTCTAAAGCCCAACCTGTGTTGTTTCCCCAAAGGCTGCTGCCCTGGGCTGACACAGCTATCTAGATTTACCCTCCTGCAGGTCAAGTGGTTAAGGAGTCATGCCAGTGTCATAATTAAAGAGGAACAAAATTATTTATTTGCTGTAAATATTCTTTCTGCATTTTAACATGGTGTCTTGGGTACAATAAAAGGCAATAAATATTCTGCTGATTTGATTTTGCATAAAAAAGGCAAAAAGGAATTATACTTTGACTTGGAAATCTCTTCCATTGGGTCACTGGAAAATTCATGACGTATTTTTCTACACAAAAATGTGTCATGACTTTTCCAGGACTCAATAGTTATTAACACTTGCCATCTACAAAGAATTAATGGGAGGGACCAGCAGTTAGCGTAATGGCTATGTCGTTGGACTCCCATGTAGTCGACCGCAGTTCGCATCTCAGACCCAGTGGCTTAAAACTCACGCCGGGTGCGTGTGCGTGCGTGCCCAGGATCCTGAGAGGAGAATGGAGAAGAAGGGATTGCGGCGTGGCCATTCCCCCGGGGGGGGGGGGGTTCGCTTTCTATCTCTCTGTCTGGTGAGCGCACGCACCCTATAGCAAAAAATAATAATAATAATAATTAATGGAATGTTGTAGATCATGAAATACACTGGTTAATTGGGAAGTCCAATTTTTTTTAAATGTTTTTGCCATAAGGCATGTACACTCACTGGAGTAAGACAGTGAGAGGGAAAGCGAAAATTCATCCCCCGTTCATCCCCCATGGGGGATGGCCACATTGCAATCCCTTCTCCTCCATCCTCTTCCTGGGATTTTGGGCATGCACATACAAGTGCCTGGTGTGAGTATCAAACTGCGGGATCCAGGACTTGAACCACTTGGTCAGCTATGTGGAAGTCCAACACCTTAACCACTACACCACCAGCTGGCCTCAAGAAGTCCAACTTTTAAAGAATGAGTGATATTATGAAATGAGATACGCTAGCATCCTTAATATTGTTTTATCTTTCCACGGGCACGAAGGAAGCTAGACAGTATCACTTGGCACACATGGCTATGAGACCATGTTGAGCCACATATCCCAGCCTTAGAAGGACAGCCCTGGGTTCAAATTTTCTCTATCTTTGTACCAATCATTTGAAATTCTCCTAAAACTCCAATTTTCCAGAAACTACTAGGTCATCTGAAAAGCCATGACATTTTTCTATGCAAAAATGCATAGAATAGAAATGACTCTTCTGAAGACCCATTAGTAACTGAATAAATCAAGTCAGTAAGCATATAAATAAAGAGAAATGTAAGTCACCATAGACTTCAATACCACAAAAAGCAAGCCCACTGACATGTATAGACGCACGAGCACAGGCGACACTGCAGAAGAAGTCTACAGTAGTAGGTGTGACACGTATTCCTAGAGCCCACGGGGAGCCAACGTGATAGCAGACACAGCTTGGCAACAGTGCAAATTCTACGACCAGAATCTGTCACTACTCATGCTCACAGAATGAAACAAATGCCTAGAAAGGTGGATGTCAGATTTCTTTTTCAAGGGGAATAAAAAAAAAAAGAACAACAACTTTCCAGGTGTAGCCAGAAAACAACTGAATCCAAACCCCTGCACTTTCTATATTATCATCAGATTGAAAACAACTGAAATTGCCTTTTTAAAGTCAAAAACAGTCAAGTGTTAGAATATCACATTGTTCAAACTAATGCACGATATTACGGGGGACCGTAAGACCTCAGTCACCAAAGACAGTCTCAGATTTGGGTTCAGGAATATCATCGGTTTAACAACCATGTTCTTCAGTGAGTCCTGAGGTAAAAAAAAAGTAGGAAGGTTGGGGTCTCCTCTTACATAAGATATCAAAAACTCCATTGACTAGAACTCTTTATTTTCTAAGCATCCCTATGAAAGTTTTACTGCAGGATAATTTATGAGACGTCTGAGGCATGCTGTGAAAAAAATATGTCTGACATTTAAGACTATTTTAAAACATCTCTCCTGTAAACAGAGCCGGAGGTGTGGCAAGTTTGGGCCTTGCTCCTGCCTGGGGGAGAGCTGGGGCTCTCAGCGGCTGGGGGCAGGGAGCTAGCCCAGCTTCAAAGCTCAAGGCCCCCGGCTCTCCAAGCACCCCAGGGGCAGAGACAGCATCTCTTCTCCCGCACGGGGCTCAGCCCCTGCTCGCTCTTGACAGTTCCCTGCTGCCTGAGGAAACATGTGAAATATTTCCATGAAGGGCCTGCTGTGTGGAAGCCACAGGAAATAAAGGTTTACTCCAGGGACTCCCCACGAACCAAGAGGTGGGGGGCCATCTAAGAATCACAGTTTTCCAAGCGACTTGTTATTTTACCAGATGTTTTCAAAGGCAGGTCTTGTGCATAATATTTGAGAGGTGTTTTTGTTTTCTGGAATAGAAAGTACTTAGCCATAAAAAGTATTCTAATTGAGCATTGAAAGCCAAGCCAAATTCAAACTGACAAGGGAGAAAGAAATCCCCTTGAAAACATGACTTCTTGATTTTCCTAGGGCTTAGGAGAAATCAGGCATGCCTATACTCTAAAACTTCCTGAAGGAAGCAAAATCAGTTCTTAGAAAAACCACCCTTGGCCATCTTCTAACAAAGGTGTGTTAGGCCAAAGAGACTTCCTCAGGCCAGCATGGCCCTTCCCATGGTTGGTGTGGGAGGCACCTTCAGATCCCGCCATGACCTCTTCTCCCAACTGCGTGCCACCTGGCACCCCCACCTCCATTGGGCTCAGGCACCCATGAATAGAGCACCCTTTCACTCCACTCCCACTGCCAAGCCTGCCCAAGCTGTGCTGCATGTCTGAAAAACATTCCCTCCCCCTCTTCCCAGCCCCTGCAAGCTGAGCTGCCTCATTCATGTCCTTCAGATGGCTCCCATCTATTCCAGAAAGAGTATCAGGATGGACGAACTCCAGAAAAGGACAGATGACAGGCTCCCCAGCCCCCGCCCAGTTAGACATGGAAAGTCCAAGGTGACAACCTCCACTGTCTCCCTGTGTACCTGAGCTGCATACTTCCAGGGTTAATTGACATGTTTCCCTAAGGGGCTATTTTCTCCTGCTCACTGATAGCTCTTTGCAACTTATCTGGCTCCCAACTTCCAGAAAGCAGTGTTTGCAGCTTGGTCACTAGAGGAAGACTGAAGGAAGAGAGACCTGGGTTTGAAGTCCACTCCGCCATTTACGACCTGGTGCTCAGCCTAAAGAGATGTGGGGCAGGAAGTAGCAAGCAGGGGTCTGACCAAGCCCAGCTTGAGTTTTGCCTCTTTCATTTCCTAGCTACTTTTTTTAAAAAAAAAAAAAAAAAAGAATTATTGGGTTGTCAGGGGTTGGCAGGTAGTGCAGTGGTTAAGGTGCTGGATTCCCACATGGCTGGCCACAGTTCAAATCTGGGACCCGGCGGCATGCTTTCTCACTTTCCCTCTCTCTCTCTAGTCAAATTAAATAATAATAATAGCAAATAAAATAATTCTTTTTTTTTTTTTGAGAGGTTTTTGCTATAGGGCGTGTGCACTCACCAGACAGGCAGAGAGAGACAGAGAGACAGAAAGTGAAAAATCACCCCTCAGTGGGGATGGCCACACTGCAATCCCTTCTCCTCCATTCTCCTCTCGGGATCTTGGGCACGCACGCACACGCGCACGGCGTGAGTTTAAGCCACCGGGTCCAAGACTCGAACTGTGGTCGACTACATGGGAGTCCAGCGACATAGCCATTGCGCCATTATGCCAACTGCTGGTCCCCCAAATAAAATAATTCTTAAAAAAATATATTGGATTGTCAGAAAAGTCATGACACATTTTTGCATAGAAAAATACATTGTGACTTTTCCAACCTAGTATTTATTTTATTTTATTCATTATTATAAATAATATTAATAATGTTATTTTAAAATTTGCTATAGGGCACCAGAGAGAGAGAGGAAGAGAAAGAGAGGATAACCAGCTTTGCCTCTTCGTGCTCCACTTTGCCCTCTGCGAGGTGGGAAATAATACCACCTACCTTTAGAGTGATGATAACTGAAGGTGACACATGTGAAACCTCAGGCTACAGAGGAGCCCAGGCCTTCGTCACCACTGCTGCCTTTCCAGAGCCCTGCCCACTCCCTTTATAAATAGTTCCTTTATTCAAATCTCCTTAAATTACCTGATTTGAATGTGCCATATGTCTCCTGCTGGGCCTCCAATACACTCAGTAAATGACATTTTCCTTTCCTTATTTTCCCCAGCTCACTCCAATACGCCACTTTCTACCCAAGAGTTACTTGCTTCTTTTAATGATATCACCCCTTACTCTTCCACGTTTGGTTCCTTCCATACTGCCTCAATGTTCAACTTACTCTTTCAGTCCAGTTCAAATTATAAATTCTGAAATCATGTGTGACTTACCCTGTGTGTGAAGTTTCTGAAATTTTTTTTTAATTGCTATAGAGTACATGCACTCACTGGAGACAGAGAAAGGGAGAGAGAAAGTGAGAAATCATCCACAGGGGAGCTGACCATGCCATAATCCATTCTCCATTCTCCTCTTGAGATTTCGGGCACGCACGCACACATGTCCAGCATGTTTTTCAAGCCACCGGGCCCGGGACTTGAACCACACAGTTGGCCATATGGAATCCAGCTGCCCCAACAACCATGACACCTGGCTGGCCCTGAAGTTTCTGAATTTCTCACTGACTTACAAGGTTATAAAATCTCAAGCTCAAAGCACCCTTAGGATGCCACCAGGTCAGCCAGGCCAGGTCTTTCCAAAATGCGTGACATGAAACACTGTTCCCAGGAAACTCAGCAGGTATGCAGAGGAAGAGTCTAGAGTCTGGCACATTCGCAGCACCCTCCCACGGAGAATCTCAAAGACCCTCAAGGACATAATCGGTCTTCACTCCTCAGAGCAAGGTACCCTCCAGCCTCTGTACCACTACAGGTGGGCACAGTTCTACGAAGTTCTGATCTAAAGAACCCCATTTAAATGAGCTTACTTGGCCACAGACTCCTTCATCCATCCCTACCCTTAGAGCATCCATCAACATCCTACAGAAGACATTTCTAAAATTCACCCCTGAAGGAAACAGAGGAAAGAAAAACCCACTTTCCCAAGATCAGTCACATGGAAATGGAGGTGGCTTCGATGCTGTCTCTCAGCCCCAGACCCCTGCTCTGACCATGATGCCGGAGGCTCTCACGCTTCAGCGCAGAGCAGGATCCACAGCAAGACTTTTAAAGGTCAGACCGGGAAGCCTGGCCCGACTCTGTCAGTGGGTCTGCCCTGCAGTTCTCACTAGTTCCCAGGTGAGGCTGCCGCGAGGACAAGGAACCACAAGCCTACACCCGTCTGTAGCGGCACAGAGGCTGGAAGGCGCCTTGCTCCGAAGAGTAAATACCTTGGGGCAGGCCAAAGCAGTAATGTGTGACAATGCCTACATGACACAGGTTTGACAAATAACGGTGCAGCGCACGTTATCTGATTGCCAGTGAACAGTCTAGAGTCAAAGAACTACTAAAATTGGGCATTAAGGGGACCAGCAGTTAGCGTAATGGCTATGTCGCTGGACTCCCATGTAGTTGACCGTGGTTCGAGTCTCCCACGACGTGGCTTAAACTCACACAGGGCACATGTGCGTGCGTGCCCAAGATCCCGAGAGGAGAATGGAGGAGAAGGGATTGCGGTGTGGCCATCCCAGAGGCAGATGGAGTAATGGTTATGTTGCTGGACTCCCACGTAGTCAACCACGGTTCAAGTCCTGGACCCAGTGGCTTAAAATTCACACCAGGCGCATGTGCGTGCATGCCCAAATTCTAGAGAGGAAAACGGAGGAGAGGGGATTGCAGGGTAGCCATCTCCCCTGGGGAGTGATTTCTTGCTTTCTTTCTTTCTGTCTCTTCTGCATGTGCAAAGACCTGTCTTAAAGAAAAAAAGAAAAAGAATAGAACTAAACCCTAAAGGATAAGAGGGCCTAAGTAAGAAAGAGGGAAAGAACTTTCCAGGTGGAAACAATGGCTCCTATTATCCTGTATTTGTGTATCCTTTGGAGGGGAAGGGACCCGGCCTGGACCTGTGGAGAACACTCTGGTTCTTACATTTGAATATGGGTGTGACTGCTATTTCAAAAATTCACAGCAAAACACTTGATGCAAAATGGAGTAGCTCTACTCCAAGAGAGTGATTTGGAGGAGCTAGCAAACCCTTCTGCTCCCCCCATCGGTGGCTGTACCTCCCCACTCACCCCTCTGCTGGGCGGCCCGGCAGTCGTCTCTAACATAGGACCCAAGGAGCAGGCACGCTGGCCCTCAGCTTGCAGGCCAACAAGTTTGTGCCTTTCTTGGGAAGGGGGAGGTCACAAAGCCAATTGGGCCAGCTCTGGGGCATGGCAGTAACGTGCTGTGCAACCAAAACCAGACCCCACATGGTGACCACAGCTCAAATCTCCAGCCCGGGTGGCCTGAAACAAGCTGAGCAGGCACATGGGTGCCCCAGATCCAACAGGATGCTGGACTGGACAAGGGAACCATGGTGGGAGCACACCCTACAAGAGGGTGTTTCTCTCTCACGAGCACACACATGCTCTCTACGATGAGTAAAGAAAAAATGTTCTTACAAACGTTTTAAAAGTTAAAGTAGGGCCAGCAGGTGGTATGGTGGTTAAGGTAGCTGGATTCCCACATGGCAGTCTGTGGTTCAAGTCCTGGGCCTGGTGGTTTGAAAACCATGCTGCGTATATGTGTGTGAGCACCCAAAATCCCAAGAGGAGGAAAGAAGAGAAGGGACTGTGGCATGGCCATCCCCCCATGAGAGGTTGTTTCTCACTTTCCCTCTCTGTCTCTCTTCTCTCCAGCAAGCACATGGGCCCTATGGAAAAAAAAAAAAAAAAAAAAAGGTCAAGTAGCCCTCCTTGGCGAGCGCCATTCTAATAGAACTCTAACAAAATGATATTTCTAGACACTCACTCTGCACCTCACCCCACCCCACCAAACAACAATGAGGATGACAAAGTGGATCTGGGAAAGGATTTCAAGAGTGGGCCATAGCAAAATTCCTCAAAGGCAAAACCAAAAACGAAATTAACATCCTGTATGATGACTTCAGGGGCTACCATAAATCACTAGGCCCTAATTCCAGCTCTGCTTTCAAAGAACAGCAACGACTCCAGGGGAGTAGGGAGCCCATACTCCTGCCCCTGATTCATTCACCTGCCACCATTCATTGCTCCTTGGGATAAAGTGAGGTCCGACACAAGTGGCACTGACTGAGACATGAACTGCTGTCCTGTCGGGGGAGAGAACATATTGGTAACTCCCACGACTTGAGCCAGGAGGGTGGAGCTGAACGACACGGAGGTTAAGGTGGAGGTAACTGTGACAGTGACAGGATGAAGCAGGAAGAGACGGGAAGAGAACTGATGGTCCATGGGCACCCGGTCTGTGCCACACACTGTGGTCCTCCACCCACTCTCTCCTGTTACCCTCCCTAAGCCCTCGGCGGTGGGGCCGCATGAAACATGAAAATGGAGATTCGAAAAACAGCAAGCTTCAGTGACTTATTCAGTATCAGCCAGCAGACACCACACTGTACCCCACAAAGATGTACAATGATTACATATAAATTAGAAGTTACAATAAAAATTACTGTTTTCAAAACCAGCAATATTAAGAAGTTCCAGCATGGGGGTTAACTTTGATTTGTCTGAATCCAGAAGTGGTAGTATTTGATGATGTAAGATTTAGGATGGTGTCAGAACTGGGAGCTTCTATTACCAAACTCGGCTAAATTAAGAATATCTTCCAGTCTTTTCCAAGTATCCAACTTATAATGTAAAACATGGCAAAATCACTCAATAAATACTGAGTCATACACATGTGAGGTGTCTATTTATCCAAAAGTAAATATTTAAGTATTACATAGTTCTAAATCAGTTATGTATGGGGAAAAAATGGACTATTTGTTAAAAATTATCACACTGGCCTGGCCTCAGTGTTATGGGCTGTTGCATGATGCTGGAGGCTGTAAGGTAGGACCAGGGTTCACATGTGGTCCTGGTGAGTTGTAGGGTTAGAGAAAGGGTCACAGTGTGAAGAACCCGTCAAGGGTGTGCCCACCTCTCTCTTTTAGGAAATAAATACCTCAAAAAAAGTATCTCCAGGGAACCGGCAGTTAGCGTAATGGCTATGTCGCTGGACTCCCACGTAGTCGACCGCGGTTCGTGTCCTGGACCTGGTGGCTTAAAACTCACGCTGGGCACGTGTACGTGCGTGCCCAAGATCCCGAGAGGAGAATGGAGGAGAAGGGATTGCGGCGTGACCATCCCCCCTGGGGGGTGATTTCTCGCTTTCTGTCTCTATGTCTCTCTCTGTCTGTCTGGCGCGCGCACGCGCCCTACAGTGAAAATCTCTCCAAAAAAAAAAAAAAGTATCTCCATTGACAATACACTTTATGCCCTTAAAGGGTTTTGAACACATGAATATAGTAGCTTAAAACACTATCTTCCATCTTCTCCTCGAGGATCTTACACAAATGCAATCAGGGCATTGGCTGCAGGAGAGGTGGCAGGGGATGAATAGAGCATTTATGTAAATCTAGGGGACGGATATAACTCAGATACAAAAAACTCTCAGTCACAAGTCTGAGACTGGTTCAGAAACACACAGAGAGGGGCCAGTGGGTGGCACAGTGGTTAAGGCACTAGGCTCCCACGTGGTTGACCACGGTTTGAATTCTGGACCTGGCAGCTTGAGACTCACACCCAAGATCCCAAGACTGGAAAAGAAGGGATGGTAGTATGGTCATCCCCCTCGGGGCTGATTCCTCGTTTTCTGTCTCTTTGTCTCTCTAGAAAGCCCACGTGCACTATAGCAAAAATCTCTCAAAAAGAAACAAGTGTCATTATTTAAAAAAGGAGGGAAGCATTTCAGAACCTCTATTGAGAGAGATTACAGGAAGTTATTCACTCCTCTCAATGGAACAAGCAGAAGAATCTTGTCACAGAGAGGCTGCTCTAGTTACTTCTACTTACCTACCCTCTGAGTGTGATTTGGTTGGAAAACATTGTTAATCTGTTTTTGAACCAGTTTTAAATAAGTGGGTGATATATGACCACGTATAATTTTTTACAATTAGAAAAAAAGTTTGCACTGAAAAAGAAACCCTCTACCTCTTCTGTAGCCAAGTGTCTCTTTCAGAACCAATCCTGGGCACATTTTCTTCTATACTATTCTAGAGATTTTCTTTGCATTTTATGTATATTTTTTCTACATAAATGGCATCATACTCTCTATAGTATGTTGACCTTTTATTATTTAATTAAAATCTTGGCGATCATTCTGTATCACTACTTCACTCTTACAGCTACGTAGTTTTCCATTGAACAGATTTGTCAAAACACATCAGCAATTGCCTGTGAATGGTATTGAGGCTGTTTTAATCTTTTGCCCACAAAATTATGTTATAATGAGTAATCTCGTATCTGCTATAAGATAAGCAGTCTATTGTAGACTGATTTTGGAGTTCACGAGTCTGAGTTTAAATCCTGTTTTCTCCACATACTGTCTCCTTGGACTGATCCACAGACCAGTGCTGGGCCCTGGACAAGCCTGACTGTGTGTTCTAGTAGTACCATTTCCTAGGGCAGGGCAACCCAAGAATCCTACTTACTTCTGTGTGTTTCTCCGGCACACACACTTGCTGGAGAGACAGAAAGCAAGAAATAACCCCCGAGGGGGGATGACCACCCCATGCCCCCTTCTCCTCCATTCTCCCCTCAGGATCCTGGGCACACACGAACACACACCTGACATGAGTCTCAAGCCATCAGGTCCAGGACTCGAGCCCTAGGCGACCACATGGGAATTCGTGCCTTAACCACCATGCAACCTATTGGCCCCCAGGACACTAGTTTCTTTTTTTGTTTTTCTTTTTTAATAAATTATTTTATTTGACTTTATTTATTTACTTTCATTTGACCAGAGAGAGAGGAAAGTGAGAAAGCAAGTCGCCAGGTCAGGGACTTGAACCATAGTCGGCCATGTGGGAGTCCAGTGCCCTTAACCACCATGCCACCTGCTGGCCCCAACACTTGTTTATTAAACAAGGCAGTGGACAGAGAGCAGGAGAGAATTCCCTGGGTAGATCATAGAAGAGGTGCCTGAGTGTTGGTGGGGGGTGAGCATGACGGGGCACCAGGAATCCTCCTACCCCAAAAAAAGCTTACAAGTAGTGAACCAGCATCAGCACTGTGTGGCTAGGACAGAAACGGGAATGTCACCTCCACGCCCCCAAAGGAACGGAGTCTCTCATGTCCTACCAAACATGCGAGGCATCTTGCCTTGCCAAATTTAAACAGGGATATTATTTTTAAGCTACTATAATTAGTTCCCATTTGTCTATGAATCAGCCTTTATGAGGCAATAGCATCTAAGCCTCATCAGATGAAACTCGAGGCCACATCATGTCTGTTTATTATTTTGAAAAGAAAGGGAGGGTGCCAAGTTTCCTGCAACACCCAACTCAAACACTAGGATCTGCAGGACAGAATGTCCTGCTGTCCGCGTTTGAAGATAGGAGTGTATTTTCATCTAATGCATCAGTCCCAGGTTCAGCTGGCAACAGGAAGGAATTGAATTCCAGGGCTCAAAAATAGGACTTAAGTACTAAAGCACCTTTCATTGCTCATATAAGATAATATTTATGCTCTAATCTCTTACACTGCAGCATTTTTTTCAAGTGCCCATGTTTGTGAATAAACATGAAAATGTCGAAACCTAAAGATACCAGCCAAAGTGACGAGAGACTGGCAGGTGTATATAAGCTATTTTTATAGTCCCCGATACACCGCTTTCCTAATGAAGTTTCTCAAAAGCAACAAAGAGTTTCAACCCAGAACATAAAGGCAGTGGTAGGGAGAGGTGTTCCTACTTAGTCCAGGCTTTCCCCCAGTGAAACCGTTCCTCCGAGGAGCTTTACAAAGCAGGTAGCAAACGCAGTAGGATCTTTTAGTCTGTAAAAGAAGTCCAGCCAAAGAGCAGGCAACACTGAGGCAGCCAGAACTTGGAAGAGGTTTAAAAACCAGCTGCCTAAATAAGTCCCAGAGACCCACTAGAGGGCACAAGCCCAAACCATGATGAGCAGAAAACATCGGCGAGCTGAATGCCATGGACTCAGAGCGCGTATGACGAGGGGAGCAGGGGCACTAACAGAGGAGGGACACAGGCTCTTGAATGGCCTCCAGGTTATTATGTTCAAGACTCCCAGAGTAGACTACTGACTGCTCCCTGACGGGTACAGTTGCAGCTGCATCTTCTCTTCTGGGGAGTACAGGGTCCTGGCCCCAGTTCTGATGTTTACTAGCCAGGTTCTCTCCAGCAACCCACTTAAAACTCATCAGGGGGCTGGCAAGTAGCATGGTGGTTAAGGCATGTGGACTCCCACACAGCCAACAGTGGTTCAAGCCCCAGACCTGGAGGCTTGCCTTCTCACTTTCCCCTCTCTCTGGTCAAATTAAGAAATGATAATAGTAAATAAAATTATTCCTGGAAAAAATAAAACCCATCAGGACTTTCCTTCCCCTCAAATACAAAGGGACTCCCAAAAAGTTCATGGAAAAATGGAATTCAAGTACAAGTTGATTTTGGTGCACAAAGGATTTGACTGAAACTCACGCACACTTTTTCCATAATACACATTTCCTAAGACCTTTTCAAAGACCCCTCCGACAACACTGAAATTAAAATGAATAGGGATGAGGGCATTAGGGGACTACTTGCTCTGTGTCTGACCCCACAAAAATTTTATAAGAACCAAAATTAAATAATTAGTAATAGTTTTACAGTTTTTAAAATGTAGCAAACATTTATATAATGTTTTCTCATGCCAGGCATGAGACGCTTTGCAATTTTTACTTCTGTGACCACTCTTTGATAAGGGTGCTATTATTATCCCTGTTCTATAGATAAGAAAACTAAGGGCCAGAGAGGTTCAGCCTACCCAAGGTTACGTGACCACTAAGCAGGATTTGAACGTCAGCACCAGGGCTCCAAAGAACGGGCTACTATATTGCACACCCTGCCGCCTGCCGTCACTGTTATTACGTTAGTATTATATGACTACCTTTGTATTAATCCCGACTTCACGAACGCCGCTGAGGAAGGTAAGTAACAAGCTGCGATCATAAGGAAGCCAACGGCAGAGGGCTGGGTTCTGAACTCGAGCCTGTGTGACCCCAGACCCTGCACTCTGAACCACACAGTTCTTAACTTCGATCCACAAATATTTACTCTGCGTCTACTGCACGCCAGGCTCTGCGTTCTAAACACTGTTTTCCTATAAAGATAAGGTGGCAGTAATTCCCCCAGGAGCTGAAAGGTTTCCACATCACCTCCCAGGCTAGAACAGTCCCTCCCACACTGCCCAGGGCAAAGTCTGAGCCTCAAACAGCAGGTGCCCAGCGATAGCTGATACCACAGGAGGATGATGACAGAAATATTTTAAATGTTGGACCATAGCTTCAAACGAAATTAGACTCCTCAATCCGAAGGGGGAAAATGCCCCCGGCAAGGCAGGATGCAAACGTGCTGATGTGGACAGGTGGGCCTAGCTGAACAGGTGGGACATTTTAGGTGCTTTGTTCATCCCTACCCACTTGCAACTGGAGGCAGGGCGCCCACCTCGACCTGGGCTTTCCTGGTCACGTGTTAGCCCAGGAAGCCCTCAGTCTGTCACACCAGGGCCAAGGGCTGGGTTCTGTCCCCTCCGCGCCGGTGCTAGCACGGTGCCTTCCAAGCGACAGGCGTGCAGTCGCAGGTGATTGGCGGATGGAGCAGAACTGGATTATTTCCCAAGCACACTCACTTCCACCCTGTAAGTGTTGCCAGGCAGCAGGCCCAGCACCGCTAAAATGACGATGTGAGAATCATTTTAATTAGCACTCCCATTGTTTGTATGCAAATGTACATTCCTAAAGTGGGTTCTTTTTAAAAAAAAAAAAAGCTTTCTCTAAATCAACATCCCTCTCTGTGATTTTTTTTTTCCTTAAATCCTTTTCTACAGAAGGCAAAGGAGAATTCTCAATCCAGCCTGAGTCTTAAGGATCCTGAATCTGTGATAATGGGTGTAGGGTGCTTTTCTCTACAGGAATGGCTAATCTAACATTCCCCGCCCCAGGGTAGAGGCATTCCTCTGACTTGGTCATCCCCGGGCAGTCTGTCTCAGGACACCCAACACGAAGCTCCTCTTGCAGAAAAGTGGACCCACTGGGCTGCCTGGTCCCCCTTGGATTACAGACTTGAACGTCTTCAGAGCCTGCACTAACTGTCCAACCTCCCCACTCCTCCCTTCCCTAAATGTTCTCTCCAGCCCATCCCTGGCCTGTTCCTTCCCTGGTCTCTGACCTAAGGCTGGGCAGCCTGGGTCTTAGGGCTCAGCTCAGGGAGAGGCCCAGCTGCTCCTTGAGAATGCAACCCTGGCAGGGGTAATCTGAGGACCCGCCCTGCCCGGCCCTGCCCTGCCCTGCCCTGGGTGGGAGCCCTGAAGAGCGAGTCTCTTGGGGAGTAAGGGCGGAAGAGTTCTGGGTGGTCAACGTGGCTGAACCCTGTCCTGAGTCGCTAACTCGATACTACACGGTTATGCCAGCGGCCCAAGGGGCAGGATGTGGAGAAGCAAAGGTCCTGGAAGGGCAAATGGAGACTCAGAGGTTATCTGAACTTAGAGGAAAATTGGTCCAAGAGGGTGGAGAAGTTGAGAATCGAGAAAGCATTAGGAAGCCTTCTTGGGAGGGGTACTATTTAGTAACTTTCCTGTCGGACCCACTGATCTTTACATTGGCATGTTGAGTTTATTGTTGCTTTGAGAAAGTCCTTTTACATGGTGGCAAAGCACTCCTGGCTCTGGAATGCTCTACCACACGCCTGGGCCCCGGTAAGAGGGAGCAGAGGAGAAGCGGAACACAGGAGAGCAGCAGAAGGCAGTCCAAAGGGTCAAGGTCTGGGTGGGTTCAAACAGGTGAGAAACATGGTTTGGGTTTTTATTTTTTTAATTTTTTAAGTGATGATCAGAGAGAGAAGAGAACAACGGTGACGGGCCTGCTTGGAGAAGAGGTGTAACAGGCCAAGAGGCTGCTCCTGCCTGGGAGAACAGGCTGCAGACTGGAAAGGACAGCTCTGGTAAGACGAGCTGAGGCACGGACCGGCGTGTGGCGCTCAGACAGAGCCACAGCCTCTCCGCAATGTCAGGTTTTCGGGCTCCAGGGGATCACACCCACAAGCAGCTGTAGGAACGTGCAACTGTCACTGATGAGCCACTGCCAGTAACCCCTCAGAAACCTGAGAGAGGAATGGGATTGAAAAATGAATAAAGGATTAACAAAAGGAGGTTTCTAGGCCCAGCCGCAGTGGCATGTGTTACTTAAAAGTTGTGCCCTATAGGCTATGACCACGTGGGAGGCCCTGGTCCAAGTCGCTAAAGGCCATTCGTAATCCCAAGAGCTGAGGCAGGAAGATCCCAATACTCCAGAGAGATCCTGTGTAAAAATAATAAAATAAAATAATTTAAAAAGGAAGTTTCCAGATGTACATGCCAAAAAGCTGGCATCCATATCCACAAAAACTCTAGATCTGAGTAATAAACAGAAGAATATTTAAGAAGAGAGGTGGCCGGGGCCAGCAGTTGGCATAATGGCTATGTCACTGGACTCCCATGTAGTCAACCATGGTTCAAGTTCCGGACCCAGCGGCTTAAACTCACACCGGGCGCGTGCCCAAGATCCCGAGAGGAGAAAGGAGGAGAAGGGATTGCGGCATGGCCATCTGTCTCTCTGTCTCCTCTGTCTTTCTGGCAAGTGAACGCGCCCTATAGCAAAAACCTCTCTAAAAAAAGAGAGGTGACCTTGAAGAGCTGACAACGGCTCACCATGGACAAGTACCAAGCTAATTAATACCCTTTCCTACTAGATGAATTAGACCAACAGTTCAGACGACTGTAACTTCACCTGAGCCAGACTTCGCCTCAGTCAGGTAACAGAGTTACCTATTCCCATGACAGATGAAGGAAGCGTGAGTGGCTGGGCTGATGGATACACAGTGACTGAACCGCCCCCACAGCGTCCCCACGAGGCCGGCATCTCGGTTTAACCCTGTCCTGCACATTTCAGTCAGCAACTTGTGTCTAGAGATGACGCAAATCATGGAGGGATAGGCTCTGTTAGATGCCAAAGCCGGATTCCAGAAGTTCTTCGCCAGCTCTAAGATCCGGTAACCGTAAAGAGGTGAAGGAAAAGTGAAGACCCGTAAAGTGGACATTGCAGGAAGCAATGGGGCGTGCGTGGTGCTTGGCTGACCATGTGCTCCACAGACCAACAGTCACAAGTGGTTTCTGGAAACAGAGGTGAAGACTTGGCTGTATTAGGGTCCTTGTTATGGTCCTCAGAGCTTCCAAATGGAATCCCACACAGCTCTGGGACCCACCGTCCTCACCCCTTTAAAGGCTCCTACCTCTCTCACTGCAGTTCCTCGGCACCCCAAGGACAAGTCACACACATCTGGAGAAGTCACAGCTGGGGCCCGAGAGTCACTGCCCAGGGTACCTCTCCAGTCCCAGCCCGGCTGTATGATGGCTGACATCACTCATAACCTCCTTGTGAAGGCCTGCAACGTTGAAGCCGGTTCTGCCAAATGTCATCTCAAAACGAGCCAGCCTAAGGACCCCCACTGGCAGGAGGGGAGGGGACTGTGGCGTGCGTTGTAAGTTTGGTGACACTCTCCACACCCGGTGACCTGTGACTGACAAACAGGTCTCTAAATGGAAACGCCTAGTTGGAACTCCTGAATGCGTCAGACAGGCATCTCTGGAGTTATTTTTTCCAAGGAAGGGGATGTCCCTAAAGGAAATGAGTAGATGCCAAGCAGAGAATATAGCAAATTAAAATACTTCCTGACGCAGCCCAAATCCTTGGCTGATGTACTTCCAGGTCAGTGCCTGGAACGCAAGGCCAGCCCATGAGGCTCCCATGTGACTGGAAACTGAAAAGGTCCAAAGAGGCTTCTGAAACCCCTAAAATCAAATACACTGGTCCATTTCAAGACGCAGGATTTCTGAGCTAAAGGAACACTGTAGCTCATTTAATTCTTTCTTTAAAATAATAATAATAATAATAATAATAATGAAGGAAAAGATAAGCGCCAAAGGGGAGAAGTGCTATAGAGCTCCTTAAAGGAACAGAGGATTGGAAGACCCTGGTCTC
The DNA here is from genome assembly GCF_000334495.1 of Tupaia belangeri chinensis. Classification (NCBI taxonomy): domain Eukaryota; kingdom Metazoa; phylum Chordata; class Mammalia; order Scandentia; family Tupaiidae; genus Tupaia; species Tupaia belangeri. The sequence goes on from NW_006160052.1 coordinate 34,379, forward strand.
CAGAGTTGTCTGTCCAAAATGGACATTAGCCACGTACCGTGTGGTTCATTAACGAGTCCAGAAGTGCAAAGCACCCACCGCCGGCTCTCAGGCCTGGAACTGACCTTAAGGTACTTTGGACCAAGGGTGATTCGCAGTGATCTGGAACCAACCTCACCGAGCTGCGTCATCTATGGACAGACGGTAAGGAAACTAGCCACCCACACACCCCAGTCACATGAAGCGCTGTTCTAAATGTCCGGGGTTGCCCTAAAGCTCAGAGACAGATTTCGGAGATGGAAAATATGCAGACACGCATATCTAGATACCAGGTTTGCGTCCCCTGCTCCAGGGGCTGTTCTAAAAACAGATTCACCCTTTGTGCCAACACGAAATAGTTGACACGTGCCCACCTTCTCTGCCCCAGGCTTCCTTTCTACCAGTGCTCCAAGTCCTTCTGCTTGCCCCAGAAGGAAGCTCGCACCGTGCACTAGGTCTGCAACGCATGCTAACTCGGGGGAAGCTGGAGACCGGAGCAGCGACAACGGCCAGAGGGGACAGGCTGAGCAAAAGGCGTGGGATGTCTGAAGTCACAAGCCCTGAAGTTGCAATTCCTCTGTTTACTTAGAAACGGCTGCTGGCGTTCACCCTCCCAAAGATAAACTAGGACAGACCGGAAAGGGAAGGGAAGCAGTGAGGTAAGGGCTGCTGGGAACCTGGCACCAGGCAGAGGAAAGCTCCTCGCGTTGTCAGGACACGCTCTTCATCCCCAGAACAACGAGACGCGCCTTTCCTCCCCAGAACAACGAGACACCGCGGCACAGCCAATAGTGGCATCAGGCTGGAGCCAGGCAGAGCCGAGGCAGGGGCTGCCACCTTCACACTTCGAAGACACCATGGAGTTCACTGTGGTGCGGTGGAAACAGAGCGTCTGTGGAGTCACAGGAGGTGAGTGTGACACCAGGCCAGGCACCCGATCTGTCGGAGGAGGAACTCGGGGGATAAGAGCTACCAGGCAAGCAGACCCTGCAGCTCTCTTCCAGCTCAGGCACTCTGTCATACTGATCCTGCCACGAAGCTGTCACGCAGGTGCCCAGCGAGCAGTCACCGGACTCCCCACGTGCACCAGGCCTCCTGGGTACTAGGGCAGCCCTGCCCTCGAGAGCCCTCAGACCCATGCATGCCAGCAGTCTCTAAGCAAGCCTCTGCAGCACCGGGAAGGATGTGTGGACGGAGGGAAGGGTCCCAGCAGAGAATGGAGCAGAGAGCAGCCAGAAGCAGCATCCTGGCCCAGCACCTGAAGCAGAAGGTAGTCAGGCACTGGAAAGAGGAAGGAACAGCACGGGCAGACGTGCTCCAAAATGGCCCGGCTGGGCCTGACAACAGCAGGAGTGCTGAGAGGCCGAGCCCGTCTACGCCAGGCGGAGAGGAGCTACTGCCCAGCACCCCAGGTCCTTGTCTCCCCTGCTGTTCACCTCCACAACTCCCCATACGCCACACCCTCTGGGTCAGAAACGGCTCCTGTCTCATGTCGACCTGTGTCAACAGGCAAGCGGCCACCCACCCTGGCCCTCCCAGTCCACCCATTCTGTCCTGGAGCCTCGGCTCCTTACCGCCCCGCACAGCCAGGCTGCACCTGCTGACACAGAGGCTTCCTCCCAGGCACACCGTGCTCTCAGCTCCCGCTGAGCCCCTGTTGCCAACCCACATCAGTGGTTCCAAATAGTTTCCATTTTCCTCAAAGCCACAACCACATCCCACCCACCCCACTCTCAGGCTCAACGGACGAGTCCCACCTCCTCTGTTCCTGGGAACGACTGTCAGGACAACACCTGTGGCAACCTTCCTGCCCACCTGTCCCAAGTTCCTTCCCAGATGGCCCAGACAAGCCATAAGTGTCTCTGCTTATGAGCACAGAAGAAAGCCAAGAACAAGCTCTATTAAGACAGAAATTGTCGTCATGGCCCCGTGCGGGCGGTTCATCAGCCATGCACGGGCTCTGAACAAGCACACAGGAGTGGGGTGAGGTGTGTGGACGCGCTCCGCAGGCTGAGAGGCAATGGAAACACTACTGCCCAGTCTATAGATGCTGGCTGGGTCAAATCCGTGACTGTGATGCTGCAGGGACAATCCAGAGCAGGGAAATGCATGGTGTGGTCAGGCCCGGGAGCCGGGAACACAGCCCAGAATTCTGCCTCAATCTTTCTAAAAGATGAAGACAAGGCCTTTGCAAATCTGACCTCTGGTGCCTCCCTTGTCTGTTCGATGTCACCGAAGCAGCACTTAATCCTTCCTAGTGCCACAGGCTGGAAAGTATTTCCTAAAACCAGCACCACATAGACAATAAATACAGGCCTGACAGGTGTAAAATACCGCATGTGCAACGTACTGTACTGCGTGGTACAGCCATGCACGGGCTCTGAACAAGCACACAGGAGTGGGGTGAGGTGTGTGGACGCGCTCCGCAGGCTGAGAGGCAATGGAAACACTACTGCCCAGTCTATAGATGCTGGCTGGGTCAAATCCGTGACTGTGATGCTGCAGGGACAATCCAGAGCAGGGAAATGCATGGTGTGGTCAGGCCCGGGAGCCGGGAACACAGCCCAGAATTCTGCCTCAATCTTTCTAAAAGATGAAGACAAGGCCTTTGCAAATCTGACCTCTGGTGCCTCCCTTGTCTGTTCGATGTCACCGAAGCAGCACTTAATCCTTCCTAGTGCCACAGGCTGGAAAGTATTTCCTAAAACCAGCACCACATAGACAATAAATACAGGCCTGACAGGTGTAAAATACCGCATGTGCAACGTACTGTACTGCGTGGTACACACACACACACACACACACACGGCGTTTTTCCACGTTCTAAGTTCCATTTTAAGCTCTCAGCCAATGACTGCTGAGACAGGCTCACTGCAAAATACCGCCAGCAGCTTCCATTACAGCAGCCCAGGTCGAGCATAGTCTACGACACACACATTTACTCTGCGAAAGCCTCTCTACCATTTATTTTTTTGTCCTGGTCAACAATTTGGACTTACCATGGCCCAAAGATGGAATGCAACTAAACTGCCTTTACACCTGCCATAAAGAAATAAATGAGGAGTGTCGCCCTGGATTGTAAAACTCAAGCATCAGGGCAGTCACGTCCCAAAGTGCCAACGAACACGGGTCAGCTTACAGACCTGGGAGCTCCAATCACCGCACTGCAGAGGGCAGGAAGGAACGAACCTTCTGCCCGGTCTCCCTCTGCAACAGTCACCAAACAGAGCAACAAACGCCCCCCCAATGTCATAAGCTCCGTGCCTCACCAAAACTCACTGTATTTGCCGAATACGAGTAACACAGAGCAATAACGGGGACACAGGAACCCCACAGAAGCTGGCACACAGCCAGGTTTCCCAGGACTCAGCCCCAGCACTGACTGCACACGTGACCCGACGGTGGAATTCTAGAGTCTGAAGAAAGCCCAAATAAGATCTGCTTCTTTTTGAACTGTTATTCTTTCTAGAGGTTTTTGCCATAGGGCGTGTGCACTTGCTGGAGAGAGAGATGAAAACAGAGACAGTGAGAGGGAAAGTGAGAAATTACTCCCCCAGGGAGATGGCCACGCCGCAATCTCTTCTTCATTCTCCAGATCTTGGGCACACATGCACACACGCCTAGTGTGATTCTCAAGCCACTGGGTCTGGGACTTGAACCACGGTCAGCCATGTGGGAGTCCAATGATGCAACCGCTATCCCATCTGTTGGCCCTAAGACCTCATTTTTACAACAGAAACAATGGAAGCCCAGGAGGGTGGGTTGTCTGGGGGATGGCAGACAGGCCGCAGGGTGAGATTCCAAGCCTCCTCATTCCCTGTCCAGTATACCAAGAGTCTGACGATCCTGCCCCAAAAGCAAGAGTTTGAAACGAAAGGCTAAGCTATTACCCATCCTGATTACACTGAGCCGCCACCAATCACAACAGCTTCTAGTACGGGAGTGACTCGGATTAGCCCAGTGGCTATTCAAGTTTTAGGCTGGTGTACTGTTGATGTCAACAAGAAAAAGGATATTTGGAAGGTACAGAGAGCCCCCAAACTAACGAGCCTCTGTTTCATGAAAACACTGCTGACTTTTATTGTCCAATATTTATATTCTTTTCTGTTTATTATAAAAAAGAGGAAAAATCTCCAATTCCTTCAAGTTCAGTAATTCAGTTCCATTTAAAAAAAAAAATCCTGGAAATATTTAAAAACAAACAGTAAATTTATATAAATGTTCCCAGCATGATAATTTTATAAACAAATTACATTATACAGAATATATTATTCCTTCAAAACTAATATGATGATTTGATATTTGTAAAGAATACTTAAAGAAAAATTAGATTATTGCTTTCTTTCCTTTCCTTGGCTAAAAAAACCACACAATTGTTTTTAAAGTTAAAACATATTTTGTTTCACCCTACTGCCCCAACTATGTTTCTCCTTATTACTTAAAGTTTAGTTTCCTTATCTAAAAAGGAGGAGGGAACCAGCAGTTAGCATAGTGGCTATGTCGCTGGACTCCCACGTAGTCGACCGCGGTTCGTGTCCCGGACCTGGTGGCTTAAAATTCACTCCAGGCGCATGTGCGTGCGTGCCCAAGATCCCGAGAGGAGAATGGAGGAGAAGGGATTGCGGCGTGACCATCCCCCCTGGGGGGTGATTTCTCGCTTTCTGTCTCTATGTCTCTCTCTGTCTGGCGAGCGCACGCGCCCTACAGTGAAAATCTCTCCAAAAAAAAGAGAAGAAGGATACCAGAATTCTGTTTTGTTGAACCACAAGATGTTTTAACTTTTCAAGTAAGATTTTAAACTGAAAAAGTAAATCTGGGGTTATAAAACAAAAAACCCAAGACCAGCAGGTGGTATGGTGGTTAAGGCATGAATTTCCACATGGTCAACTGCGATTTGCGTCCTGGACCCAGAGGTTTGAAAATCACACTGGGCATGTGTGCATGTGTGCCCAAAATCCCAAAAGAAGACTGGAGGAAAAAGGATTGCAGCATAGCCTTCCCCCATTAGGGGTGATTTCTCACTTTCCCTCTCTCTGTCTCTGTCTCTCCAATGAGCACATGCACACTATGGCAAAAAATCTTAAAATAAATACGTGAATGAATGAATGAATGCAAGACCAAGATGGCCAAGCAGGTCATCAAGGGGTAGGTTCGGGGACTGGAGCAAAGTACGATGCCTGTTCCCCACCTGAGGGGACAGCCACTGTCCTATGCAGTATATGGCCCAGTGTTTCTAGAGAGGCATGTTTTTTTAGAGTAGTTAGAAATTGAAATATGTGAAATGTTCTAATTTTTAAAACTTTGGCACTACTTCAAAAACTTTTAAGTCACTGATATTTTGTGAGTAACCAGTTTGTAACCAAAGACAAAATGTTACAAATATGACTAACACAGGGAACAAATGCAACAGCTAGGAACACAAATCCTGCTGGAAAAATAAAGGTTGTTCTTTCATCTATATAAAATAAATGAATGTATATATACACACACACACACATACACGCTCCCTCATCCCATAACAGTTTTTCTCTTGGCTGAGGAAGGGGAGAGAAAAGAACAAATGACAGAGAACAAATGAGTTAAAGCACAAATAAAATTAGCTGTTAGAAAACAAAAAAGATTAAGAAACTCTGGGACCAGCAGGTGGCATGGTGGCTAAGGTGCTGGATACTCCCACATGGCTGTCCATGGTTCGAGTCCCAAACCTGGCAGCTTGCTTTCTCATTTTCTCTCTCTCTCTCTTTTTGTGTCTCTCTCTGGTCAAATAAAAAAATAATAAATGAATGAATAAATAAAATTAGATAATTCTTTAAAAAAAAAAAAAGAAAGAAAGAAACTTTGTGCTTTGTGTGTGTGCACAGAAGGCACGTGCACACACCAGAGACAGACAGAGAGGGAGAGAGCAGTCCCCAACAGGGCATGGTCACCACTACTCCGTCCTGCGGGGACTTAGGGGCATGTACGCACACTCAGCTGGCACATTTTTTAAGCTGCCAGGGCCAGGATACAAATTGTGCAGCTGGCCACGTGGGACCCAGCTCCCTAAAACAGTGGGCCACGGGCTAGTTATTGCTTCCTTTTAAAATGAAATCAAGAGCAACTCATATAAGAGAGTATTTCTAACTTGTGAGTCCAAGGTGGGAGAATTTCAGTGGCAGAGTCCATTAAAGTTAGGCTGTCTTGAACATAATCTTCCCTCGTCTATGTCTGTTTAATCAGAAAAGCCACCACAGAGCGGGAACTTGCCATTCGAGCTAGCCAGAGTAGCCACATTTAGAATGCCGCGTGTGACTAAGCATAACTCGCAGAGTGTCACCTCCTGCAGATGCAGTGTCACACATGTGAACCGTGCACCGGCACCTTAGAGAGGTGCCTGACCCCAACCAGCCAAACCACCACTACCTGGTAATAGCCCTGAGAGCGGGAAGACGCAACTTCGGCAAGCACTGATAATACAGCCTTTGTTTCTCCCAAGCAAGCCTCTGCAGGAAGCATTTTTTACTTAATCACGAATGTAATCAGCAGACTAGAAGACTTCTCTCTGAGTGAGGAAAACATGGAGGGCGTCATCTCCAAGTCGGTAAGGAGCCCGCAGGAGGAGGCCCTGCTGGGAAGAAGGTGCCGGGCAGCGCCTGGCTAAATCAGTCAGTAGAGCAATCGGGATGGTTTCCATCCGGAGCGCGGGCATCACCGGAGATGATGTCGCTCTCCTTGTCTCAGTGACAATCCCAGTGCGATCTAAGGTTTACTTCCCCTAATCAGGAAGAAGAGGAAGACAAAAAATGTAATCTACCCTCTATTTGTAGCCACTAGATAGAGAAGGAGAAAATATCTTGTTTTTACACACGCCTGGCAAGTGTGATACAACTTCCTGCTTGTTTAAAAAGTACAAAACCAAATGCGTCAATCTTTTAAAGAAACGCTAACACCTAAGAGGTATTACTGCCATGCAAAATGGGTATCGCGTCTTTGGAGGACACGGTAAATCAGGCCAGGAACTGTCCTTATAAACCTGTGGTAACACAAAGCAACATGGCAGCCCAGAGAGAGGCTTCTAGACAGTGATCTCTTCAAAAGCGGCCCCAACAGCACTGTGTGATCAGCACCATTGCACCCAGACATACTGTTCTACCTTCCACTTTTAGAGGTGACAACTTACACGAATTATATTGTGAGTATTTTCCTACGATGGTTGAGATTCTTAAGAGAAGGAAAATGAGTTTGGGTTCCTTTTGAATTTGCCTGAATTCTGGGGTTAGAAACTATAAATTACAGTGGATTCCAAACCCTATCATTTATAGTTGTACAATGCAAACTGCTGTACAATGCAGACGTTCCCCTAAAAGGTGGCAGTGAGGCAGACGCTCAGTTAGAATGAGCTGGCCAGCCTGTGGCATAGTAGTTCAGGTGCCCGGATCCTGCCTGGCAAACCGTACAGTGAGTCCTGGACTAGCAGCTTGAAAAATACACCAAATGCATGTATGTGCACGAAATTCTGAAAGGAGGGAGAAATGGAGACGAGACTGTGGTGTGATCATGCCTCATGGCAAGAGTTCTCGCTCGGACTCTCGTAAGAGTACATATCCTTTGGCAAAAAAAAAAAAAAGAAAAGAAAAAAAAAATGACCATTATTTGTGGCTCAACTCATGGCAACTACACACCATTTCAAATCCTCATGTGTCTAACATGGATGAATAAAATACTGACCACCGGGACCAGCAGGTCATGTGGTAAAGGTGCTAGGTTCCCACATGGCCAATCACGGCTCTAGTCCTAGATCTGGTGGCTTGAAAATCATCCCAGGTATGTGTGTTTGCATGCTCAAAATTGCAAGAGGAAAATAGAGGAGAAGAGATTGTGGCATGGCCATCCCCCCAGGGGAATGGTTTCTTATTTTCCCCCTCTCTGTCTTACTCTTGAGTACGTGTGCCTTATGACCAACATACATACATAAATAAATAAATAAATAAAATATATTGACTACAAACAGCCTTAGATCCTTGTAGAAATAAGGGAAGAAAGGCAGAGATACCTCAGCCTGAATGACATGTCCTCATATATGCAAAATTGTGAAGCTCAAGTTCAAGAGCCCTAGGTCCCAAGTTGCTAAAGAATGTGAGGCCTCAGACCAATAACAGCAGCGGACACTACAAGCGGGCAGTGACCTCGATCCAAAGCGTCATCAACCAGAGCAGCCAGAAAACCAAGTGGTAAAGGAATTTTACATTCTTCTAGATCACGTATAAATAATAGAAGAGATGCCAGTATTGTTCTCCTTAAAGGCAATATATAAACACAATGCCAAAAAATAACCGTAAAAGTGCAAAAGGTATACAGTGAAGAGGAAGTCTCCCTCGCCCAGTGCTCCCCCACAGGCCTCTGTCCACACAAGCACTGTTCTATAGCTCTGCTGACGGCGGTGGCGGCGGTGGGGGCGGTTTTTAGCATAAGGAGGACCCTACCATTTTTTAAACACTTTACCACTCTAAGACCGCAGGGGTATGAGAAGGTCCCATCCTTTACTCCTGAAGTCATTTACTGGAAAGAAAGCAGAGATTAGAATCCTACTCACACCCCACAATACACACACACAAACACACACACACGCAAACACACACACACAATTGCAAATACGTTGCATTCGTTTTTCTTTTGTTTAGGTTCCACTCTGTGAGAAAAGAGGAAAATGAAAAACAGGGTGGACGCCAACCAGCATGAGTACCATTCCACGGAAACTTCCGTTTGGCTGTGAACTGATGATTACAGACACAGAACACTGCACAATCAAGGCCCAGTTCCCAGCCATGAGGTGCTCCCGAGGTCCCACTCAGAGGGCGTTCACTGATCCTGCAGTCCCAAATCCACACTGAAGGAGTCAGGGCTTCCTGAGACGCAGGCATTTGAAACACTCTGTTTAGAAGCTGCTTTATCGCTCTGGCCTCGACAGCTGCGCCGGTGGCCCATTCTCTGGTCATCATTTCCACAGAGGGCCTCCGGAGGCCAGGCGAGTGTGAGGGGAGGGGCAGTAAGTGACCATGTTTTCAGAAAAGGGAATCTTGAGGATAGTCACAAGCGTTCGGCAGGGAGCTGGCTAAGCTGAAAGGCTCACAAGGGTGGTCAGAGGAGGAGGAAGGCAGGGTTTGGAGCTGGCGACGGTGGAAAGGGGGCACAGTGTCCGTGGGAGCTGCAGATGGCAAGACTAAACAAACTCACAGGAAGCCTGACAACTGGAAAACTAAGGAGGCCAATGGAAGTACAGAGGGAACGCAGGATTTGTCTGGGAAATAAACGGAGCTGCACGGACCAGCCGCGTGTTAAGACGGAAGCCCAGAAACAGACGACGACACGTCTAATTCAGAAGTGAATCTGCTCTTGCCCGCCCACGGTGGCTGTGGGGCACGGGTGGCCCCGAAATGCACACATCTCCGATGACCATCAGTTTTTCATGTGATCACATTTCTCCCAGATATTTCAAAGATGCCCTAGATATCTTCTAACGTGCGGCCTGTAAAGGATGGTGCCTGTTTGGCTTTCTTCCTGGAATTTTCTCACGTCTAACTTGCATTGCAAAATTAACTGATATTCAGGCACAATTTTCAACTTAGTGAACTTTCAGTCAATGAACGTTGGGAAGATATGATTATAGGATAAAACACAACTTGAGATGTATCAACAACGACGTAAACTTCGGTCAGCACGCAGCTTGAAGAAGTTCCAGTGCACATCAGGAACGATGAGGTTCACAGGCTACAGGGAAAGGATGCTGGATCTTTCTGCTCGCCAGCCAAAGGCACGGCCATGTGCCAACTGTATAAAGGCAGCGTGTAATTCATCTGGCCAACCAACTGCGCAATTTTAAAACTAATTTTCTTGATTTGAGAGAGTCACAGAATTTCAAACTTTTAACATGAGGTGAAGCTTTATTACGACTTACATCGCATTATCTCATTTGTATAACGTATTCATTCCTGTGTCACATGATAAAGTCTTGGTCAAAATGGATCTTGTATGGGACCAGCAGGTGGCACAGCGCTTAAGGCACTGGACTCCCACATTGACCACGGTTTGAGTCCCAGACCTGGCAGCTTGAAAATCACACCAGGCGTGGGTGCGTACATGCCCAAAATCCCGAGAGGAGCGTGAAGAAGGGACTGAGGCATGGCCATCCCCAAGGGGTGATTTCTCACTTTCCCTCTCTTTGTCTGTATCTATCTCTCCAATGAGTGCACACACCCTACAGCAAAAACCTTAAAAATAAACATTTAAAAAGGACCGTGGATACGACAGTTATAATATTACAATAGGCTGTACCTGGTGTCCAACGTGCACAGTGGGCTCTACCACCTAGGTTTGGGGTAGGTGCGTTCTATCGCGTACGCATGACAAAACCACGTACCGGTTAAGTTTCTCAGAATGCATCCCCTGTCGTTAAGCAACATGTGACTGACAGCATAAATGGAATCTTACCGCATTCATCAGCACGTGTTTTCATTCACTTCTTAGTTGGGACTCGGCCTCTCCTCTTCTCTAACAAAATCCTACGCTTCCCCTTCTTCCTGTCCCTACATGACCTCCTTCAGCCTCACAGTTTTAAGTGCTGTCAATATGCCGACTACGACTCCCAAAGGGACTATTGGTAGCCCAGCCCACTTCACATCTCTACAAGAACAGCCAACGAGCATCTTGAGCTTATTATCACCCAAACAGAACTCAGAACCCTTCTTAGTCCCCAAGTCGGTAAATGGCAACGTCATTCACCCAACCAGAACACTGGCTCACCTGGCTCTTCTTTTTGCTCCCACCCCACATCCAATCCCCTGGCTCCACCTTCGAACTACATCCTGAGCCTGACCACGTCACGCTACATCAGACCCCGATCCGAGCCCAGCCTCATCCGCCTGACCACCGCAGAGGCCTCTTCTCAGTTACAGACTCTAATTCTGCCCCAAAGTCTACTCTCCACTCAGGACCTAGAGGAATAATTTTAACAACAGAGGATCACAGTGACTCTTCTTCTCCAGTGGAATCCAATCATCCTCAGAGTGAAATCTAAACTTCTTATCAGGGCCCAGAGGCTCTGGCTCCCACCTACCACTCTGATCTCATTGCGTATCACTTCTCTCCCCTTAATCACACCTCCCAGCCTGGGTGCAAACTGGCCACCTTCTGGCTCCTCTCTCACACTAAGCTCGTCCTATATCCAAGGCCTTTGTTTTCACTCGCTGTTCCCTCTGCCTAAACACTCCTCCCGGGGTCCTTTACTCCATCCAAGTCTCTGCAGAAAATCAATCTCTCTTGCACTTGCTCACTCGCTCGCACGCTCTCTCTCTCTCTCACACACGCACACACACACACACATACATACACTGGAGCCTTTTCTGACTGTTCTATTTTTTTTTTCTAGAGAGAAATTTTTGCTATAGGACACATGCACTTGCCAGAGAGACAGAGATGGAAAGCAAGAAGTACCCCACACACACACACCGCCAGGGGGGATGGCCACACTGCAATCCCTTCTCCTCCACTCTCCTCTAAGGATCTTGGGCATGCACGCACACGTGCCTGGCGTGAGTTTTAAATCACCAAGTCCAGGACTCAAACCATGGTCGGCTATGTGGGAGTCCAGCACTGTAACCATTATGCCATCTGCTGACAGAGCCTCTACGGCCCTCCCTCACCTTGCTGAATTCTTTTCATAGCACTTATTACTACCTGAGATTATGGTACCGTTTGAGTTACTCGTTTGGTTCTCATAAGACAGCACTCAGTAGACACCCAACCATCATAAGGTGCTCTTCTAAGAGCTGAGGGGCAGCAGGGAAGAAGACCAGCCAGGTCTCCGCCCTCAAGGAGCTCACACTCTTGTCTGTCATCCCTGCTCAAGTCAGGCGTGGACACAGTCTGCTTGTGATGTGAGGATGCGTCTGCCTAATGGATATGACGGGCACTGAGGGCTCTTCCTCTCTAGCAGGTGGGATTCAGCTGTGGGACCCAGGACGTCCCTATGTCAGTCTCAAAAGGCTGGGTTGGTTGCCTCATCCTAGGCCACCAGTCCTGACTGTCCTTCCTGCCTGCTCCAACATCCAGCACCTGCAAGCTCCCCTGGTGGCTGTTGGGATTTGTCTTATTGGGTCTCAGAGTACCCAGTCCACAAGGGGACACGGACTGTGCCGTTCATGTCGAACAGGCCAGGTGCGCCTCCCCTCGACGGCTCCCACGAGCTCGCCAACATCACCAGCTGGCAACCTCAGGAACCTCAGCTCAGCATCAGGGCACACTGTGACGAGGACACACTTCTGCCTCTCTCCACCGCTGTGGAGCCAAGACATGTACCTGCTGTGATGAATAATTAAGTTTCCTTTGAAAGAGGAAGAACATTTATTAACTGTGAAATTATCTGATTTCAAATAAAAATGAAGGTAATTGTGAAACGTAGTTAAATCCATCTTTCAAGTAGGAAGCGAGGACAAAAGGAAAAGAACATGCAAAGCTGGAGGGCTCGGAAAATAGGTGTTTAATACCCATGCTTCCAGCGCGTGTGTTCACGTTTTAACGTATCTGTTAGCTCAGAAGTGCCCCCTCTCTCCCGGCACCGGCAGATGGAGGACTCAGTGGACATTACGAGAGCAAAGGCGGCAAATGCCGGTGGTGGTCAGCTGACATGGGCTGGGTCTGGCAGGTATTTCGTCCTCCATCTGGAACGCCAGCAGGAAGGAGTACATTAATAGTTTATGAAGCGGGACGAGGGGTCACCCTATTATACGTCTCAGAGCCAAGCAACATCCCCTCGTATTTGTCTGGCGTCTCACTCCCTGTGGAGCTCACAGGCGCTACGTTACCTCTTGTAGTCCTCAAAGCCGGCGACCCAGTGCTACAGGCAGGGCAGGACACACTGCTCAGTATGGGGCCCCAAGACGTCAAATAATTCACTGTAGATCCCACTGCAAAAGCAGCAGAGCCATGTAGGTACCAGAACCCAGAGAGGCGTAGGCCCGGCCCAATGCCCTCTGTTTATAACAGCAAGGGCAGCACGGGTCTCTGCAGGTCAGTCTACAGTCAACCAGAAACATTCCCCTCGCTCCGGCACAAGGCCGGAAACACAGTATTTACCAGTGCTTGAAGACGGAAGGAAGATGCATTGGTCTTGGAGCTCTGGGCAGAGAGGAGGTTTCAGGAACTGGTCCAACGGAGGCCTACTCCTGCAACGAGAACCCCAGTGTGAATCACAGGCACCCCGCGACCTCTCCCGAGAGGGCCGACTACACCAATTGCCAAGCAGCCCACTCAGGCTTAAAGTCACCATCTCCCTCTTCCAGCCCAACTCCCTTCCCCACCCGGACCCCCAAAGTAGAACGAGAATCAATTCACAGCTAAAATCATTTCCATTAGAATTACAGGATCTTGGGCAGGAGGCTGTCTGGAGCTCGCCTTCTACGGGGTCACAGCCTAACAGGTCGTGGGTCACACCCAGCCTACAGAAGCTTGATGTCACGCTTGCAGGGCATGTCTAGAAAACCTGAGGCCATACTTAAAAGGTCCAAAACGTCACACAAAAACCCAGATTTCATGCTTTTCTTGAAATTAAAAAAAAAAAAAATTGTCAACATGGTCCATATATTATGAAACAAAAATATATATAAACAGATATACAATCGTGTGTGTGTGTGTGTGTGTGTGTGTGTGTGTGTGTGTGTGTATGTGTGTGAAAATGAATACTTAGCTTTGGGACCAGCAGTTAGCGTAATGGCTATGTCGCTGGGCTCCCACATAGTCGACCGTGGTTTGAGTCCCAGACCCGGTGGCTTAAAACTCACGGCGGGCGTGCCCAAGATCCCGAGAGAACGGAGAAGGGATTGCAGCATGGCCATCTCCCCTGGGGGGTGATTTCTCACTTTCTGTCTCTCTGTCTCTCTCTGTCTGTCTGGTGAGTGCACGTGCCCTATAGCA